>NW_025544775.1:6594313-6977710 GCF_000003525.1 Blastomyces dermatitidis ER-3
ATCTTATAAAAGAGCAAATTGTTTGAAAGAGGCATGAATATTCTCTGATAGTCAAGCTGCTTTAAAAAGACTTAGAAATAGTCAGATTCATAATGATTAAATGAATCTTGAACTGATCTTAAACTCTGTTTTAAAAATTCAAGAGAGAAGAACATCAAAGCTGAGAATTCATCTGCACTGAGTTCCTGCTCATATGAATATTCATGGCAATGAATTGACTGATTCAGCTGCAAAAAAGAGTGCAGAATTAAGCAGATCTATTCAAAAAATTATGTCCTGGTCTTTTATAAAGAGAAAAATAAAAGAATCTTATTTAGACAAGTGAAATGAAAGCTGGCAGAAATAAAAGAAGAGTATACATTATTCAAGATTTGAAACAAAACTCAAGTGGAAATCTTGTTCAATTAAATGTAAAAAGAAAATATTCTCATCTATAATACAGCTGAAACTAGGACATGGCTATTTCAAATCTTATATACAAAGATTTGATGATAGATTTGACTCAATAGAATGCTCATTCTGCAATACAAATGAGAATTCTGAGCATATTATAATGCACTGTGCATTATACAATAGTCTCAGAGCCAGATTGAAAGAGAAGTATGATCTAAATCAATTAAATATGAGATTCTTATTCTCAACTGAGACAGGAATTAAATACTTAATAGACTTTCTATCAGAAACTCAAGCAGCTATAAGAAAATGGCTAAATTCAGAATTATCTGAATATGAAGAGGAGGAAATCAATCAGATATAGTCTGTTAAAACAGCTATACACTCTCTTTTAAGAATTTGTTTTGTTATAGTCTCTCTTTACTTTTTCTTTTTCTGTATCTTTTCCTTTCAATTTCTTTCTATCTATCTATTTAATGTGTCTATCTTTGAGACTGTGTTCTTTCTCTCTTTTCTTTTGTCATGATATTGTCAAATGGTTACAAAGTATCAAAAGATGTTAAAACACTGCAATTTATAAACAGTTTTTGTATTCTGGGCTGGAATTTTCTGATTTTGCATATCTGAAATTGATGAATGTACAATAGTTAACTTTACAGACATAGAAAAAACCCTGAGAACTAAAGTTCTCAGGTAGATGTCATAGTCTCTGACTGCATACATCTATAATTGAAGAATAATAATAATAATAATAATAAGACTCTGTTGCAATTTCACACAGCTTATTACTTTCATGTGAATAATTTCATTCATTCTATAGACTGTTTAAATCAGTTTTCAATCACTCTATGACATCATTCAGATGTATTATAGAAAGATTTAATTAATAAATATGAGAATCTCACTTCTATATAAGATCAGCAGATTACTCTTTCTTAACAATGAAATGCTACTGAGGTATCACTTCAGCTATTCTTGCTTATGAAATAAAAGAAGAGTATTCACTCATTATCTATATAAAATAGCTAGATACTGACTTCTTATCAAAGAAGTCAGTGATTTGTTTTTCTTCTACTGAAATATATATAAGAGTTACTATGTGTTTTATACAATTTTCTTAGTATACTAAGTATCATATCTGTGATATTCTTGCAATAACTCTGTAGTCTATGAGCTCACTATTTAAGCAAGATAGTTAAGCTCACTTATACAGCTTCTTAAACAACTACCTCTACATGATGCTGCTGACTAGCCATCACTTCAGTTCCGTCATGTTACACTCTCACAGTGAATGCATGAACTAGTACAAACAATCTTGTATTTATAAGAGTTATATGTTATTACATTGATGAGAACTGAACTTATTAAGAGACATTAATTGAATTTGAATCATTGATCAGTAGTCATACTGAGAATTATATAGCAGAGATATTAATGACTGTGATTAAAAATGACTATTGAGATATTAGTTTCAGTCTTCTTACAATTACAACTGACAATGCTGTGAATAACTACACTATAATGAACAGCTTGAAGCAAAAATTGACTTTGCATTTCTGAAATGATAAACAAGGTCATATTCTCTGCATTGCTCATGTGGTTCAACTTGTGATGCAAACACTGGTAAAGAATCTTAACATTAAGATGAAGAATAATGAGATGACTGATTCTTGAAATGAGAATGAGATAAAAGTAATTACTCAAGTAACTTTTGCATTCACTTTGCAAAAGATAATGTTTTTTAATAACACTTTTTAATATTGCTTTTTGATAATGCTTTTTAATAATACTACTGTTAATTTTGAATAGATTGACTAATAATTTAAATATCACAGATTTGAAACATTGTTAATGCGATTTATACCTTCTCTAAACAATAACAACAATTTCATGATATTCAATAAATAAACAAATCAGTTACACTACTGAATAGACTGACTGTGTGACCGTGTCTGAGACCAGAATCAAACTTTACAGTTGTCACATTGCCTAAAAGCATTACTTCTGGTCATGGTTTGTGTTCATCACATTGATCTCAAATCACATTATTTCAAATATTAAAGGTCTCAGATTCACTTTTCAAATAAAAATCTAGTCTCAGATAAAGAATATATTTGAATTCTTAGTCACATTTTCATTCTGATTTTATTATTGAGAATGATATTAAATGAGATTATGAAATCATTTCTCACTTACATAATATCATAATATAGTGCTTATTTATTGAAAATTCAATAGAGAGTATTATTAAATATTGTTACTTTTCTGAACACAGATCATAATTCATATAATTTTAATTATGAAAAAAACATAAAATATAAAAAAAAAATAAAAAACAAAAAACAAAACAAACACAAGAAAAAATCACAATAAAAAAAAAAAGAAAAGAAAAATAAAAAAATAAAAAATAAAAACAAAAAAAAATCAAGATTGCAGAGTCACAGCACTCTCAAAATACTCACTTCTCAGAGTCTTCACAATGTTTATCATCAACTGTGTATCTCTCACAGTGAGAGTAACACAGTCATGATGAGCTATTGTCTTAACATTATCTAACAAATAATCAGTATATATCTGTATAAATGTGAATAATTAGAAAACATACACTTAAAAAGTGTGATCAGAATGAACTCTACTGCTACTTGAATAACATTAAGAGTAAAATACTGAAATCAATGATTCTCTTCATTGATTTCACAGACAAGGTATGTGAAGATGATCTTGAAGAATATAAGATTTCTCAACTTCTGATAAAAACAGATCTCATGAAGAGACTTTATTTTCATGATATCAGAGACTGAGTATTATTAAAAAGTGTTACTTTCATGCAATGCACATGCACTTACTGCAGTGATTCACTCTCTGTGCATATGACTGAGAGTTGCAGCTTTCTCACACTGTACAGCTCTCTCTGAGATGCTGTCATTGATTTGCAATTCACACAGTCTCTCAGTTCAGCACACACTGTATGTATACAGCTCTGTGTACTGAGACTGTGTTAGTCATTATAATCTGATGTGATACTTACTTTTCACAAGCTATGTTTTATTTGAGAGAGAAGAGAAGGAAGATGCAACTGTTATTTTATTGAGAAAGAGATGAATAATTAGTATTATTAAATTAATTTAATTCATCTGTATTTAAAATTTAATTAGTCTATACTCTTCAATTTGAGAGTTTCTATGAGTGTTTTAATAGTTTTCATATCAGCTTGAACTTAGTGATGAGTTGAAGAAGAAGAGAAAAGAGAGAAGAAAGAAATAAGAATAACTTATCTTTATAATATGAAAACAGAGAATTGCTGTAATCATTCTCTCTAGTAATAAAGATCTGTTTTCTGCATGTATCTCTTATATAATAAATGCATACAAAGAATATCAATAGTGCATGTATTGAATGAAGATAATATTACTATACAATACTATAGCTGTTTCTGTACATCTCTGAAAGCTGTTAATAGTTTCCTTATCTCTTTATATTTGATAAGTTAATAATATATTCTGATGCACTTCTTCTTTCATCATTATCATTATTATCATCATTATTATCACTATCATCATCATCATCATTATCATCATCATTATTATTATATTATTACCTGTCTTCATCTCTCTCTCAACACTTATCAAAATCAATTATGTTATTCCTCTTCAAATATTCTGCAGTTCTGTGAACCATCAAGGCGCGTGAGCGCTGTCATAGATTGAAGAAAGAGAAGAAGAAGGTGTTCAAGCACAGAGAGACAGATTGCAAGGCATATTATAATACCTTGAAGAGGCTCTGTAAGAGAGTAGAATAATAACAATTTTAAGTAATACTTCTGATAGATTTAGACTGAACTAAGTAGAGAAATAATGCAGATGACACTGTCTGTGAGAGATTGAAAAAGAAGATAGTGAAGAGCCTCATACAGCAGTGATAAGATCAGAAGAAGTCTCAAGAATGATTTGAGATCAAGATAGAGAGAGAGAGAGAGAAAAAGAGTGTTACTGCAAATAAGCAGCAGCAGAAGAAGATTGAGAAGGTATTAAAGTGAGAGATAAAGAAGTCAAAACTGATAAGTTTTTTATTAAGAGATAACAATTTTTGATAATACTTCTATTCTCTAATTGATTAGTAGAAGCTGATAGAGAAGGAAATTAAGACCTTGTTCAGATCTTAAATATGCTTCATGATTCAGAACATTGAGAAGGCAGCTCTGCTCTCTGAGCATGTCAATCTGCTTATCACTGAGATGAAACCTGAGACAGCAGATCAGGAAATGTGAGATTTTAAGATACAGATTGACCTGGCTGAGAGAAAGCAGTGAGAACTCTTCTCTGAGAAGGCAGCAGAGAGAGATTTTAAGATGATTATCATCTCAGATGAGAAGAAGAAGAAGAAGAATAAGAATAAGAAGTAAATTGTAAAGAATAATAAGAAGAATGAGAAAGAGAAGAAAGATAATAAGTAGAAAAAGTTTTTTTCTTTTTATATTAGTTAGTTATAAGTTTGTAACTATTAGTTAATAATTGAAATTAATTTTAAGTTTTCAAAAATTATTGTACAAGTTGTAATCAATTATCAATGTCAGAAATAATATATATATATATATTGAACTATCATGTCACTATAATGTATAAGTATCAATATTTTTTCAACATTGATATTCATAATATTAATATATTTTTAATGATATCATCTGATAATACAATTTGATAACACTCTCTTTTATAATATTAATATATTTCAAGAAATATGACAGAGATTAATCAAGATTGTTTATTTACTTTTATACATTAATAATATTCAATCTGAGTTAGTACTAAAATTATAACTAAGCTAAGAAAGAAGATTATTTTCTCTTATATTAATTCTTCTTACACACATCAGTAATCAGTTATTGAAAATAAATTGTTATCTTTCTTAAATTATCATCATATCTTCTGAATTCACTTCTTTCACTTCTTTTACTTCTATTGAAGATTCATAAACTCTTTAAGAAATCACTGTGAATCACAAAGTCTATATTATTTACAATTCAATACAGAATGCTCTCTTTCAATCATGATGAATAATCACTTCATTCTTCACATCTGATTCCAGGTCATGAAATTTATGAAAAACTCAACACAAACACTGAGATGAACTATGAAATAATTATCAACAGATTGTATTGCAGATTACTGAAGAGTCATCTCTCTGCTACAATCACTGCAACTTCATTCAGAAACATTCATCATGAACTGATCATGACTCTGAAGAAATTTTCTGACACCTGAAGTCATCAGAATGCAGATAATAAAAGAAAAATAATCAGAAAATTACTACTGAGCTGATAAGTTACTCTATCAGATAATAATTTTTGATAATACTAACTTTCTAATTTAAAGAAAATCATGTGAAAATAATCATGTATCAGTACTCTGATTTCATAACTCTCATCTGATAACTTCTGTGAATAATTACTTCACATGTGTATATCTCTGAATCTTTCTCTTCAATTAATTGAAAACCTCAAATTCCAAACACTTCTTCAAATGCTTAATTCAAATCTTTATATTTCACATCAATTCTGTCTTCAGTTCAATCTCAAGACACACTACAAAATCAATATGCAACATCTAGAATCAGAGTTGAAGAATCATTGAAGAGTATCTCTCATAGTGAATGCATGAACTAGTATAAACAATCTTGCATTTATAAGAGTTACATGTTATTACATTGATGAGAACTGAACTTATTAAGAGACATTAATTGAATTTGAATCATTGATCAGTAGTCATACTGAGGATTATATGACAGAGGTATTAATGACTGTGATTAAAAATGACTATTGAAATATTAGTCTCAGTCTTCTTGCAATTACAACTGACAATGCTGTGAATAACTACACTATGATGAACAGCTTGAAGCAAAAATTGACTTTGCATTTCTGAAATGATAAACAAGGTCATATTCCCTGCATTGCTCATGTGATTCAACTTGTAATGCAAACACTGATAAAGAATCTTAACATTGAGATGAAGAATAATGAGATGACTGGTTCTTGAAATGAGAATGAGATAAAAGTGATTACTTAAGTAACTTTTGCATTCACTTTACAAAAGATAATGTTTTTTGATAACACTTTTTGATATTACTTTTTAATAATGCTTTTTGATAACATTACTGTTAATTTTAAATAGATTGACTAATAATTTAAATATCACAGATTTGAAACATTGCTAATGCAATTTGTACCTTCTCTAAACAACAACAATGATTTCATGATATTTAACAAACAAACAAATCAGTCACATCACTGAATATGATACAGAATGTTAGAACATGATGAAGTTTAATATATAAGATAACTGTTCAGATTCTTTGATTGCATCAGGCAATTGATCATTGAATGCAACACTCTAATCAGAAAAAGATTCAGATATTGAAACTTTCTGATATTGTAATTCAAAGGTTGCTTAAGCCAGCGTACGATTACAGACGTACGCCGGCTTCTTATATATTGTAATATTGTACACTAAATTAATTAGTGACCGCTATGGCCTTCTTTACATTCGTACGCTAGTAGTTCGGAAGCGGCTGTATTATTATCTGATAGTTGTATGTTCTTCTGAATCACATCCTCTCTCATCAGATTCAGTCACACTCATGTGACTATATTATACATTCTAGCTTCATACAGATTAGCTCATCACTAGTGTTTCATAATTATATGATCTATTTCTGATTCAGCTAGTATTCTGTGTACACTCTCACAAAGAAACTTTCACTATATTATATCACTTATTCACTAACTTTTCTCATTCTTTAATTATCATCTTCATTATCATCATTCTTGAATGTTATCATCTTATTCAAGATTTCTATTTCTTCTTCTGTTCAACTCTTTTCATCTGTTCATCTATCACATTGTACATGTTTCTGGCAATGACTCTCTATTCTCATAACAAGCATTCTCATAGTGCTCATACCAGGCAGTTTGTTAGCAGTAAGTGTAACATGTTGTGAAATGTGATCAGAACTTGTTTATCTTCTAATAATCATCAGAATATACTATCATGAATAGTATATCTTCTCTATCTTCTTGTATGTTCTTGACTGTTTTCTTCTCAGCAGGTTTCTGATTGTGTTTTCTGACATGATTTTGCATGAATGCAGATGCTGATATGTTGTTTTTATTCATGTAGAATCTTCATGTGTTGACAGATCTGTGTCTGCTAATAATAGTGAACTTAGTGTTGAATCATTGATCAAGAACTTGAAGAATGTGATAATAAAGAAATTGTCTGTGTCATGTGTGACTGAGTCTTCTGTGTTCTCTCTTGCCTCTTCTGTCACTTCTTTTCCTGCTGCTTTCTCTCAATCTTCTACACTTGTCTCTGTGTCTGGTTCTTCTGCTTCTGCTATCTCTGTTCCCGCGACTCTCACTCCTGCCACTCCTGGTTTTATCATCTCTGCTTTTGTTATCAGCTCTTCTCATTTCAAGAAGATGTTGCATAGACTTGATGAATCATGTTTCTCAGTGTGTACACTCCTGCTCTTCTTACTGATCTCTAGAATAATTTATTGTATAAAGATGATGTATAATATGACTATCTGAAGCTTGGTTATAAACACTGATTATTATGTTTATTTTAAATATTTGTGATGAGACAATTATTCATTTATATCAGAGAATCACTCTCTTTCTTAACAGTGTTGAGATTGTAAGTCTTTTTTCTTTTTCATCTTTTCTTTCTAACACTGATTTTTTCTATTTTTAGAGGAAATTGTTATGAGTTTTACTGTGTATGAAGTCATGATATTCACAGATATTAAGAAGCTTTTTATAACTGTAAAGTTTAATATTACAGAGACATTCACTCTGATGAATTTCTTCAGAATAATAGATCTGTATCAGTCTATTCTCTGATATCTGTTATCTGACTTTGTAGTGCAGACAAAAGATATCTGTATCTTTGAAAATGAGAATGCAGATGTTATACTCTTTTACACTCACAGATGTGAGGCTTGTACACCTTGTCTGAGATATCATTGTGAAAATGAGCTGTTTACATGCTGTGTTCTGCTTTCTGTATTTCTCTGTGTCTCTCTCTCTCTTTCTGAGGAGCCTCATGTATGTTGTAATTATGTGTACAATTCTAAGGTCAGTGAGTGTTCATTCAGTAATTGTTATTTCTGCTTTTTATGATTTTATATGCTAATAATAGTTCTTAGTTACTTCAGTGCCAGAGATCATTTTAATTGAAGATGATAATACTGCTGAGACTACTCTCTTTCACTCTCAAGCTTCTCTCATCACTTTCTCTTCCTTCTCTGTGAGGAAGGCTGTGTGCACACTGAGTCATAAGTGTTCAGCTCTGAGTGACTTCTGTTGTTTATTCAGTTCTATATCTCTCTCTTCTGTTTCTTCTGCCTCTGTTCTTTCTTTCTTGACTTCTGGTTCTGCGGGTTCTACACTTTTCTTCAATTTCTCTATGCATACATGTACACATTTCTATATTGACATTTCAGTCAATCTTGCAATAAATGACATTAATGTTATACACAGAGTGATAGAGAAATCAGAGATATGTGCAGTGTTATTGTAAGAGCAGCTTGCAGCTCTTGAATCTCTTATGAACCTTGAGTTTTGAGATTTCCTTTGTTTTTGATGTTTTTCGGGTGGCGTGGCATTGAAAATAGATTAAATATATAATATATGAAAATGAATGAAGTGTGTATGATAACATTTGTCTTTTGCAGCTGACTCTTATGATTGATGATTAATTCATTATCTCTTTTCTTATGCTTTTTCTTTGTCTGCTAGTCACTACTCTTACATAATCTCTATATGATACAGTGTTCAGTGACTAGGTTCAGCAGCTTTCATCTTTTGTGATTCTGTCTTACATATTATACTGTCTCTCTTTGCCTGCTCAGATCACTATAGTGAACAGCTCATTGAAACTAACCTTACCTGATCTCTGAGCATTCTCAGAGATTGAGATGACTTGATCTCATGTGTCTGTGAATGTTTCAGATAGTTTATTCTCTGTGATCTTCATGATTGAACTGATGTAAACAGTTAAATTCAACTCTGAATTTCTTTTTCTTCTGTGATCTGATTCATGTGTAAGTCTGTCACTCTGAGACTGCTCTTTACTGTGTTGCATCTGCTGTCTGTGATGTATTATTATATGATTAGCTACAGTCTCATCACTTATTAAAGTGTAATATTTATCTGATTTCTTCATTGCTTTTCATTCTTTTCTTATAATTATGAAAAGATTGAAATAAGTGAGATCATCTGATTCATAAGTGTCTATGATTTCTCTTACTTTGTAAGACTTTTCAATTATAAGTCTCTTCTTTTTCAATACTGATGATAGTGCTGTGAATGATTATAATTCACTTAAGTCTTATATCTTTGCTTTCACAAGTTATGAATCATTGATTAAGTTGTATAAGATCTGTTTCTCTGATTCTTTCAATGTGTATGTTCTCAGAGAATGTGATTTGAGTATTTTATACAGCTCAAATCATCTAGATTGAAACTTCTCAGAACTCTCATTGTGTATGAGAATTCATATTCTTATCTTGAGACTTGATTTCTTAACTAGTGAGTCTTGTATTCTTTTCAATTGAATTGCTCAGTTCAGAAGTAACTTATTAGCTTTTATGTATGCATGACTGATCTCTTTCAATCTTGGTTCTGTGTCTGTGACTGTTGTGTCTGCAACTGCTACTGCTGTATTTATAACTACTGTTTCTGCTGTGTCTGTAACTGTTGTGTCTGCAACTGCTGTTCCCTCTCTCATCTTTTTCAAAGTATTCTCTAGGATGCGCGGCTGCAATTCATACAACAGGTAGAATGATGAACACTTGATGACTGCATGCTGCTGAATTCATGTGACTAATAGCATCTGTCCGAGATATTCATCTTATAATCTTGTAGACTTGCTCACTAGATATTTCATCAGCATGTTGCTCAAGATTTTATTCAAGTGTTTCATCTTTCTGTTCATCTGTGAATAATATGATGTTGTTCTACAATGTCTTGTCTGTAACTGGCTCACAAAATGCCTCACTACTCCTTCTATGAGATTCACACTATTATCAGTTAGAATCTCATGCGGCATTTCATAGTTAACATAGATCTCATTATATAGAAACTTCATCACTACCTTCTCTGTCACCTCTGAAACTACTTTCATGACTGGCCAGCCAGTAGTGTAATCAATAGCAGTGATTATTCATTAATTTTCATTTGATGTTCACAGTAATATGTTTATAAGATTCATCTCTCATTATTTGAACAGTTGTATTATACACTTCATCTGATATTATACTTTCTTATATTCTAATCCTTTCTTAGATTCTTTCATGACCTGGCAATTCGGGCACTTGTGAGTGTATGCCTGGATGTCCTCAGCCATGCTTGGCCAGTATACTCTTGATTTGAGTATACTCATGAGTTCAGAGCTTTCTAAGTGACTGAATTTCTTATGCATGTAAGTCATCAAGTTGTGTCTGAATGAAGATTCTAGATAGAGAGCTTCTGTGTATTCTAGATCACAGTAAAGTATAACATCATTTTTCAATTTTCTCAGCTTGAAGTTTGAAAGCATCTCTTCTACTACTTTTATGAGACACTTGTTATCTGACATCTTGTCATTCTTTAAGTGAGAGATTATGATATTCACTTATTCTGATTTCTTACATTCTCTCAGTGTGTTTAATATGAACATCTCTTATACCTGATTCACAGAACTCTCATTCATGAAATTGAGTCTGTAACTGATTGTATCAGGTATCACAGCATCTGATTCCTTTCAGTATTTAATATGAAGATTATATGCTTGAAACTCTGAGATTTAACATGCTAAGCATTTGAAAGGTTTTATTATCAATTATAGATAGATAAGGCTTTTATAATTCATGATCACTGTTATTATATACTTATTATTAATATATCTATTTCACAATGTCAGTGTGTGCTTAATCACTAGCAATTTCTTTTCATGCACTGAGTAATTGAGCTCAGTGCTTAATAGTTTTCTATCATTATATATCACTGAGTGTAGCTTGCTGTTCTTACTCATCTGTAGAAGAGTGTCTCTGATAGCTCATTCAGATGCATCTGTCTCAATGTAGAAAGGTTTATTACAATCTGATTGAATAAGCACTGAGAATGTTATAATACATTCTCTCAGTGTGAGAAAAGTCTCTTCACACACAGCATTTCAGATGATTGAATAAAACTTCTTCTTTCACAGATTTGCATCTGTTTCTCTTAAGAGATCTGAGAGTGATGCAGATATTCATGCAAAATTCTTGATGAACCTGCAGTAGTATAAGGCCAACTCAAGAAACTATCATACATGATATACATTTCTCAGTCATGATTGATTCACTATAACATTCAATTTCTTCAGAATAAGGTATATACAGTCATCACTCACTACATATTCTACAAACTTCAACTCTTTCATTTCAAATATACACTTAATTGATTTGATATAGAGCTTATGCTCTGTCAGAGTTGTAAGCACTTTATCAAGATACTTCAGATATTCATCATATGAGTTTGAAAAGACTAGAATATCATCAAGGTATATAAGATATGAGATTTCATTCTGTTTATGAAGGATTATATTCATCATTGTTTAAAAGATGATAAGTGTATTTATTAGATCAAATGATATTACCAGGAATTTAAACTTCTCTTATTGCATATTAAACACAGTTCACAGAACTGACAGTTTATCTACACAGATCTGTCAGTATTCTGAGATGAGATTAATCTTTAATAGATATCAGGTGTTTTCAACTGTATTCAACTGTTGTTGAATCTGTGACAGTGAATATTCATTCTTGATCATAAGCTTATTAAGTGCTTGATAATTGATACACATCTGTCACTCTTCACTCATCTTTTTCACAAATAGAACTGGAAAGCCCCATGTGCTTGATAAGAGTTATATGAGATCATATTCTAGAAGGTCTGTGATCTGATGCTTCTGTTCTTTGAGATGTGTTTGTAACAGAGAGTATGCATTCTAGTTGACTGATTTTACATCTCTCATGTCAATCTCATGTATGAATCCTTGTTCTGATGATAATTTCAGTGAAAGATCTGTTCAGAAGATCTTTTCATACTTCTTCAGAAGCTTCTTCATATGCTTGTCCTTTCACATATTCTTTATCTTGATTTTCTTCACTTCTGAGTTCTGTATAATATACAGAATGCTTTCAGATGAGATCTTATAAATCATTCTTTTTACTTATTGATATGTAAGCAGATTTAACTCTTCTATATCAGAGATATGAAATGTTCTTCTCATATCAGTTGATAGAATCATATGAATCATTTTCTTCCTATCAGTTAACTGCATATAACATGTATATCATTGAATCTGCGGATTGAACCTTTGAAATCAATCAAGTCTGAGAATAAGGTCATATTCCACATTCTGCAGCTCTCACGCCTAAATATAGCAAGATCATTCTTCAAAGTGTAAGAAAACTCTTACTTTTGCAGATAATATTAAATATCAGTTATCAGATAATCTTATGCATCAGAGATTCTTCACTCAGCAGACCTCTTTCAATCTTCAGATTATATAATCATTAATATATTATATAGAAGCTTCTGTGTCTGCTAACACTTTTGCAGCCATCTCTCAATTCTTATTCAAGTGTCTCTTATACATTAACATTTCAGGTCTCAAGGCATTGAGATGAGTGTTTACTTCATTCTCACCCGCATCTCAGTCAGAAGCCTGCTTCTTCTTTGTATTCACAGAATTCAGAGAGTTATTTAATACAGACATCTCTTTCACTTTGAAGACTTTTCATAGAATATCAGTGAGTGTCTTCAAGCTCACTGATTCTGTTAGTTTTTTAACTCTCTTGCTTCTCTTGACTGTGCATGCTGAGTGCAATCTTTTATATCATGATTTTGACATCTGCAGTTGAAGCAAGCTTGATGCTTGTAACATCAAGGTTTTCACTCAGAGGATTTCTTTTTCAGAGGATTCTGTGCTTTAGCAATGACATTCAGATCTAGATTCATCACATTTAGATATGTGACTTGTGTCATAGAAGTCTGATTACTCATTCTTCACTGAGATATACTCAATTGCAGTATTTTCTGTTACAATTGACTCAGTTATTCTCATACAATGAGAATATTATATGCTTTCTTCACTATGCCTGGCTGTGAGGTTAAGCATTTTCATTTCACTCTCAACTCAGACATAAGACTATGAATGAAGATCTGTAAATAGAAAGATGTTAAAAGCTCTTTATTCAATATGAGATAGTATAAGCTGAAGTGTGTGAAGTACAATATAAGATCACTCACTTATCTACACTCAGTAAAGTGTTTGTAACACTTATCTCATGTGTTCACTTTCTCAAAGTTGTGTAAGATTTATTTGGAAAACTCATTTCATGTTCATGAGAATAAATATCACTTCAGATCTGTGAGATTCATCTTTTCATTAGTTATTTATAATGACTTCACTTTTTCATGTAGAAACACAGCAGATCTTAAGACTTGTTGAAATTTCATTAACTATCTGTCTGTGAGTTCACATTCAATCTGATAATATAATCACATCTGACTTAGTCAGCTGATTGCAGCATCATTTTTTCAGTCATTATTAAAGCTTAGTGACTTCAGCAGATCTTCTGACTTAATGTATTTCATGCTCAGATTCTCATCCTGCACAGCAGTCTTCAATGATGTGTATACTTCTGAAGAGATTATGAACAATCATGATAAGATCTTCAGATTCAGTGTAGTTATCTGTCTGTATAAACATTTGATCTCTTACTACAGATCTAAGATCTGGTTTTCTCTATTCTTATTGATGATGATGATTGCATTGATGAAGCTCTTCATAGTGAATACTTGATTCACAGTGAATGCTAATTATTGTTTGACTTTCATCTCAGTCTGTCACTGTATACACAAGGCCTTGATCTCATTTAGAATTCTTATACACATACAGAGCTTTGATTCCAGTTCAGCAGTTTCAGCTGTTTTTCTTACTGCTTTGAGTAAACTCTCTAAGAGGTTCTGTATATCTTCCAGTTCAGGTAGCAGAGAAGAATATTGTTTATATTGACTAGAAAAGGTATTCATTTCAGTGATTTCTCATTGATCATATAATGTCTATTGTTATATTACTGTATTGTTATATGATTTCTGTTATTATCATACAACTTCAGTGATGATCACTCTCTCTTTTATTCTTCTTTTAAGTAGGGAGTGAACTTCTTTGAATCTGAATCATCATTTTCATTTTCTTTCTCACATCTCATCTGTTTGTGTCTCATATGTGACATTTGTCTGAGTGTGGAGTTTTCCTCTAACAAGTGAAGCAGTATCAATCAGATGCTCTTCTGCTCACTGCTCTTCATATACTATCTTTTGAGATGTTCTAGAATCACACTGATATGATAACTATAAATCACTTCATAGACAGAATTATCATGCTCTGAAGAAGCCTGCACTTCTCACCAGTTTTTAGACATGCTATCAGATGTGATTCAAAGATGCTTAAGTCAGTGTATGATTACAGGCGTACACCGGCTTCTTATATATTGTAATATCATACACTAAATTAATTAGTAGCCGCTATGGCCCCCTTTACATTCGTACGCTAGTAGTTCGGAAGCGGCCGCGTTATTATCCGACGGTCGTACGTTCTTCCGAACCACAATATGAAGTGAACTCAGTTGAAATATGTGATTGATTTACTGTTTCAGTTTTATACGACAATAAAGACAGTCTCAATCACTTGTACATCAATACTGCAGTCAGTCTGATAAGTGTATAACAGTTTATTTACTCATCTTGAGAAGTAGTTAAATCACTTAAAAAGAAATTCAGTCTGAGATAATACTATAGTGCAGGCTATTATTACTGCAAGAAATAAACTGATATATTACTACAGTAAAACTGAATAATCTTTTACAGAGTACTATGCTGTAGCAGCTTTACTAGATTTCTTCTGTTAAGTTAATATCTACACTTCTTAAGATTGAACAGAGAAGAAATGAGACTTGTATATTAAATTAGTCTGAGACTACTACAATGTCAACTATCAGAGATTTGAATGAGCAGATGTTCAAGATATAAAGACAGTGAAATACAATTCTCTAATAAGTAACAATCTTTGATAACACTTCATATCTCATAGAACTATAATACTAACTTTAAAACAGAACTTATATACATTGATTGCAACTAAAAATCAGACAAAACTACATACTTATAAAACTGAATTTAATCACTATCTTCAAGATAATCTGACAAATTTACACATTAAATCAATTCTAGAGTTATGAAAAATTATTAAGAGTACATATTCAACTGTTGCACTGATAATATGTGATATTCTGACAATTTCATTAACAGAGATGAGAATGAAGTGAAAGTTCAACTCAAGTCAAGATATTTGTCACTATCACTGAGAACAATTACAAGGAGAAACAATCAAGAAACTCATGATTGTAAAACATGGAATTATCAGACAGTTTAATACCTCTGATCACGCCAGCGTGGCCCAGTTGATAAGACTGGTAATCAAGGCTGCACACATTAGAGGTGTGTGGGTTCGAATCCCACCGCTGGCATCTGCCACTTCTTACTCATGAAAGCTCTCATGTAATAGAGACTGAGCCTAATTAGTAAGACTTGATGTGGGGTAGAACTCTCTACTGCAAGCCAAGTCACTAGTTAAGTGAGATTCTGTGAACATTCATCAGAGCTGGTATGAAATGTCAATGTCTCACTATTCTACTGTGCACCTGTCAAGGTTCTAACAATATAGAGTCAAGTCTAATGTAGTGATTATACACTACTTAAGCAAGTTTCTAACTAGGGCCATCATCAGAGTCTAGCTCCCTCTCAAATACAGAGAATGATTTTGAAAATCACTCAACTAGCAGATCTAGACATGTATCTAGGCCCTAGGCAGGGCACTCTGATAGACTAGAGCCTGCAAGCTCTCTGCCAAGTTCTAATACTGACAGGGAGAACTGCAGTCATCAAGTCTATGATTAGTTCCTAACACGGGGCAAGGCCATGACAGCTGATTGATAGGCCTATGGGCATCTAATGAGGCCGAGATCAGCAACCGGAAGCTTGGTGTGTACCAAGTGGGCGGTGGCAGCCACTAACTAACACCTCTGGAAATTAGTGGCTGGCCTGAGAGGACGGACACGGTGGTCGGTTAATTATAGAGGGTTAAATGTAATTAGCTTAAGATGCATCCTGCGGGTGGCTAGCGCCCGTAGTCTAGGCTGTGAATCTGAAGTCTTTGATGCTGAACTATTTACAATAGTGAAAGCTTTCAAACTCATAGAAATAAAATCTCATAAAAGAGAAAATAGTTTGAAAGAGATATAAATATTCTCTGATAGTCAAGCTACTTTAAAAAGACTTAGAAATAGTCAGATTTATAATGATCAAATGAATCTTGAACTGATCTTAAACTCTGTTTTGAAAATTCAAAAGAGAAGAATATCAAAGCTGATAATTCATTTACACTGAGTTCCTGCTCATATGAATATTCATGACAATGAATTGACTGATTCAGCTGTAAAAAACAGTGCAGAATTAAGCAGATTTATTCAAAAAGTTATATTCTGATCTTTTATAAAGAGAAAAATAAAAGAATCTTGTTTAGATAAGTGAAATGAAAGCTGGCAGAAATAAAAGATAAGTATACATTATTCAAGATTTGAAATAAAACCCAAGTGAAAATCTTGTTCAATTAAATATAAAAAGAAAATATTCTCATCTATAATACAGCTGAAACTAGAACATAGCTATTTCAAATCTTATATACAAAGATTTAATGATAGATTTGACTTAATAGAATGCTCATTCTGCAATGTAAATGAGAATTCTGAGTATATTGTAATGCACTGTGTATTATACAATAGTCTCAGAGTTAGATTGAAAGAGAAGTATGATCTAAATCAATTAAATATGAGATTCTTATTCTCAACTGAGACAGAAATTAAATATTTAATAGACTTTCTATCAGAAACTCAAGCAGCTATAAGAAAATGGCTAAATTCAGAATTATCTGAATATGAAGAGAAGGAAATCAATCAGATATAGTCTGTTAAAACAGCTATATACTATCTTTTAATAATTTGTTTTATTACAGTCTTTCTTTACTTTATCTTTTTCTTTCAATTTCTTTCTATCTATCTATTTAATGTGTCTATCTTTAAGACTGTGTTCTCTTTTCCTTTCTCATGATATTGTCAAATGATTTCAAAGTATCAGAAGATGTTAAAATACTGCAATTTGTAAACAGTTTTTGTATTCTGAGCTGAAATTTTCTGATTTTACATATCTGAAATTGATGAATGTATAATAGTTAACTTTACAGATATAGGAAAAACTCTGAGAACTAAAAGTTCTCAGATAGATGTCATAGTCTCTGACTGCATATATCTATAATTGAAGAATAATAATAATAATAATATATCTCTGATCACAGTATAGCAGAGAAGTGTAGTTTTCATAATAAAGTGAAGAATAAACTTACACAAGAATGTATTTAATTGTTTCATGAGTATTATCAATAATCATTATCAAATTCTGATTATATAAGCAATCACTGAATGAACTGAATGAGACTGATTTTGATCTTCAGTCTCAGTCTCATTCTGATTTTGAAAGAATAATCATCTTTCACAGTTTATTCTGAGAAATTACTCTCATTTCACTGTTCTTGAATTAAATCTGGTCATTTTTCACACCATTTCTCTCAGAAATGGTTCATTTTCAGATTTTTTTGAGACTTGGTTCTGATGGGACTCACACCAAGAAATGTATGAGACCAGATCAAATGAGACCAGATCAAATGAGACTAAATGTGAAATTCATGGTCCCACCGGCCAGTCTAGGCGTACGCCGGCTTCTTATATATCATACACTAAATTAATTAGCGGCTGCTATGACTTCTTTACACTCATAAGCAAGTTTGAAAGCGGCTGTATTATTATCTGACAGTTGTATGTTCTTTCAAACTGCTGGACATTCTTTCAAATCACATTCTTTCTCACCAGATTTGATCACACTTATATGACCATGACATCCGCCCTAGCTTCATGCGGATTAGCATATCACTAGTGTTCACAATCTTATAACCTATCTCTGATTCAGCTAGCATCTCATATATACTTTTATAAAGAAATCTTCACTATATTACATCACTTATTCACTAACTTTTCTTATTCTTCAATTATCTTCTTCATTATTATCATCATTGAATGTTACTATCTTATTCAAGATTTCTATTTCTTCTTCTATTCAACTCTTTTCATCTGTTCATCTATCACATTGTACATGTTTCTGATAATGACTTCTCATTTTCATAACAAGCATCATTGTAGTGCCTATACCAGGCAGTTCATTAGCAGTAAGTGTAATGTGTTATGAAACATGGCCAGAACTTGTTTATCTTCTAACTATTATCAGAATGTACTATCATGAATAACATATCTTCTTCATCTTCTTATATACTCTTGACTGTTTCCTTCTCAGCAGGTTTCTGATTGTGTTTTCTGACATGATTTTATATGAATGCAGATACTGATATGTTGTTTTTATTTATATAGAATTCTCATATGTTGACAGATCTGCATCTGCTGATGATAGTGAACTCAATATTAAATCATTGACTGAGAACTTAGAGAATATGATAATGAAGAAATTACTCATATCATATGTGACTGAGTCTCTTATATTTCTCTCTGTTCTCTCTGTTTCTTTCTCTGCTACTTTCTCTCAATCTTCTACACCTGTCTCTGTGTCTGATTCTCCTGCTTCTGCTACCTCTGTTCCCATGACTCTTACTTCTGCTACTTCTGATTTTACTGTCTCTGCTTTCATTATCAGCCCTTTCTGTTTTAAGAAGATGTTGTATAGACTTAATAAATCATGTTTCTCAGTGTATATACTCTTACTCTTCTTACTGACTCTCAGAATAATTTATTGTATAAAGACTGTATATAATATAATAATCTGAAGCTCAGTTGCAGACACTGATTATTACATTTATTTTAAATATTCATGATGAAATAATTATTTATTCATTTCAGAGAATCACTCTCTCTCTTAACAGTGTCAAGATTATATAAGTCTTTTTCTTTTTCATCTTTTCTTTCTGACACTGATTTTTCTGTTCTTAGAGAAAATCATTATGAGTTTTACTGTGTACAAAGTCATGATATTCACAGATATGAAGAAGCTTTTCATAATTATAAAGTTTAATATCACAGAGATATTCACTCTGATAAATTTCTTCAGAATGATAGATCTGTATCAGCCTATTCTCTGATATCTGTTATCTGACTTTGTGATACAGATAAAAGATATCTGTGTTTTTAAGAATGAGAATACAGATGTTGTACTCTTTTACATCTGTGAGTATGAGACTTATACACCTTATCTGAAATATCATTATGAAAATGAGCTGTTCACACACTGTATTCTACTTTCTGTATTCTCTTATGTCTCTCTCTCTCTTTCTGAGAAGTCTTATGTATGTTGTAATTACATGTATAACTCTAAGATCAGTGAGTGTTTGTTCAGTAACTGTTTTCATCTCTGATTTTATGATTTTTGTATACTAATAATAGTTCTTAGTTGCTTCAGTGTCAGAGATCATTTTAATTGAAGATGATAACACTGCTGAGACTACTCTCTTTCACTCTCAAGCTTCTTCTGTCACTTTCTCTCTCTTCTCTGCAGGGAAGGCTGTGCACACATCAAGTTATAAGCATTTGACTCTGAGTGACTTCTATTGTTTATTCAGTTCTGTGTCTCTCTCTTTCATTTCTTCTGTCTTCACTCTCTCTTTCTTAGCTTCTGATTCTGCAGATTCTGTGCTCTTCTTCAATTTCTCTATGTATATGTGTATGCATTTCTATATTGGCATTCCAGTCAATCTTGTGATAAATGACATTAATGTCATACACAGAGTGATAGAGAAATTGAAGACATGTACAGTGTTATTATAAGAGTGGCTTGCAGCTCTCAAATTTCTTACAGATCTTGAGTTTTGAGATTTTCTTTGTTTTTGACATTTTTCAGATGATGTGGTGTTGAAAATAGATTAAATGTGTGATATATGAAAATGAATGAGATGTGTATGATAACATTTGTCTTTTACAGCTGATTCTTACAGTTGATGATCAATTCATTATCTCTTTTCTTACACTTTTTCTTTATCTGCTAGTCACTACTCTTATACAATCTCTATATAGTATAGTGTTCAGTAACTAGATTCAGTAGCTTTCATCTTTTGTAATTCTGTCTTATACATTATACTGTCTCTCTTTACCTGCTCAAATCACTACAGTGAATAACTTATTGAAACTAATCTCATCTGATCTCTGAGTGTTCTCAGAAGTTGAGATAGCTTAATCTCATGCATTCACAGATGTTTCAGATAGTTCATTCTCTGTGATCTCTGTAATTAAACTGATGTAAATAGTTAAATTCAACTCTGAATTTCTTTTTCTTCTGTGATCTGACTCATGTGCAAGTCTGCTACTTTGAGACTGCTCTTTACTGTGTTGTATTCACTGTCTGCAGTATATTATTATATGACTGACTACAGTCTTATCACTTATTGAAGTGTGATATTCACCTGATTTCTTCATTACTTCTCATTCTTTTCTTATAATTATAAAAAGATCAGAATAAGTGAGATCATCTAATTTGTAAGCATCTATGATTTCTCTTACTTTGTAAGACTTTTCAATTGTAAGTCTCTTCTTTTTCAACACTGATAATAGTGCTGTGAATAATCATAATTTACTTGAGTCTTACATCTTTACTTTCACAAGTTATAAATCATTGATTAAGGTATGTAAGATCTATCTCTCTGATTCTTTCAATGCATACATTCTCAGAGAATGTGATTTGAGTATTTTATATGACTTAAATCATCTAGATTGAAACTTCTCAGAACTCTCATTATGTATAAGAATTCATATTCTTATCTTGAGACTCAATTTCTTAACTAGTGAGTCTTGTATTCTTTTCAATTGAATTGCTCAGTTCAGAAGTAACTTGTTAGCTTTTGTGTGTGTGTGACTGATTTCTTTCAATCTTGATTCTGTGTCTGTGACTGTTGTGTCTGCAACTGCTACTGCTGTGTCTGTAACTGCTGTTTTCTTTCTCATCTTTTCTGAAGCATTCTCTGGGATGCGTGGATGCAATTCATACAACAGGTAGAATGATGAATGCTTGAAGACTGTATGCTGCTGAATTCGCGTGACTAATAGCACCTGACTGAGATATTCATCTCATAATCTTGTAGGCTTGCTCACTAGATATTTCATCAGCATATTACTCAAGATTTCATTCAAGCATTTCATCTTTCTATTTGTCCGCGGATGATATGATGTTGTTCTATGATATCTTGTCTGTAACTGGCTCATGAAATGTCTCACTACTTCTTCTACAAGATTCACACTGTTATCAGTTAGAATCTCATGTGATATTTCATAGTTGACATAGATCTCATTATGTAGAAACTTTGTCATCATCTTCTCTATTGCCTCTGAAACTGCTTTCATGACTGGTCAGTCAGTAGTGTAATCAATAGCAGTGATTATTCATCAGTTTTCATTTGATATTCACAGTAATATGTCTATAAGGTTCATCTTTCATTATTTGAATAGTTGTATTATATACTTCATCTGATGTTATACTTTCTCACATTCTAATTCTTTCTTAGATTCTTTCACAACCTGGTAATTCAGGCACTCATGAGTAGACTGACCGTGTGACCGTGTCTGAGACCAGGACCAGAATTTTTGATAGTTTCATTGTCAATTCGACAGATTCCATTACACGGTTCTAACATTAGATAGTAGTCTCATACTGTTCTAGTGAGACTTACTGTCTACTCTTATCAGATTTTTCAAATGAGACTATGATTTTCACTTCTCAATTTAAATTATTTTTATTCCTTTAAATGACTTTAAATCTCATTTGAGTGTTACCAAAAAGCGTTACTTTTTAAAAAATTAAAAATAGTCTAAAAAAAACCTTAAAATGTCTAAAAATAGTAACTTTATGCCAAGAATGAAACTAAATGAAACCAAATGAGATCACTTTCTCATTTTTTTCAAGTCATGGTTCCATTTTGAGATCTGATATATAGTCACTTTGCATGTTTATTTAATGATTAGTCCCAGCGGGATTCACACCAAGAAATGTATGAGATCAGATCAAATGAGACCAAATGTGAAATTCATGATTCTGATGATCAGTCTACTCATGAGTATATGTCTGAATGTTCTCAGTCATGCTTGATCAGTATACTCTTGATTTGAGTATACTCATGAGTTCAGAGCTTTCTAAGTGACTGAATTTCTTATATATGTGAGTTATCAAGTTACATCTAAATGAAGATTCTAGATAGAGAGCTTCTGCATATTCTAGATCACAGTAAAGCATAATGTTGTTTTTCAATTTTCTCAGCTTGAAGTTCAGAAGCATCTTTTCTACTACTCTTATAAGATACTTATCATCTGACATCTTGTCATTCTTTAAGTAAGAGATAATAATGTTTACTTATTCTGATTTCTTACATTCTCTCAGTGTGTTTAATGTGAATGTTTCTTGTGCCTGGTTTACAGAACTCTCACTTATGAAATCAGGTCTGTAACTTATTACATCAGGTATCACAGTGTCTGATTTCTTTCAGTATTTAATATGAAGATTGTACACTTGAAACTCTGAGATTCAACATGCTAAGCATGTGATTCAAAGGTTGCTTAAGCCAGCGTACGATTACAGGCGTACGCCGGCTTCTTATATATTGAATCTCGTACGCTAAATTAATTAGTGGCCGCTAGGGCCCCCTTTACATTCGTACGCTAGTAGTTCGGAAGCGGCTGTGTTATTATCCGACAGTCGTACATTCTTCTGAACCACATCCTCTCTCACCAGATTCAGTCACACCCATGTGACCATGTTGTACACCCTAGCTTCATGCAGATTAGCTTGCCACTAGTGTTTTGCAATCATATGATCTATTCCTGATTCAGCTAGTGTTCTGTGTACACTCTCTCAAAGAAACTTTCACTATATTACACTACTTATTCACTAACTTTTCTCACTCTTCAATCATCATCTTCATCATTATCATCATTGAACATCATTATCTCATTCAAGATTTCTACCTCTTCTTCTGTTCAACTCTTTCTATTTGTTCATCTATCACATTGTATGTATTTCTGGCAATGACTCTCTGTTTTCACAACAAGTGTTCTCATAGTACTCATACTGAGCAGTTTATTAGCAGTAAGTGTAATGTGTTATGAAATGTGACCAGGACTTGTTTATCTTCTAATAATTGCCAGAATGTACTATTATGAATGACACATCTTCTTCATCTTCTCATACACTCTCTTTATCTTCTTATACATTCTTGACTATTTCTCTTCTCAGTGAGTTTCTGATTATGTTTTCTGACATAATTTTGTGTGAATGCAGATGCTGATATATTGTTTTTATTTATATAGAATCTTCATGTGTTGACAGATCTGCATTCACTGATGATAGTGAACTCAATGTTGAATCATTGATTAAGAATCTGAAGAATGTGATAATAGAGAAATTGTCTGTGTCATGTGTAGTCAGATCTCTTACATCTCTCTCTGTCTCTTCTGTTTCTTTCTCTGTCACTCTCTCTCAATCTTCTACATCTGTCTCTATGTCTGATTCTTCCACTTCTGCTACCTCTGTTTCTGTGATTCTCACTTCTGTCACTTCTGGTTTTATTGTCTCTGCTTTTGTTATCAGCTCTCTCTGTTTCAAGAAGATATTGTGTAGACTCAGTGAACTACATTTCTCAGCATATACACTTTCATTCTTCTTATTAATCTCTAGAACAATTTATTGTATAAAGATGATGTACAATATAACTATCTGAAGCTTGATTACAGATACTGATTATTACATTCATTTTAAATATTTATAATGAAACAATCATTTATTTGTATCAGAGAATCATTCTCTCTCTCAACAGTGTCTAAATTATAAGTCTTTTCATTTTTCATCTTTTTCTTCCAACACTGATTTTCCTGTTCTTAGAAGAAATTATTATGAGTTTTACTATGCATAAAGTTATGATATTCACAGACATTAAGAAACTTTTCACAACTGTTAAATTCAATATTGTAGATATATCTGCTCTAATGAATATCTTTGATATGATCAATCTGTATCAGTCTATTCTCTGGCATTTATTGTCTGACTTCATAGTGCAGGTGAAGAATATCTGTGTTTTTGAGAACAGAAATATGAATGTTATTCTCTTTTACACCTGCAGGTGTGAGGCTTGTACATCTTGTCTGAGATGTTATTATGAAAATTAGCTGTTTGCACACTGTGTTCTGCTTTCTGCATTTCTCTGTGTCTCTCTCTCTCTTTCTGAGAAGCCTTGTGCATGTTGTAATTATGCATACAATTCTAAGATCAGCAGGTGTTCATTTGGTAATTATTATCCCTGCTTTTGCAATTTTCATATACTAATAATGGTTCTTAGTTGCTCTGATGTCAGAGATCATTCTCATTAAAGATGACAACACTGCAGAGACTACTCTCTCTCATTCTCAAGCTTCTTCTATCACTTTCTCTCCCTTCTCTGCAGAGAAGGTTGTGTGTACACTGAGTTGTAAGTGTTCAGTCTCAGATGACTTCTGCTGTCATTCATTCAGTTCTGTGTCTTCTTCTTCTTCTGTTTCTTTCATCTTCATTCTCTCTGCTCTGGCTTCTGATTCTGCAGGTTCTGCACTCTTCTTCAATTTCTCTACACATACATGTACACATTTCTATATTGACATTCCAGCCAATCTTGTAATAAATGACATTAATGTCATACACAGAGTGATAGAGAAATCAGAGACATGTACAGTGTTATTGTGAGAGTGACTTGCAGCTCTTGAATTCCTTGCAAACCTCAAGTTTTAAGATTTCCTTTGTTTTTGATGTTTTTCAGATGGTGTTGGAAATAGATTAAATATGTAGTGTATGAAAATGAATGAGATGTGTATGATAACATTTGTCTTTTACAGCTAATTCTTACAGTTGATGATCAATTCATCATCTCTTTTCTTATACTTTTTCTCTATCTGCTAGTTACTACTCTTATACAATCTCTATATAATACAGTGTTCAGTGACTAGGTTCAGCAGCTTTCAACTTTTTGTAATTCTGTCTTGTGTATTATACTGTCTCTCTTCACTCACTCAGATTACTACAGTGAACAGTCTATTGAAACTAATCTCATCCGATCTCTAAGCATCTTCAGAAGTTAAGATGACTTAGTCTCATGTGTCCGCAGATGTTTCAGATAGTTTATTCTCTGTAATCTCTGTGATTGAACTGATATAAACAGTTGAATTCAACTCTGAATTCCTTTTCCTTCTGTAATCTGACTTATGTACAAGTCTGCTGCTTTGAGACTGCTCTTTGCTGTGTTGCATCTGCTGTCTGTGACATGTTATTATATGACTGACTACAGTCTCATCACTTATTGAAGTGTGATGTTCATCTGATTTCTTCATTTCTTTTCATTCTTTCCTTATAATTGTGAAAAGATTGAAATAAGTGAGATCATCTGATTTGTAAACATCTATGATTTCTCTTACTTTGTGAGACTTTTCAATTGTAAGTCTCTTCTTTTTCAATACTGATGATAGTGCTGTGAATGATTATAATCTACTCAGGTCTTACATCTTTACTTTCACAAGTTATGAATTATTAATTAAGTTGTATAAGATCTGTCTCTCTGATTCTTTCAATGCATACATTCTCAGAGAATGTGATTTGAGTATTTTATATGACTCAAATTATCTAGATTGAAACTTCTCAGAACTCTCATTGTATATGAGAACTCATGTTCTCATCTTAAGACTCAATTTCTTAACAAGTGAGTCTTGTATTCTTTTCAATTGAATTGCTCAGTTCAGAAGTAACTCATTAGCTTTTGCATGTGTGTGACTGATCTCTTTCAATCTTGATTCTGTGTCTGCAACTGTTGCATCCGCGACTGCTGCATCTGTAACTGCTGTTTTCTCTCTCATCTTTTCCAAAGCATTCTCTGAGATGCGCGGATGCAATTCATACAACAGGTAGAATGATGAACACTTGAAGACTACATGCTGTTGAATTCACATGATTAACAGTGCCTGCCCGAGATATTCATTTCATAGTCTTATAGACTTACTCACTAGATATTTTATCAGCATGTTGCTCAAGATTTCATTCAAGCATTTCATCTTTCTGTTCATTCATGAATGATATAGCATTGTTCTATGATGTCTTGTCTGTAACTGACTTATAAAATGCCTCACTACTTCTCTCACAAGGTTTGCACTGTTATCAGTTAGAATCTCATATGACATTTCATAGTTGATATAGATCTCATTATATAGAAACTTCACTATCATCTTCTCTGTCACCTCTGAAACTGCTTTTGCAACTGGTCAGCCAGTAGTGTAATTAATAGCAGTGATTATTCATTGATTTTCATTTGATGTTCACAGTAATATGTCTATGAGATTCATCTCTCATTGTTTAAACAGTTGTATCATACACTTCATCTAGTGTTATACTTTCTCACATTCTAATCCTTTCTTAGATTCTTTCACAACCTGATAATTCAGGCACTTGTGAGTGTATACCTGAATGTTCTCAGTCATACTTGACTAGTATGCTCTTGATTCAAGTATGCTCATGAGTTCAGAGCTTTCTAAGTGACTGAATTCCTTATGCATGTGAGTTACTAAGTCACATTGAAATGAAGATTCTAGATAGAGAGCTTCTGTGTATTCTAGATCACAGTAAAGCACAATGTCATTTTTCTTTCTCAATTTTCTCAGCTTGAAGTTCAGAAGCATCTTTTCTACTACTTTTACAAGATACTTATCATCTGACATCTTGTCATTCTTCAAGTGAGAGATCATGATGTTCACTCATTCTGATTTCTTGTATTCTCTCAGTGTGTTTAATACAAACATCTCTTATACCTGGTTCACAGAACTCTCACTTATGAAATTAAGTCTGTGACTGATTGTGTCAGACACCACTGTGTCTGATCTCTTTCAGTATTTGATATAAAGATTATACACTTAGAACTCTGAGATTCAATGTGCTAAGTGTTTGAAAGATTTTGTCATTGATTGTAGATAGACAAGGCTTTTGTGATCTGTGATCACTGTTGTTGTATGCTCATTGTTAATATATCTATTCTATAACATCAGTGCATGCTTGATTACTAGCAATTCCTTTTCATGCACTGAGTAATTGAGCTCAGTATCTGATAGTTTTCTATCATTATACATCACTGAGTGCAGCTTACTGTTCTTACTCATCTGTAGAAGAGTGTCTCTGATAGCTCATTCAGATGTGTTCATCTCAATGTAGAAAGGTTTATCACAATCTGATTGAATAAGCACTGAAGATATTATTATATATTTTCTCAGTGTGAGAAAAGCCTCTTTGCACACAGTATTTCAGATGATTGAATGAAACTTCTTCTTTCACAGATTTGCATTCATTTCTCTTAAGAGATCTGAGAGTGGTGCAGATATTTGTACAAAATCCTTGATAAATCTGCAGTAGTATGAGATCAACTCAAGAAACTGTTGTACATGATGTACATTTCTCAGTCATGGTCAATTTGCTATAACATTCAATTTCTCTGAGATGAGATGTATACAGTCATCACTTACTACATGTTCTACAAACTTCAACTCTTCTATTTCAAACACACACTTGATTGATTTAATGTAGAGCTTATGCTCTGCCAGAGTTATAAGCACTTCATCAAGATACTTCAGATGTTCATTGTATGAGTTTGAAAAGACTAGAATGTTATCAAGATATATGAGACATGAGATTTCATTCTATTTATAAAGAATTGTATTCATCATTGTTTGAAAGATGACAGGCACATTTATCAGACTGAATGATATTACTAGGAATTCGAACTTTTCTCATTGTATATTAAATACAGTTCACAGAACTGACAGTTCATCTACACAGATCTGCTAGTATTCTGAGAGAAGATCAATCTTTGATAGATATCAGGCATTTTCAATCATATTCAACTGTTGTTGAATTCATGACAGTGAATATTCATTCTTGATCATAAGCTTATTAAGTGCTCAGTAATTGATACATATTTATCACTTCTCATCTGTCTTTTTCATAAATAAGACTGAAAAGCCTCATGCGCTTGATAAGAGTTATATAAGACTATGTTCTAGAAGGTCAGTGATCTGACACTTCTGTTCTTCAAGATGCATTTGTGACAGAGAGTACACATTCTGATTGACTGGTTTTACATCCTTCATGTCAATCTTATATACAAATCCTCATTCTGGCAGTAATTTCAGTGAAAGATCTGTTCAGAAGATCTTTTCATACTTCTTCAGAAGCTTCTTCATATGCTTGTTCTTCTGTATATTCTTTATCTTGGTTTTCTTCACTTCTGGGTCCTGTATGATATACAGAATGCTTTCAGATGAGATCTTGCAAATTGTTCTCTTTGCTTGTTAATGTGTAAGCAGATTTAACTCTTCTATATCAGAGATATGAAATGTTCTTCTCATATCAGTTGATAGAATTATATGAACCATTTTCTTTCTATTAGTCAACTGCATATGACATGTACATTATTGAATCTGTGAGTTGAACCTTTGAAATCAATTAAGTCTGAGAATAAGATTGTATTTCATGTTCTGCAGCTCTCGCACTCAAATATAGCAAGATCATTCTTCAAAGTGCAAGAAAACTCTTACTTTTGCAGATGATATCAGATATCAGTTATTAGATAATCTTATACATCAGAGATTCTTCACTTAGCAGACCTCTTTCAATCTTCAGATTATATAATTATCAATATATTGTATAGAAGCTTCTGTGTCTGTTAACACTTTTACAGTCATCTCTCAATTCTTACTCAAGTGCTCTCTATACATTAATATTTCAGGTCTCAAGGTATTGAGATGAGTATTCACTTCATCATTCTCACCTGCATCTCATTCAGAAGCCTGCTTCTTCTTTGTATTCACAGAATTCAGAGAATCATCTAATGCGGGCATCTCTTTCACTTTGAAGACTTTTCATAGAATATCAGTGAGTGTCTCTGAGCTTACTGATTCTGCTAGTTTTTTGACTGTGCATGCTGAGTGCAATCTTTTGTATTATGATTTTAGCATTCACAGTTGAAACAAGCTCAATGCTCACAACACCAAGGTTTTCACTCAGAGAATCTCTTTTTCAGAGGATTCAGTGCTTTAGTGATGACATTCAGATCTAGATTCATCACATTCAGATATGTAACTTGTATTGTAAAAGTCTGATTATCTGTTCTCTGCTGAGATATACTCAATTGCAGTATTTTCTATCATAATTGACTCACTTGTTCTTGTATGATGAGAATGTTATATGCTTCTTTCACTATGTCTGATTGTAAGATTAAGCATTTTCATTTCACTCTCAACTCAAGTATAAGATCATGAATGAAGATCTGTAAACAGAAAGATATTGAAAGCTCTTCATTCAATGTGAGATAGTATAAACTGAAGTGTGTGAAGTACAATGTAAGATTACTCACTTGTCTACACTCAGTGAAGTGTTCATAATGCTTATCTCATATATCTACTTTCTCAAAGTTGTGTAAGATTCATTTGAAAAACTCATTTCATGTTCATGAGAATGAATATTGCTTCAGATCTGTGAGATTTATCTTTTCATCAGTCATTTATAATAACTTCACTTTTTCATGTAGAAATGCAGCAGATCTTAAGACTTGTTGAAATTCTGTTAACTGTCTGTCTGTGAGTTCTCATTCAATTCAATAATATAATCACATCTGACTTAGTCAGCTGATTGCAGCATCATTTTTTCAGTTGTCATTGAAGCTTGATAGCTCTGACAGATCTTCTGACTTGATGTATCTCATACTTGAATTCTCATCCTGCATAGCAGTCTCTGATGATGTGTACACTTCTGAAGAGATTGTGAACAATCATGATAAAATCTTCAGATTCAGTATAGTTATCTGTCTGTGTAAACATTTAATCTTCTGCTGCAGGCCTAAGATCTGGTTTTCTCTATTCTTATTGATAATGGTAATTGCATCAGTGAAGCTCTTCATAGTGAATGCCTGATTCACAGTGAATGTCAATTGTTGTTTGACTTTCATCTTGGCCTGTCACTGTGTACACAAGACCTCAATCTTGTTTAGAATTCTTGTATGCATATGAAGCTTTGATTTCAGTTCAGCAGTCTCAGTTACTTTTCTTACTGCTTTGAGTAAACTCTCTGAGAGGTTCTACATACCTTTCAGTTCAGATAGCAGAGAAGAGTGTTGTTTGTATCAGCTAGAGAAGATATTCATTTCAGTGATTTCTCATTGATTGTATGATGTCTATTATTATCACTGTATTATTATCAACTCTGTAGTCTATCGACAACCGCTCCACCACGAACTCGCTCGATTTTTCGAATAAGAACCCGCCGATAGATCCATCGAAAAGCCCTCGATCATACGAGCATTTTGACCCCATCGCCGACCGCATACCCCGTGTGGTGGTGGAGTTATCCAGCCAAACGTGAACCGGACGTTGTTCGAAGCTCCTGTGTGGGATTATCCCCCGTTCTCCCCTACCACACCACAACCCCGGGCCAGAGTGCCATACAAATTGTAAGGTGAAGTGACCTAGCCATATGCACCAATCTTCTCAATTTTGGAAGACCCCCGACCTGTAGTTGTGGAGATATCCGAGGAGCGACCTCCGCGAAAACCCTGTCCATCTTTGATGTTCCAAAACACCAACGCCAAGTCTCACCCTCGTACCGCCCTTCCCAATCTGGCCCATCCCCGGCAGAAAAATACAAAAAGATACCTCAGCGATAATATCAAGCACATAATCAACAGACTCTTCTGAAGTGCAACCTCCACGGTCTGCCGCCAGTGTATCTAGACTTCAACACCAAGTCTCACCCCTGTACTACCCCTCTCAATCTGGCCCATCCCCAGCAGAACGATACAAAAAGATACCTCGGCAACAGTATTCAATACATAATCAGTGGACAATGAGTCAACAGCACACCAACAACTATAAAATCAGTATACCTCAAGGTCTGACTGAGCCTTTGATCCCTGCACAGTGAGATATATTAAATCTAGTTTTAATACCTCAATATTCAATAGATTCTGCAAGAGATTGAGAACAGCAACACTAGATTTCTATTGAATTTGAGAATTAACTCTATATTGATATAATCATTGACAAAGTCTTCTATTTTGTGATATAAATAACCAGTTTCTCTACATCCCGCTGACAATATTTATATTATCATATAGAAACAGACTTATATTCTCTATAATATCAAGACCCTGAAGAGGGAAAGTCTTGATAGAGAGTATACAGTAGTGCATATCTTAGCAGTTTCTATCTCATTCTTCTGCAGCAGTTAATGCAAAAAAAAAAGATCTTAGAAATAGTTTTTTACTTCTCTTGAAAAAGTAAGGTGTTTTTCTCTGGATTTTACACAATATTCTTATAAAGAATTAAAAACAGAGTTGTTTTCTGTCATAATTTCATATTCTTTTAAGTAAGAATTACTTTTTCAGTGACTGAAGAGCTTTCATTAATACTTAATTCTTTTTTACACTCTTTATTAACTGATTTGAGTTGCACACTTGTTGTGTGAGAAGAATTGAATGATTTAGAATAAAATTGAATAGTTTTAATCAATTTCTCTGCAAAAAATTGATTTATTTTTTATCAGTTTTTCTCTCAAAAACTGTCATATTATCTGATTTATTATCAATTGATATCATACTTTTCCTCACTATATCTCAAGAAAGAGATTGTAAAGATTTTATTGATTTATCTTAAAAATCAATTTTAGTTTATTAGATTCTCTTCAAAAATCTAATCTAGTTACTGAACTAGTGTGAAAAAAATCAGGTGTTTTATACACAAAAGTCTTTTATTCTTCTTTTGAAACAGTCTGATCAACTTTTCAATTGAAAACAGACTTAGAAATATCTCAATTGAAACAGTCTGACCAACTTTTCATTGAGTGAAAACAATGAGTTTAAAAATACACTCAGTTGATGTGAAAAAAGATGCTTTCTCAAATGCTATTCCTGAGATTGAAATTCTGAAGAGAAGAAAGAAAGAAGAAATAGAGAAACAACAAGTTCTTGAAATACAGGAACTTGAAAAAGCAAGCAAGATTCTTGAAAAGCAGTGTCTGAGTGAGATGAATGAAGAAGTTCTGTTAATTCTTCATACTCAGGCCAGACAACTACAGAAGATGATCAAGTTCAAACTTGGAATCTCAAACACAGTTCAAAAAACCTTGAAAATTCCTAGTACAATCACTGACTCTTCATCTTACTCTTCTTCTTCCTTTCTTTCTACCTCTTCTTCTTCTTTGAATCAGAAGAAAACATATGCTCAAGCAGCTGAATCTGCTGTCTCTAAATCTGCTATCTCAAAATCTGCTCAAAATCCTGAGAAAACTGAGAAGAATACTGCTCATGTCTCTATTCATAGAAAAGTGAAAAAGAAAATGTAAAAAGAGAAAAACTTTCAAATCTCTAGAAATAGAAGACTTATTCTCAAAGTCTCAAATCAGAACATTCTGCAAAGAAACAAGCTAAACTCAAATCTCATTTTCAGAATCAGAAATGAAATTAATCAGCAGTTCTTTTCTCAGTTGATAACTGATATTGAAGTTCAAAAACCAGTTATAGCTTCAATTGAGTCATCATTCTTTGAAAACTCTATTATTCTGACTACAATGCCTGAATTCAGTGCTGAATTTCTTATTCAGAATAAGAATCTCTGAAAGTCAGCAGTAGAATCATTACTAAACACAACAATTCTATCTGAAAGAGATGAAAAGTGAGGCAAATTCATTCTTTATAATATTTCAGTTGAAATTTTTAACTGTGAAGAAGAAATGCTACTTCTTAAAAATAAATTGAAAGAATACAACTTCATTCAACTGAGAAAGAAGCCTGTATGACTAAATTCAATTGAGTTTAGACAAAGCAGGAGAAATGCCTCTGTTCTAGTATATATAAAAACACTTGAACAGTCAAAGATCTCTGAAGTAAGAGTAGCAGGTTTGAAAATGAGAGTTCATGAATACAAAGACTCAAGAATGAATCTCAAAGCTCAAACACAGTGTTCAAACTGTCAAAGATATGGACACTTTGCAATCTCATGTTTTAGAGACTCAAAATGTGCATTCTGTGTCAGAGATCACAAAACTAGTGAGCATAAATGTGAAACATGCTCAAAAAGAGATGAAATTTGTCAATATACTCTGCTTAAGTGCTCTAATTGCAAAGAAAAACATGCATCTAGCTCAAAAGAATGTATATTTGCTCCTAGAACTCAAAAGAACTGGAGAAAAGATGAAGCTCAAAGTCAATCTAGAACTGAAGAGAAGAGTTAAGTCAGTAAACTCACAACTGCAAGCTCAAAAAGAAGAAACTCTCAATTATCTAAGTCTTCAAACTTCAATTCTTCAGTAAAATGTAAACAGAATTTGAATTCTCAAACTTCTGTTAAGATTAGAGAATTGAGAAATGACTCTGGTGATAAACTAGATATAATGCAAGCAGTTGAGATTTCTACTTTTCAGAACAGTTATAATCTACTATCTGATGATAGTGATTAGATTCTTCTCTACTCTCTTTTAGTATGAATATACAACAAAAACAACAAAAAAAGTTTAAAAACTCTTCAAAAATCACATTTATTCAAAATAATGTGAATAGAAACTCAAATTGCATTTATTCTTGTCTTCAAATTGCATTTGAATAAAAAGTTGATTTTATACTGCTTCAGGAGCTGAATTTTGATGCTGAGCAAAAATATGTCATTTCTCATTCAAGCTACTACTGCTTTTTACCTCAAAAGTCTGAGATAAAGTCAAGAGTAGTGATCTATGGAAGAAAGAGATCAAGATATCAATTTAATCTAAGATTTAATATCATGTCTGACCCTGATATTCTGGTGGGTGATATTATAGATAAAGAAAATGAGTTTGATACTATACAGCTCATAAATATCTATAATGAAAAGTCATTGAAGAAAAATAACAATATCTGGACAATTGATAGAGAATTTCTGAACATAACTTCATCAAGAAACTCTATAATTGCAGGAGATTTCAATGCACATCATTTCTGATGGAATTCAGAATGCAAGAGAGCAGTGAGAGCTGATAATCTGATTGAATGAACCTTTGAGCATTCAATAGATTTGGTTAATAAGTCTGATCAACAAACATTCTTTAGAAAAGGTATGAAACAGAAGTCTATTATAGATCTAACATTCATGTCACAAAATCTAATGAAAAGAAGACTTGTAAACTGGTTTATTGATTCAAATGAGACATCAGAATCAGGTTATAAGATTATTCAATTTGATATTGAACTGAGTGAAAAACAAATGAGTGAAAATCCTCTTCTCTCTAATCAGTATAACTTTGAAAAAGCTGATTGAAAAGCAGTTGAAGAAAGCATAAAACTGTTAAAATCTGAAAGACAGAATGAGCTATATTGGAATTCTGGTCAAGATATCTCAAATGAAATGCTTGAGAATAGAGTGAAGCTTATTACATCTATCATTCTAACAAGTGTTAGAGATAATATTTCAAAAAGAAAATCTTCTGAGTATTTAAAACCTTGATGGAATAAGAATATCTCATCTAAAAGAAAAGAATTAGCTACTGCTAGAAGAGATTGAAAGAATGATGTAATATCTGATGAAGAGTTCAAAACTGTCAGAAATGAATATTTTTCAGATATTAAAAGAGCTAAAACAGACTGCTGGAATAAATTTCTTGAAGAAGCATAAGAAAAGGAAGTTTTTAAAGCTTTTAACTATACTAAAACAAGAAGTGTAGCAAAACTTTCAGCTCTAGAATATGAGTTTCAGAATGAATCATATACAGCAAACTCTTTTGAGGAAAAATGTCAAGCTTTCATGAGAATTCTCTTTCAGAACTCACCAGATTCAGATTCAGATTCAGAGGAAGAGAATATATCACTTCTCAACTACATTGATGAAAATGACTGAGAATGGCCTGATCTTACATAAGATGAATTAGAGTCAGCTATCTTCTCAAGTTCTGTTAAAACTGCTGCAGGTCCTGATTCAATTAATCACTTGATTATTCAAAATACATATTCCTACTTAAAGAATGAATATTTTGAGCTCTTTTTCAATCTCTTGAAAAATGGATATCATTCTGAATGCTGGAGAGAAGCCACTGGAGTGATTCTTGTAAAACCTAATAGAAAAACTTCAATTCCTAAGTCATATAGAGTAATATCTCTATTGAACTGTTTAGGAAAGGTTTTAGAAAAGATAATAGCTACTCAACTATCTTTTATAAGCTCTATAGATGATTCTCTTTTATTCAGTGAACAAATGAGAGATAGAAAACAGTGTTCTGCAATTGACACTGTTCTCTCAGTTGTTCATGATATTCAAATAGCAAAGCATGAGGGTCTGGTCTCAACTGCAGTTTTTATTGATATAAAAGAAGTGTTTGATCATGTTTCAAAGTCAAAGTTAATTCAGACATTGAAGATATTAAAACTGTCACTTTCTCTAATAAAATGAGTTAACTGTTTTATATCTAAAAGAATTATACAACTCTTCTTTGATGGAATGAAACAAGACAAGACTGAGATAAAAATAGAAGTATCACAGGGGTCTTCAATCTCACTCATTTTATTTGCAATATACACTGCATATCTATTCAAAAATAGAAATATGAGAATAGTGCGATCTCTGAGTTATGTGAATGATATTGGTCTAGTCTACAGCTCAAAAACTATCAAAGAGAATTTGAAAGTAATTGAAGAAGCTGCAAAGAAAATCTTTGTTAGAGCAGATATCAATCAAATTCAATTTGATATAGATAAAACTGAGTTAATTCATTTCTTTTCTAGATTTAATGAGAAAGAACTATCTCTAACTCTTTTAAATAGAGAGATTAAACCCAGTGTAAATGTCAAATGATTAGAAGTATGATTAAACTCCAAGTTGAATTTTAAATATCACATTCAACAAAGAACTGTCAAGGCAGAAAGACTATTGAACAACATAATCAGACTATCAAATACAGAGAGGAATCTATTCTTCCAGGCTATGAAACAGTTATATATAGCCTGTATTACATCAGTAGCTGATTATGAAGTTCAAGTTTGATGAAATAATCAAGGGAATTTCACTGAACTCTTTCAAAGTCTGCAAAACAGAGCCTTGAGAAGAATTCTGGAAGCATTTAAATCATCTCCTATTAAAGCAATGAAAATTGAAGCTTCAATTCCTCCTCCTACTATTAGATTTGAAAAGACCTGTATGAACTATGCTCTGAGAGTTGTAAAGATGAGCTCAAATCATATAATCAGAGAAAGAGTCTCTTCTTCATTTTCATCAATTAACTCTGGAAATGAACTGGATTGAAATAGATTTCTTGATTAAAATGAAAATAATTCTTCAAAGAAAATACCTTCTCAACTGTACAGACTATGCTCTCTGATTAAAAATCAATTTTCTTCTTTAAATGTTGAAAAAGTTAATCATGAGAAGTTATCTCTCTGAAGAAAAAAGCTTGAATCTCTTATAGACTTACAAATAAGTGAACTATCAAAAGAGAAAGAATATGAACAGCATTTAAAGAGAATTTCTACAATCAATATAAAAGACTCTATTCTGATTTATTCAGATGACTTAAAAAATGAGAACTTGAATAGATTAGACGCAGGCATTGCTTATACTGAAGATAATATTAATTTTATCTCAGATTTCTGAAATCTAGGCTCTGAATGTGAAGTCTTTGATACTGAACTATTTGCAATAGTGAAAGCTTTCAAACTCATTGAAATAAAATCTCATAAAAGAGGAAATTGTTTGAAAGAGGCATGGATATTCTCTGATAGTCAAGCTGCTTTAAAAAGACTTAGAAATAGTCAGATTTATAATGATCAAATGAATCTTGAACTGATCTTAAACTCTGTTTTAAAAATTCAAGAGAGAAGAACATCAAAGCTGAGAATTCATCTGCACTGGGTTCCTGCTCATATGAATATTCATGGCAATGAATTGGCTGATTCAGCTGCAAAAAAGGGTGCAGAATTAAGCAGATCTATTCAAAAAATTATGTTCTGATCTTTTATAAAGAGAAAAATAAAAGAATCTTGTTTAGACAAGTGGAATGAAAGCTGGCAGAAACAAAAGAAGAGTATACATTATTCAAGATTTGAAACAAAACCCAAGTGGAAATCTTGTTCAATTAAATGTAAAAAGAAAATATTCTCATCTATAATACAGCTGAAACTAGGACATGGCTATTTCAAATCTTATATACAAAGATTTGATGATAGATTTGACTCAATAGAATGCTCATTCTGCAATACAAATGAGAATCCTGAGCATATTATAATGCACTGTGCATTATACAATAGTCTCAGAGCCAGATTGAAAGAGAAGTATAATTTAAATCAATTAAATATGAGATTCTTATTCTCAACTGAGACAGGAATTAAATACTTAATAGACTTTCTATCAGAAACTCAAGCAGCTATAAGAAAATGGCTAAATTCAGAATTATCTGAATATGAAGAGGAGGAAATCAATCAGATATAGTCTGTTAAAACAGCTATACACTCTCTTTTAAGAATTTGTTTTGTTATAGTCTCTCTTTACTTTTTCTTTTTCTGTATCTTTTTCTTTCAATTTCTTTCTATCTATCTATTTAATGTGTCTATCTTTGAGACTGTGTTCTTTCTCTCTTTTCTTTTGTCATGATATTGTCAAATGATTTCAAAGTATTAAAAGATGTTAAAACACTGCAATTTGTAAACAGTTTTTGTATTCTGAGCTGGAATTTTCTGATTTTGCATATCTGAAATTGATGAATGTACAATAGTTAACTTTACAGACATAGAAAAAACCCTGAGAACTAAAGTTCTCAGGTAGATGTCATAGTCTCTGACTGCATACATCTATAATTGAAGAATAATAATAATAATAACTGTATTATTATATTGCTATATCACTGTATTATTATATTGCTATATTATTATATCACTATATCACTCTGTTATCATCATACAACTTCAGTGGTGATTATCTCCTTCTTTTATTTCTTTGAGTGAAGAGCAGTCTTTTTTGAATCTGGTTCACTGCTCTTATTTCTTTTCTCACACCTCATTTATTTGCATATGTGGCATTTGCCTGAGTGTGGAGTTTTCTCTCAACAAGCAAAGCAGTATCAATCAGATGCTCTTTCACTCATCACTCTTCATACACTATCTTTTGAGGCATTCTAGAACCACACTGGCATGATAACTACAAATCACTTCATAGACAGAATTATCACATTCTGGAGGAGCCTGTGCTTCTCACCGGTTTTTAGACATGCTATCAGATGTGATTCAAAGGTTGCTTAAGCCAGTGTATGATTACAGGCATACGCCGGCTTCTTATATATTGAATCTTGTACACTAAATTAATTAGTGGCCGCTAGGGCCCCCTTTACATTCGTACGCTAGTAGTTCGGAAGCGGCCGCGTTATTATCCGACGGTCGTACGTTCTTCCGAATCACAAGTATTTGAAAGGTTTTATTATCAATTATAGATAGATAAGACTTTTGTGATCTATGATCACTGTTATTGTATACTCATTGTCAATATATCTATCTTATAATACTAGTGTATGCTTGATCACTAGCAATTTCTTTTCATATACTGAGTAATTGAGCTCAGCATCTGATAGTTTTCTATCATTGTATATCACTGAGTGTAGCTTGCTGTTCTTACTCATCTGTAGAAGAGTGTCTCTGATAGCTCATTCAGATGTGTTCATCTCAATATAGAAAGATTTATTACAATCTGATTGAATAAGCACTGAGAATGTTATTACATATTTTCTCAGTGTGAGAAAAGCCTCTTTACACACAGTATTTCAGATGATTGAATAAAACTTCTTCTTTCACAGATTTGTATTCATTTCTCTTAAGAGATCTGAGAGTGATACAGATATTCATGTGAAATTCTTGATGAATCTGCAGTAGTATAAGATTAATTCAAGAAACTGTTGTATATGATGTACATTTCTTGACTGCAGTTAATTCACTATGACATTCAATTTCTCTGAGATGAGGTGTATACAGTTATCACTCACTACATGTTCTACAAACTTCAACTCTTCTACTTCAAACACACACTTGATTGATTTAGTATAGAGCTTATACTCTGTCAGAGTGATAAGCACTTTATTGAGATGCTTCAGATATTTATTATATGAGTTTGAAAAGACTAGAATATTATTAAGATATATAAGACATGAGGTTTTATTCTATTTATGAAGAATCATATTCATCATCATTTAAAAGATGATGAGTGTATTTGTCAGACTGAATAACATTGTCAAGAATTCAAACTTCTCTCATTGTATATTAAATATGATTCATGAGACTGATAGTTTATCTACACAGATCTGTCAGTATTCTGAGAGAAGATTAATCTTTGATAGATATTAAGTGTTTTCAACTGTATTCAACTGTTGTTGAATCTGTGACAGTGAATATTCATTCTTGATTATAAGCTTGTTAAGTGCTTAATAATTAATACACATTTGTCACTTCTCATCTGTCTTTTTCATGAATAGAACTGAAAAGCCTCATGTACTTGATAAGAGTTGTATGAGATTACATTCTAGAAGGTCTGTGATCTGACACTTCTATTCTTCAAGATATGTTTGTGACAGAAGATACACATTCTAATTGACTGATTTTGTATTCTCTGTGTCAATCTCATGTATGAATTCTCATTTCAGCAGTAATTTCAGTGAAAGATCTATTCAGAAGATCTTCTTATACTTTTTCAGAAGCTTCTTCATACACTTATTCTCTTATATATCTTTTATCTTGATTTTCTCTGCTTTCAGATTCTGTATGATATACAGAATACTTTCAGATAAGATCTTATAAATCATTCTCTTTACTTGTTAATATATAAGCAGATTTAACTCTTCTACATCAGAGATGTGAAATGTTCTTCTCATATCAGTTGATAGAATTGTATGAACTGTTTTCTTTCTATCAGTCAACTACATATAATATGTACATCATTGAATCTGCAGATTGAATTTTTAGAATTAATTAAGTCTGAGAATAAGGTTATATTTTACATTCTGCAGCTCTTGTGCTTAAATATAGCAAGATTATTCTTTAAAGTGCAAGGGAACTCTTACTCTTGCAGATAATATTAAATATTAGTTATCAGATAATCTTATATATCAGAGATTCTTCACTCAGTGAATCTCTTTCAATCTTCAGATTATATGATTATTAATATATTGTATAGAAGCTTCTGTATTCACTAATACTTTTGCAGTCATCTCTCAATTCTTACTTAAGTGTCTCTTATATATTAACATTTCAGGTCTCAAGGCATTGAGATGAGTATTTACTTCATTATTCTTACTCATATCTTATTCATAAGCCTGCTTCTTCTTTACATTTACAGAATTCAGAGAATCATCTAACACAGACATCTCTTTATTATTATTATTATTATTCTTTCATTATACTCATATGCAAGCGGAGCTTATGATGAGTCCTTGCGTGATGTTAAATACAGGTCAAGTGTTGATTATACAGGAGGAAATACAGGTGTTGAGACCACGCCAAGATAACAAGAACATAGGAAAATACAAAGGAGTGACAATTAGATACATGTGATAATAACTTCCCAGCCCAGGAACATAGAGTGATTCATTGAAGCGATTTGTACACCTCTGTATTTATTAGAAACCTGAGGTGCTTGAGTTCCGGATTTAATGTATCCCCTGCGGGTTTCGAACCCACGCGCCTTGGTTTCCCAAGCCAAGGCACTACCAGGTGGCCGCATTAATCATTCGGCCACCGGGGCACAGACATCTCTTTCATTTTGAAGACTTTTCATAGAATATCAGTGAGTGTCTCTGAGCTCACTGATTCTATTAGTTTTTTGACTTTCTTGCTTCTCTTAACTGTGTATGTTAAATGTAATCTTTTACATCATGATTTTAATATCTACAGTTGAAGCAAGCTCAATGCTCATAATATCAAGATTTTCACTCAGAGAATCTCTTTTTCAGAGAATTCAGTGCTTTAGTGATGATATTCAGATCTAGATTCATTACATCTGAGTGTGTAGCTTGTGTTATAAAAGTCTGATTATCTATTCTCTACTAAGATATACTCAATTGCAGTATTTTCTGTTATAATTAACTCACTTATTTCTATATAATAAGAATGTTGTATGCTTCTTTCACTGTATCTGATTACAAGATTAAGCATTTTCATTTTACTCTCAACTCAGATATAAGATCATGAATGAAGATCTATAAACAGAAAGATATTGAAAGTTCTTCATTCAATGTAAAATAGTGTAAGCTGAAGTGTATGAAATATAATATGAGATTACTTACTTATCTACACTCAGTGAAGTATTCATAACACTTATCTTATATATTCACTTTCTCAAAGTTGTGCAAGATTCATTTGAAAAACTCATTTCATATTTATAAGAATGAATATTACTTCAGATCTGTAAGATTCATCTTTTCATCAGTTATTTATAATAACTTCACTTTTCTGTATAGAAATATAATAGATCTTAAGACTTGTTAAAATTTCATTGACTGTCTGTCTGTGAGTTCATATTCAATCTGATAATATGATTACATCTGACTTAGTCAGCTAATTACAGCATTATTTTTTCAGTTGCTATTAAAGCTTGATAACTTCAGCAGATCTTCTGACTTAATATATTTCATACTTGAATTCTCATTCTGTACAGCAGTCTCTGATGATATGTATACTTCTGAAGAGATTGTGAATAATTATGATGAAATCTTCAGATTCAGTATAGTTATCTATCTATGTAAATATTCAATCTCTTACTACAGGCTCAAGATCTGATTTTCTCTATTCTTATTAATGATGATGATTATGTCAGTGAAGCTCTTCATAGTGAATACTTAATTCACAGTAAATATCAATTGTTGTTTGACTTCTGTCTCAGTCTGTCACTGTGTATGCAAGGCCTCAATCTTGTTTAGAATTCTTATATATGTACAGAGTTTCAATTCTGATTCAGCAGTCTCAGCTGCTTTTCTTACTACTTTGAGTAAATTCTCTGAGAGATTCTGCATACCTTTCAGTTCAGATAGCAGAGAAGAGTGTTATTCATATTAACTAGAGAAAATATTCATTTTAGTGATTTCTTGTTAATTGTATAATATCTATTATTATATTACTATATTATTATATGATTTCTGTTATCATTGTACAACTTCAGTGATAATTACTTCTCTTCTTTTTATTCTTCTTTTAAGTAGAGAGTGAACTTCTTTGAATCTGATTCACTGCTTTTATTCTCTTTCTCACATCTTATCTGTTCACATCTCATACATAATATTCATCTGAGTGTGAAGTTTTCTCTTAATAAGTGAAGTAGTATCAATCAGATACTCTTTCACTTACTACTCTTTATACACTATCTTTTAAGACATTCTAGAACCACACTGACATGATAACTATGAATCACTTTATAGACAGAATTATCACACTCTGAAAAAGTCTGCACTTCTCACCAGTTTTTAGACATGCTATCAGATGTGATTCAAAGATTGATTGAGTCAGCATATAATTACAGACATATGCTGACTTTTTATATATTATATGCTAAATTAATTAGCAGCTGCTATGGCCCCTTTACACTTGTAAGCAAGTTCGGAAGCGGCCGCGTTATTATCCGATGGTCATATGTTCTTCCGAACCGCCGTATGTTCTTCCGAACCACAATAGTTGACTCTATAGATATAGGAAAAACTCTGAGAACTAAAGATTCTCAGATAGATGTCATAGTCTCTGACTGTATACATCTATAATTGAAGAATAATAATAATAATAACTCTAGAGAATAATGTGATATTTTCTTCAGAGAGTGAGATCAAGTTAGTCTTAGTATAAATATGTGAGACTATATCAGTCTGTTAGAGCTTAACTGATTCAAACTTATAATCAGATTGAGTGATTTAAATTGTAATATAACAGAACTGAAGTGATGACTAGTCAGTAATATTATATAGAAGTAGTTGTTTGAAAAGCTGTATAAGTGAGCTTGACTATCTTACTTAGACTGGCTGCTGAGACCATGAATTTCATGTTTGATTTCATTTAATCTAGTCTCATACATTTCTTGATGTGAATCCCGCTGAGACTAATCATTAAATAAACATGCAAAGTAACTATATATCAGATCTCAAAATGAAACCATGACTTGAAAAAAATGAGAAAGTGATCTCATTTAATCTCATTTAGTTTCATTCTTGATATAAAGTTACTATTTTTAGACATTTTAAGGTTTTTTTTAGACTATTTTTAATTTTTTAAAAAGTAATGCTTTTTGATAACACTCAAATGAGATTTAAAGTCATTTAAAGCAATAAAAATAATTTAAATTGAGAAGTGAAAATTATAATCTCATTTGAAAAATGTGATAAGAGTAGACAGTAAGTCTCACTGAGACAGTATAAGACTACTATTTAATGTTAGAACCATGTAATGAGATCTGTTAAATTGATAATGAGACTATCAAAAATTCTGATTCTGATCTCAGACACGGTCACACAGTCAGTCTAATCTTACTTGAATAGTGAGCTCATAGACTACAGAATTATTATAAGAATATCACAGATATAATACTTAGTATACTAAGAAGATTGTATAAGATATATAGTAACTCTTATATATATTTCAGTAGAAGAAAAAAAAATGAATTACTGATCTTTTTAATAAGAAGTCAGTATTTAGCTATTCTATATAGATAATAAGCAGATACTCTTCTCTCATTTCATGAGTGAGAATAGTTAGAGTGATATCTCAGCAGTGTCTCACTATTAAGAAAGAGTAATCTGCTAATCTCATATAAAAGTAAGATTCTTATATTTATTAATCAGATCTTTCTATGATATATCTGAATAATATTATAGAGTGATTAAAAACTAGTTCAGACAGAATGAAATTATCTGTATAAAAGTGATGAGTTATATGAAACAGAAATGTAATATTACTGAAGATATTTTATTAGATCTGCTTTTATCTTATTATCTACAGAGTTATCTTTACTAATCTTTATTTACTTAAGCTTATACTGAAGTCTTGTAATTTCTAGTCTTATATAAGTCTTCTTACTTACAAAGCTATTATTATTTTAATTATTTAAACTCTCTATATTATCTGATATCTCACTGATATCTTTAACTAAGTTTTTATATTTATTAAACTTATCAGACTATTTCTTTATAATAATTTTATTCAGCTTAAATACTCTGAGAGCTGTCTTTTAATTTATTATTAATATTAACAGTGATCTGTGATCTTGTATTTACTACTCTAATATTTTCTCATTTCTCTATTTTAAAAATATATATTCTTTTATTAAGTTAGATATTTCTCTGAATCTTAAATTAATTATAAGTTCAATCAATTATAAAAAACATCTAGACATGTGTAAAAATATATGAAGATGTAGTTAGTATATTATTACAGTTATTTATTGCTTACAAAGAGCTTCATAATCTCTTGAAGTATAATGTTGTTATGTTGTAATCTAACTACGCGAGTTACCTAAATAGGTTGGGGTGGCACGTGACTAGGGTAGGTGTAGTAATCACCAACATTAGCGAGGTCAAGTTTTCTGCTTCGCGTCGGGTGGTTGATTACGTTATGTAGAAAATAGTTGTTAAAGAGATTTGAGGAGTCGATATTGAAATAAAAGCAGCGTAGGTTTCGCGTCACGTGGCCAGGAATGGGCTTAAAACAGCGACGAAAATGGGATGCTCTGAGTCGCCGCACCCCCATCTTACAGACTATAGAGGTATTAAATAGTTCTGGAGATCATTCCATTGTTGGCGCCCGATTTCTGCATGTGTGTTTCGCATATTTATATAAGAAGCCTTCTCGATGTTTGGCATGTCCTGAGCCCGTCGATCACTCTGGGCCACTCATTCTGGGGCCAGGGAGGCCGCACTAAACACCTCCCTGAAGGCGAGGCCCATCCCATCGCACTAGTGCGGGTTGACGCGCAGGGCTTGACAAGTCATTTGTTTCCTATTGGACACAGCGAGACGCCCAGGCCCTATCTGATCCCCAACGTCCCAGTGGTGGCGGGAGGAGGTCGAAAAGGGGAACCTGGCTTGCTTGCTCCACAAGGATTCCAAGCAGGGTTCATGGAGCCCCTTGTCCCTGAGAAGAAATGTGTTTGCTTTCAGGAGCCTCTTGTGATCTCTATCCATTATTTGTTATTTATTTTGGGTTAATAGCGTTAAAGGTTTGGGCGGGCGGACGGCAATCCTGATCAAAATTGAGGCCAATCGTTGGTTGAAGATCACTGCCGACCTGCGTTGCGCTGTTTGAAATCAGGTGCCATGAGACAGACAGACGCAAGGCCAGAAATAACTGGGGCGGAGGGGGTCAGGACCGGGGCTAATGCCAGCAAGCGCCTGTAAAAAAAGCCATGAAGGAACGTGTGATTTGATTCCAGTGCTACTACTCCGTACTTGAGGGTGAAACACGGCCGGGAGTAGGCTTCAAAGACGCTGGCAGCCAATATCGCGCGGTGACTGCTGGTGTCTGCTACAAGGGAGAGTAACAAGAATAACAACAAATATCTGGCTGTGGTGATAGTCTTTGGTGCTGACCACTGTCACCAATGGGCGCTAATTCACTTATTCATATATAACAGTGGTTATCAACTTCCCATCAATAGATGTAAGTATATATATGCTGTATATATATGATGTTGTCACCATCATCACCTGACTTTCTCGACAGGTAGTCCAGAATCAATCCATCCATCATCCATCATCCAGACTCCTTTTACTTCTTATTTTGACAACAAACAACAAACTTTCCTTCGTTGTCTCAGAACTGCGGGCCATTGATGAATATCTAACTGCTTTGTTTCCCCCCGCCTCTGTCCCTCTCTCTGTCTGTGTCTCTCTGTGTCTCTCTGTGTGTCTCTCTCTGTGCCTCTCTCTGTCTCGCGCTCGCTCTCCTGCTTTCTTTCTCTCTCTTCCTAAACATATCTATCTCTATACCACTACCCTCTCATTTCATTGTAGTTTTTATCTCACCAGCCCCTGCGCCCAGGGCCCCCTTTGGGCGTCTGAAACAACAAAGCCTTTGACACGCCAACAAATCGATCCTTGATCTCGTTTGACATAAACTAGACTCCGGACCGCCTCCGCGCATTGCCCATCCTTTTTCATCTTTTATTTACTACTCCTGCCTCCACAGGCCAGAAGTTGGAAGAGCGGCCTCCCCTCCGCCTTCTCTTATCCATCCTACAGCCGCAAATTGCACTTTCAAGATGAATGTAAACAAGAAAATCGGTCGCTTCAAGCAGTGGGCGGGGGAGCGCATGGGATCGGAAGCGAAAACTAAAGTCTCAGATGACTTCAAGGCGCTGGAGATGGAGATGAACTTGAGACATGAAGGTGAGATACGGAAGATAGGAGGACAATTTTCCATGACAAGTCTAGCATTGTATTGTATATAGCTGACAATTATGGTTGTCCTTGTTTTGACAGGAATGGAGCGACTCCAGAAATCAATGACATCCTATGTGAAAGCGTTGTCCAAGCGCAATGAAGGAGATGATAAGGAGAAGACTCTACCAGTTGGATATTTGGGTACAACTATGGTGAACCATGGAGAAGACTTTGAAAGCACCTCAGAATTTGGACAGTGCCTTATCAGTTCGTGAAATGCCCCTCTTTCTGGTTGAAGTGAGGTTGCTGATTCCCTTGTTCTAGATTTTGGACGGACAAACGAACGTATCGCGAGGATCCAGGAGACTTACATCGCGAATGCGACTACCAGCTGGCTGGAGTCGCTCGACCGGTCACTTGTCCAGATGAAGGAATATCAGGTATGAAGATCATTTTACGAAAATGAATTTGCGGTGTACCGAGAAAAGAAGTTGTCTGACAAATATACTCCTTAGAATGCGAGAAAGAAGCTGGAGGCCCGTCGGATCGCATATGATGCTTCCCTTACCAAGATGCAAAAGGCGAAACGAGAGGACTTTAGGGTGGAAGAAGAGCTGCGGAGTCAAAAAGCAAAATATGAAGAGTCCACCGAAGACGTCTACAGGCGGATGGAAGATCTTAAAGAAGCTGAAGCTGATAGCATTGCTGATTTGGGAGCATTCTTGGACGCTGAACTCAACTATTACGATCAATGCCGAGAGGTTCTTCTGCAACTCAAGGATAACTGGCCAGCTGGGTAAGTTTTGTCTGAAATGTCAAATGATAGGAGTAAACAATTGCCCTTCTGTAACACAGCATCATCAAAGCTAACCTAATCGATACAGCCAAACACAATCGCAAGGCGGTTCATCCAGACGACCTGGACGAAATTGGTCAAATACAGCACATTCATACCACGATCGGTACGAAGCCGTGCAAGAAGAGCCTCCTACTCCAACTTCAGAGCATCGGCTAGCCATAAAATCCAACCGAGCCGTTTCCATGTATCAGAATGGATCTCCACCCAGGGCTTATTCCCCCGATTCGCCCTACCAGCACCGACCAAACATAGCCCGCACCTCAACATTCGAAGGGCCCTCCCAGCTGAGGCGCGATGAGTCGCCCGCCGTACCACACCGCATGAGTCGCATAGCAAGCGACAGTGCAGCCTTACGCAATAATAATAGTAGCGGTAGTAATCACCATGGCCAACTGCACCTCCGAACCGCAAACAGACCTTACGACCACTACCTGGAGTCCCCAGACGATGCATCCTACGGCAAAGGCGGCGGCGGCAGCAGTCCTGATCGGTACTTCACTGGAGGCCGTTCCGTATCGCCCGCGACGTCAAATGGCAGCGTCATATCCCGAGCTGCGAGTGTGACGGGCTTTCATCAAGCTGGGGGGAGTTCGATTGGCAAAAAGGGCCCTCCCCCGCCTCCGCCGTCGCGGGCTAAGAAGCCACCTCCTCCTCCACCGCCGGCGGGAAAGAGACCCATTGGTGCTGCTGCTCATATGTGATTGAATATCTTTGTACTTTCAATACGCAAAACTTGGCAAAGAGATTCCCCTCCACCCCTCCACCCCTTTTCTTTTTTCGGTCCCATGTTACAGGCGCTGGATAAGGAATTATGTTGATGACGATCGAATGGCCTCCCGCCCCTTGGATTTCTTGAGCTGGTCTTATATTTTTGGGCAAAAGGGACCTTTTCTATAATTCTTTTGTTCTTCTAGCCGTCCAGGAGTTGCGTCTCTTTTCTTTCCCACTTCCCCTTTTTTTTCCTTTTCCTTGTATTTTTTTTTTTTAACTCTCCAATTGTGTTTGTCTTCGGTGCTCCTAATAATGTCAGTGTATTAATTAACCACCCCGGGGGTACTTAACGGTACACGTCTACCAAGAAATATTAAAAGATCCTCCCCAGATAATCTGTCTAGCACGGATAATATTCTTATATATGAGAGACTACTGCTCTTCCTTTCGCCCCTCCCCTCTTTCCCCCCCTATTTTTTCTCCTTGGACAACGATAGACGACGAGAATGGGAAAATTTTTGTTTGGAAATAAAGAAAGGGTGATTACAAAATATCCAAGCACCATTTTTATTTCATGTGCGAGAGATTCGGTTTCGGTTCTTTTTTTGGGGGCCGCTCCTACCCAGGGGCTTCAACCCCACAAACTCAACCGGCTGATGTACACACAACATTGATCCCTACCCAGGTCAGCACTCGCAACAGATCGTGCGCGATGGCCCGGGGGAGGAGATCGTGCAAATTTAGATTCTAAAGGCGACAACAAATATAGCCGTGTTCATCACGCTGATTGGCATTGTTTGTCTCTGAGGGTCTGAGGGAGGAACCACCCCCCCCCCCCCCCCTAAAACGGCACCCCTGGAGAGCATGACGGGGAAGATTCGCTAGAGATGAGATGGGTGACGGCTAAGTTGAGGTGGACTTGGTGTCTAGCCTCCATCTTTGGACAAGTAGAGCCTAGACCTTGTTATATTTTGTTTGTGTCGTACTGTACCAATGTGGGCAAAATCATGGGTCCGTCTGGAAAAGCGGGTCTTGTCGGTGCGAGTCGTTGTGGGTTGGATGATAGTACGTAGGAGACAGTCTTGTTTTCCAATTGTGGAGGATGTATTAAAATGAGAAAAAAAAAATAGAAAAAAAAAAAAAAAAAAAAAAAAAAAGAATAGAGAGCAACGCTGCTGACTCAGCAGCGCCACCTGATGACTCAGCGCTCACGTGCCCCCGCCCGTCCTCAGCCTCCTCGCTCTCCGTCTCCGTTTTTCTCAGTTCCTCCCAAGGACGAAACGACCTTCCAAGCACCCGCGACGACTGCCTCGCATCCCCATCCCCATCGCCATCGCCATCGCCATCCCGTCCAACGCGCCCACCACAACGCGCCTGTGCTTCTTCGCCCGCCCTTGCGATTCCCCTCTCCCCCAGAGAGCCCGTTGTCTGCCGCCTTCCAGCTCCCCTTGGCCGTTCTGGTCTATTTCTTTTTTTGTCGCCTTTTTTGCCTCTTGCCAGACAGCCAGCCCAGGCTCTCCTTCCATCCCCAACGCATCCAGATCCCATCTGCCAAGCATCAACAGGGCTCCCCCATTCGTCCCGCTCCGCTCCCTAGCCCCTGCTTCTTCCTCCACAGGGCTCGACGCCCGCTTTCTGTCTGTCGCTACAACTCCGCGACGCTCGGTTTCCCACTTTTCCAGCCCTTCTTTCCACGCCCGAGGCACTGTTAGGAGGAGACTGGGCCCTGTTCATGTCCTCCTCTCTATCCCCCCCCGAACACGATGACTTCAATTCAAGGTGTCCCCAATATGGCCACTGCTAATCTTAGCTTGCCGCCCAACTTAACACAGCAACATGTGCAAGAGGTGTATCAGGTTCGTTGTCGCTACCCTACTACTCTGCCGTCCATTTTGTTTGGGTTATTATTTATGTATACCTGTCGCGATAAAAGTTTTTATTATTTGCCATATACATACATATATATCTTATGCGCCTAAACTAATATATCTGTGAAGAAATTTCGTAAGATGCAAGAGCAAGGTGTGCGACCTGACGATCCAGAATATGTAAAAGCCCACGGACTCCTCTCTGCCGTCCAAAGACAGCAAGCCTTCCAAAAGCAACGCCAATTAGCGCAACAACAGCAGCAGCTTCAGAACCAACGGCTACAACTCGCGCAACAGCAACAGCAACAGCAACAACATCAACATCAACATCAACATCAACAGCAGCAACAGCAACAGCAACAACAACAGCAACAGCAACAACAACAGCAACAGCAACAACAACAGCAACAGTCGCAATCGCAGTCGCAGCAACCTAATGGCATTCCCAATGATAACTTGGCCAACGGTGTAGATGGTATGAATTTTAGTTGGCTCGTCGTATTTTTCACTCTCAAAAACGTGTGACTTTTTACTGACTATTCTGTTTTGCGTTTGATCAGGTCGAAATGGATCAGTGGCCCCGATGTCGAGTGGTGCCAGCCTGGATCCCACGGCTGCCGTTGCTGCTGGGCAACAGTCGAACTCAGTAGCTCAGCAACAAGGCAACACTGCGCCTTCGAAGCCTGCGTCTTCGACTGGAGGCACGTTCTCGCCAGAACAACTGACTACATTGAGAAATCAGATTCTTGCGTTTAAAATGCTTTCCAAGAACCTCGCCATACCACCACGCGTCCAACAGCAGCTTTTCGCGAAAAAAGTACATACGGTAACTACTGATGGCGTTGCGCTTCCAGATAACGTTGACAATGTCGCACAAGCCCGAGGAAGCCAGCCTGTTGAACCCAACGAAAATGCGAATAAATCGAAGACGATGTACGAGACGTTTGAGTCGCCATACAAGGCCCTTGCTGAAACGATCAACTACGCCGATCATTCTTTCCGGAGGAATAGACGTAGAATACCTAGCCTCATGCCAATTGGCATTGATATTGAGAAGCTTAGGGAGGACCAAGAAACGGCCCTCTACAATTTAATAACTCTCCGAAAAGCTGAACTAGGGAAACTACCCGCAAACTTAGGAGTCTGGAATACGGACGAGAGCGATACTCCAAATGGAGACGATTCTCTCAAGCTCAAGGCTTTAATCGAGTACAAAATGCTAAACTTATTACCGAAACAGAGACTTTTCCGCAAGCAGATCCAAACGGAGATGTTCCACTTCGACAACCTGGCCATGTCAGCAAATCGGGCTGGTCATCGTCGTATGAAAAAGCAGTCTCTTCGTGAGGCCAGAGTTACTGAGAAACTTGAGAAGCAACAACGAGATGCGCGCGAATTGAGAGAGAGGACGAAGCAATCCGAGCAACTTCAAGCTATCCTCAATCATGGCCGCGAGGTACAACTTGCAGCTGGCCAGCAACGCGCTCGTGTGCAAAAACTCGGACGTCTCATGCTGAAACACCACCAAGACATGGAGCGGGATGAACAGAAGCGTGTGGAGCGAACGGCCAAACAACGTCTGCAAGCGTTGAAAGCCAACGATGAAGAGACATATATGAAACTGCTTGGTCAAGCCAAAGATTCACGTATTTCTCACCTGCTTAAACAAACCGATGGCTTCCTCCGGCAACTGGCTGCTTCCGTCAAGGAACAACAGAAAAGCACCGCACAAAAATACGGTGAGGAAGATCGATTCGATGATGACGAGTCAGATATTGACGATGATGACGACGAAGAAGTGGAAGAGGGTGGACGGAAAGTTGATTATTATGCTGTTGCTCATCGTATCAAGGAAGAGGTCACAGAGCAACCCAATATCCTTGTGGGAGGTACTCTTAAAGAATACCAGATCAAAGGTCTTCAATGGATGATTTCGCTTTATAACAACAACCTCAATGGTATCTTGGCAGACGAGATGGGTCTCGGCAAGACCATCCAAACCATAAGTTTGATCACCTACCTGATTGAGAAGAAAAAGCAGAACGGTCCTTTTTTGGTTATTGTTCCACTCAGCACACTTACCAATTGGAATATTGAATTTGAGAAGTGGGCGCCATCTGTGAGTCGCATCGTATACAAGGGGCCTCCAACGACACGGAAGCAACAGCAGCAGGCGATCCGATGGGGTAATTTCCAGGTTCTCTTGACGACCTATGAGTATATCATCAAAGATAGACCTGTCCTAAGCAAGGTTAAGTGGGTCCACATGATTGTTGACGAAGGTCATCGCATGAAAAATGCCGGTTCGAAATTGAGCTGTACTTTGACACAATACTATACTACCCGCTATCGCCTAATTTTGACTGGTACCCCGTTGCAAAACAATCTTCCGGAACTTTGGAATCTTCTAAATTTCGTTCTCCCGAACATCTTCAAGTCCGTCAAGTCCTTCGATGAATGGTTCAATACCCCATTTGCCAATACCGGAGGACAAGACCGCATGGATCTGACTGAAGAAGAACAGTTGCTCGTCATCCGGCGACTGCACAAGGTTCTTCGACCGTTCCTCTTGAGACGTCTGAAGAAGGACGTGGAGAAAGACCTTCCGGAGAAAACGGAACGAGTGATCAAGTGCCGATTCTCCGCGTTACAGGCTAAACTGTATAAGCAGCTCGCTACGCATAACAAATTGGTCGTTAGTGATGGGAAAGGTGGCAAGACCGGTGTGCGTGGATTGAGTAACATGCTAATGCAGCTGCGAAAACTCTGTAACCACCCCTTCGTCTTCGAATCAGTCGAGGACGAGATGAACCCGGGAAGAGCCACAAATGACTTAATCTGGCGGACGGCTGGTAAATTCGAACTACTGGACAGGATCTTACCCAAATTCAAGGCGTCAGGACATCGCGTGTTGATGTTCTTCCAAATGACGCAAATTATGAATATTATGGAGGATTTCTTGCGACTTCGCGGCATGAAGTATCTCCGCCTTGACGGTTCAACCAAATCCGACGACCGATCAGATCTATTAAAGGAATTTAACGCCCCTGGTTCAGATTACTTCTGTTTCCTTCTTTCTACCCGTGCAGGTGGTCTTTGGTTTAAATCTTCAAACTGCAGATACAGTTATTATCTACGACTCCGATTGGAATCCTCACCAGGATTTACAGGCGCAGGATCGAGCGCATCGTATCGGCCAGAAGAACGAGGTCCGAATTCTCCGACTAATCACGTCCAACTCCGTTGAAGAGAGAATTCTCGAAGCGGCCCAGTTCAAACTGGATATGGATGGGAAAGTTATCCAGGCAGGAAAATTCGACAACAAATCCACAAACGAGGAGCGTGATGCCCTTTTGCGTACTCTACTGGAGAGCGCCGAAACTGCTGACCAAATTGGCGATCAGGATGAGATGGACGATGACGACCTTAACGACATTATGGCCCGATCCGAGGACGAAATCCTCCTATTCCAGAAACTCGACCAGGAGCGCGCCAAAAACGACCTTTATGGCCCTGGGCGTAAATATCCCCGTCTGATGGTTGAGGAGGAACTTCCTGATATATATCTTGCAGAAGATAACCCTGTCCCCGAAGAGGTGGAAGAATATGCAGGGCGGGGCGCACGTGAACGGAAAGTTATGAAATATGATGATGGACTTACAGAGGAGCAATGGCTCATGGCCGTGGATGCGGATGATGATACCATTGAAGATGCAATTGCCAGAAACGAAGCCAAGATGGACCGAAGACGACAAAACAAAGAGAAACGGGCGAGGAAAGCCCAGGGCCTCGATTCATCCCCAGAACCATCGCGGGAGAACTCGGAAGCTCCCCAGCAGCCGAAGAAGCGCCGCAAGGGCCCCGTACCAAAACGAAAGGCGGAGGAAGCTATCGACGAGACCCCCGTCAAACGAAAGAAGGGTCGACTCAGCAAAGCCGCCATGGCTGCAGCAGACACCCTGGCTCCATCCGAGCGCGCCATCCTCCAGAAGATACTCAACAAAGTCTACCAGAGCCTCATGGAACTCGAACAAGAGCTCCCTGCCGATTCGTCAGATAGCGAAGATGGACCTGTGACGCGGTCCATTATCGACCCATTTATGAAACCACCGCCCAAGAGCCATTATCCCGATTACTACATGATCATCCAAACTCCTATTGCGATGGACATGATTCGGAAGAAGATTAACCGGGAGGAGTATCGGAGTGTGAAAGAATTTCGGGAAGATATTCGACTGCTGTGTTCTAATGCACGAACGTATAATGAAGATGGCAGCGTCCTTTTCCAAGATGCTAATGATATTGAGGTAAGTCTGTGCTTGCGATAACACCTCGGTAACGAGGAATGTTTTGTCCTTGTTTTATATACATATTTATTTACTATACATATATGGTTATTTAAACAGCTAGCTAACCTAACCCTCTCTTCTCATTTCAAAATAGGCCCTGTGCGTTTCCGAACTCAAGAAAGAAACCGAAGCTCATCCTGAATTTGCCGATTTTGAAGACTTGCCTTCATCCTCCGCTGCGGTATCTAGCGTCGGGACTCCGCTTGCGTCTGTTGTGTCAACATCAACACCCGGTGGACAGCAGCAGCAGCAACACCAGAAACTGAGACTGACATTCGGCGGCTCCAAAGATGGTAATAACAATAATAATAATGGTGGTGGTGGTGGTGGGCTGTTAACAAATGGGACGAATAGCGGGGTTGTAAGTGATAATGAATAAAGAAGGACAAGATAGGCACGGAAGAAGAATAGAAAAGAGGGGAAGAAAGAGATTTGTGTATGTCAGATGGGAAGGATGAGAGACAACAATGAAATGAAATGAAGTGCTGTTTTTCTACTCCTGGTGTTCTTCTTGTTTTATGGTCTTGTGTCTTCAATATTGGTTGGCTTTTTCCCTTTTTTCTCTCTTTTTCCCCCCCCTTCCTTTTCTCTGTATGTGTGTGAGAGGGTTGGTGTGTGTGCGTGCATGTGCCCTTTGTTTATTATGGTTCAGAAACTGGCGAGGAAAAATCGCGTGGCATATTCATCTTCTGCTTTTTTTTTTTTTTTTTTTCTGTTTCATTTTTCAGTTCATTTTCATTTCAGTTCATTTTCATTTCTGTTCATTTCTATTTTTTCATTAGAGCTCCAATATTCTTATCGTTAACTACCTATTTAGCTGCCTTGGCTTTTCTCTCACGCTTCTCATTTTTGTCTTCTTTTATATTCTTTGTCTTCTGTTTTTCTTATTTCGTGTCAGACTTCTTGCTTTCACGCGCTCAGTAGACTAGGCATCTATATATATATGTATGTATATATATATATTTAGTTATAACTAGTTATGGTGGAAGGATTATAGGTCTGACAGTAACACCACTACAAAACCAGTACTCCATCGCTTAGTAACGTGAATAGAAAAATAGATAGAATATCGGGGAAGAGGGGGTGAGAGGGAAAAGATGTGACAGCAAAACCCACATTGATCAAAGAAAGACAATGCGGATCAACAGAGTAGATAGGGCTAAGAAGAATATTTGAGCCAAATTCTATGTAATATCCATCACTGCAACTCGCTTCTTCTGTCAAGTTCCCTTGAAATAAAGATAAAATAGAATGAAATATTCACAAGCATATCAGCTATGATTGATTCAGGCGCATCCTTTCCCTTTGCCAGCAGGCTTGAGCCCTGACTTACCCGCCCTTTTATCTAGTTCACCTCCAAATGGACTGACTGACCTTAAGAGCTCGGCGTGAAGTCCCGGCCGGAGGGGGGTTCTTCAAGTTTCCCATTTTGCAACATCAAAGCCACAACAATCATCGCAAAGTCTCCCATGTGTTCTTGTCGGCTGACATCCCAAGGCCCAAATTCGTTCATTCTCATCAATGATTATTCATGGTTCGGCCTGTTGCTCTGATAGTCAACATAGTCGTGGTCATATTCTGATATGGTGATATGCATCTCATGGTGGCTTTGAGATATCATGATGCGCCTGAATCCGTATTCTCATCAGTATGTCTTGACAAGATATTGAGGAAAAGGTTTTGTAACTGATAATGGAGAGTGTCGGAGTTATCTGATTGAGTATATATCCTGGCTGCCATCTCTGCTGTTTCTTGGAATCTCACCGGAGTAAAGTCTGCTCGGATAGATAACTTGAGTTCCAGTATATAATGTTGGCTCTCAACTGGTCATCAACTGACCAGAGACAACCGTCCGTTCGTGTTTCAAAGAGTAGTGCCTTTTTCACGACAGAAACAGGCTTGGATGATTGTTCATCAATTTGAGTTGTCTGTACCTCCTTCTGAACCCTGAAGACTTTTCGACTAATGTTCCATTGGCAGTTGGTGATTTTACAGATGATTCCGAGAGAAGTGAACAAGTCAATAAGATGGGTGTTGACAATTTGCTCATTCTCAATATCAGGGTAGAGAATACTCCGATGTTCTCTTTTAGCATGAGAGAAAGGGGATAGCTGAAGTTCAGCAAATGTTTTACTGACTTGTTCAGGAGTTGAGAGCTCTTCTGTATACACTGGTTTAACCCTCCTATTGTGCGATTAGGACGAGGCACTTCATGCGGGGGAGCAGCTGGGCCCTGAACCAGCTGGTGGTAGTACCATACTATCGACAGAGATGCAAGACCCCTTGGCACTTGAGGGATAGGATAGAGTCCCGGGTACGCGGCCTTGAGATAAGTTTTCCATTCAAACACCTGTGATAAGCGCTAAAAAATTGACAAGAGCGATCCCCCAAGCAGCAGCAGGTTTAAATTCCTCGGCTTCCTTAGACTTCCAAAGGGCCCGGAGAGCAAGAAACTGTTTTCCTTCAATCTCTGAACCAGAATTGAGCTCCGTTGGTCGGAAATCGAAAATATTCCACTGAAGGACGTCTACTGAACTAGCAGCTGCGACCCATTCACTCGGGGTTTCTATAGTAGGAGTATCCATGGGTGGGAGGTTTCAGGTTGGTCTACTTGGAGTGCCACTAAACCTCGTAAGAATAATTTTTGGGATCACCTAATGTTCAATGTTGTTTCATGAGGGAAGGGAACGGGAGATGATAAAATCAAAGGGCTTGAACCCCACAGCCCCCCCCACAGGGCATGCGCATCTCCCGCTGTAGAAGAGAGGGTAAATGGGGACATCCCGATCAAAAGAGTGGGATAGTGGAATGAGCAAAGGGAGGGTCACGTGAACTACCTTGCCCTACGGAGTACATCTAACTCCATTCTCCAGCGGAAAACAACAATCCAAGCACCAAAGGGGGTGGTTAACCTGCCACTCATCAGCAACAAAATAATTCTTAAGATGTTGCCAACTATATGGAATCACAGTACAAGCAAACCGAAATAGCTTCGCGAGGATGGAGGCCCATTATTACCAGGCTGGGCCATTCTGAAACACAACATTGATCATGTCTACTTGACAGATCAAGACCTTGACCTTCTCGGGACCAGGCTCTCCAAGCTTGACTTAGAAGATGACAATGGAGCATGCTTTTTCCAGCCGATATCTACGCACGAGTACCAGAAAATACCAAAACAATATCCGGATTTCAGATGCCGGTTTGACTACACCGATTCCCCATTTCATATTGGGATGCACTTGAAGTCTGTGGTTGAGGATTCTCACCTTTGTGGCAAGGAGATGTTGGTTTCTGAGTATAGCAAGTGGTGTAAAGTGAGATAGGTATTAATTAACTCCTTGTGATAAAAGATCTTTGTTTCTGTAACAAAGCTAACTAACTAATTGCTCCACTTACAATGGGCTACAGCCCGAACCAACGTATACTTGAAACTGCCCAGTACGAGTTTCAAAATCCCAGGTTCCACAGTCTTTATGAGTGGAGATTGCTACGATCGTTTGGTCTAAAGCCAGAAGTCCGGAAAAGATCGCGTAATTGTCCACATCAATTTGTGGTGACTTCCCACGGATTGCAGGCAACAAAAGACACTGAAGGCAAGCTCACATGCAGTGAAGCTCTCCCACTTGTCAATCTCATCCAGGCTCAGTTACTGCACACATCCTTGAGACATAATAATACGATTTTCCCAGTATGTTTTGGTATTCCTCTCTAACATCCATTAATCTGAGTATGACTTGATGTAAAATCTCATTTGAACACCATATAAGATGTCTCAAGCTTGCTGCACTAGTTCTGAGCTAATAATCGCAGGTTCTCATGGCGTCATTCATGGGTGCCAGATTACGCTTCATTGAAGCTTATTCTGATGGCAGTGAGCATCCGTACATCCGTATGAGCAGGTTGATTGATTACTTCAAGTTCAACCATGGACTTGATGCTTCGCTGGTTTTTGAACAGCTCTGTTGGAAAGACAATGGACTCTCCAAACATCAGCCATTGTCAACGCGAGGGGCTGTGCATACCTAGAGATGGTAATGCCAGGATCTGGAATGATTGGTGTGGCACTGGTGACTTCATTTGGTGGATAGAAATTGATTCTATCCAAATATCCTTTTTCCTTTTCTTTTCTAATTTTAATAATCTGTTCCCGGGGATGGAATTGCGTCTCTGTCATCCGTGAAAGGGAAGGCTGGGAAAGTATCAACCCCGGCTGCTCGAAGCAAGAGATATTATATCAAATTCTTTTTTAACAAGTTTATTGTATTTTGTTAGTCTGGAATGTCATTCACAGGTTAAAAGGGTGATGCTCCGGGTGAACAGCGGGACCGGTAGGCATTGTCTAAACCATTAGATTGATGGTTATTTAGCAATGGGGACTCAGCTATTTTCATACTAAACAAACCACCATCCAGTCCATTTGGGTGCTTACATAGAACCGAAGCCCAGAAAACCCAGCCAACTCATTATCAATACCACGCAAAACCTCAGACCGAAAGTAGTGTCATGCTTTTCATGTCAAGAGTGGTGGAGCATCCACTAGGTATAATCGATGATGATGAACGGTCACGGGAGGGTGTTAAATCAAAAAAAAGAGCAGACGGGCCTCAGGATCGAGACAAGAAAGTTGGGTGTCTCCCCAGGCGGCTGGTAGCTCTAGAGTGAGTATGTGTATAAGGGCTGACTGTCAGAGCTCTGGGACTTGGATCTAGTGATATCACTGATATGTAACAAGTTTTTACATATAGTGTCGTCTGAGCATATTAAAATGTTTCTCAATTGTGTCTCGGACGGCCCGGGACGTATTGAGAAATCAAATCTTTTGCATATTCATTTCTTTTTGCCTTGCTACTATGTTAGATGTATTCCAATTTCCATGGCAATCCGCGAAATCTCATCGAGCCCTTGCGGTGGTGGTGCACTTAAGCTCACCTCTTCTCCCTTGTCACGCTTCATGAGCTGCTGCACTAGACCAAGTTAGAAGCGAGAGGACGGATTGTGAGAATGACAGAAATGGTTTTCTAAAAGGGTTTTCTTTCTTTCTTTCCTTTTTTCTTTTTTTTTTTTTCCTTTTTTCCTTTTTTCTTTCTTTCTTTTATTTTATTTTATTTTATTTTATTTTATTTTATTTTATTTTATTTTTTTTGCTGTTACAGAAGTAGAAATTCATATAAAGCAGTTGAGCGCCTTGGCAAAGGAGATGCATGTATATTCAGAAAAGGAACAGTGTAAGAGACAAGGACAACTAACGAAGATAAATATGGAAAGAAAACATTATGCCCTGGGCCGCATCAGAAGGACGAGAACTTCTGGTCAAAACACTAAAACCTAATGTTCTTCAATTTTCTAGGAACTATTATAGGGTGCAATCATCCCACGTCACGGTCTTCCCTTCGGCAGTAGCCTGCAACGGTCTGCTACACTCTGAAAAAGCATCTTTAACAGCATCAAAAGCAGTTATATCAGTTATATCTCTCAGAGAGGTATCAGAGCCAGCTTTAAGAAGCAGCTGAATAACTTCAGAGTACCCATAATCAGCATAGTCTCGACTCCGAGACAGTCCCTGGTAATTTGGATCAAACCAGCATGAAGCAATATCACAACCAATTCCTTCACCAGCTGTCGGTCAGCGAAGACAACTGCTCGCTTGATAGCGGCAGAACAGTTTGCTTTAAAGGAAGGGGCACTGAGACACGTTTGAATGAGTCTGTGTGTGTTAGATTCTCCAGTCGCAAACCCAGATTGCGGACGTATTGCTTGCGAAAACAAATTTGTGGTGGACATATTGCTTGCGAAAACATTATTGCAAGAATACTGCCAAAATAGCCAAAATATCCATGTTTCTCTAGAATCAATCATTCGAATAACATTTATATCATTCTATTATCACCAAATACACATCTTTCTTACCTTGATCATCAAATCCAAACCCCCACTAGAGACAATTGCTGCTTTTCAGTAACATTTTGCACACTGGGCTTAGAGACCTACACTGCATAGTGATCCTGAGCACTTGTACTGTACAATCAAATCAATTTAGTACAAGACGCCGTGTGTCTTCATCTTGTTCGTTTCCAGAGGTATTCTCCCCTGCTAAATTGATACGGGAGTTGGGCGGCGGTGAGGATAGAACGAACTTCAGTATGACATCAACAGATGAATAAATACACGTAACCGGGCCAAGCGCCCTCACTACCTCCCATCACTTACTAGGCTATTCCATATTTAAAGCAGCGGGGATGTCTTTATCAAAGTTGGGTGTGACTGCGGAATTCCCCACCATGCCGCTAGGACAGTTTTCATTGACGAGAAAGGTAGGCCGCCGTAAGAAGATACCACCTGTAAGATCGATAGCTGCATATTAATAGAAATGTAATCTCCTGTAACGTGTTTAATTCATCTGGAATGGCTCTAGTCTGCGCAGGCTTGGAAGTTCAGAGGCTAACAGATGCACGAATGTAGAGGTGTACTATGTGGAGAGATCGTAAAAGCTCACTGGATGGCCTACAAACGCGGAGGAAAAGGTGGAGGTGGGATAGCCATATATCGTCTATATAACTGTATGCTCCAAAATGGAATGAAGTTTCCGTGTCATGACAGCGAGGCAGGCCGACGACCACTTTCTTTGGCTTGGCCTTGGTCACAAATGAGCGGGGGAGGCTGGATAAATAGGAGCTTGGAGCAAAAGGCTTAAAAGCCAGAAACTGAGATCAGGGGATGCAATGGGAAAATGTGGAGATCAAAGGCAAAAAACCGAAAAAAGAAAAGAGCAAAAAAAGAGGGAAAAAAATTAAAGGAACTATGATATAATCACACAAATTAAATGGAGAGGTATTAATAGAATAAAAAGACAAGAAAAAATGTTGCAAAGGCTGAGCGCACCGAAGCGGTGTAGATTTTATATGAGCTTTTATACAAGATCTCTCCTCACAAACTCTGCAAGAAGCGTCTTACCCAACGCAGCCGGACTACGCTCCACAATCACGCCGGCAGCCTCAAGTGCAGATATCTTGGAGTCCGCGCCACCTTTGCCCCCACTTACGATGGCACCAGCATGTCCCATCCGTCGTCCAGGGGGCGCACTGATGCCAGCAATAAAACCAACAGCAGGCTTATTCCCTACATTCTCTTGCTTGAAGAACTCTGCCGCCTCTTCTTCGGCGCTGCCTCCGATTTCGCCGATCATGATGATACCGTCCGTTTCATCGTCCTTGAGGAAGACTTTGAGGCAGTCGATGAAGTTAGTGCCGGAGAAGGGATCACCGCCGATTCCAACGACGAGGGACTGGCCGAGACCCGCTTGCGTGGTCTGGTTGACGGCTTCGTAGGTCAGAGTGCCGGAGCGGGAGACGATACCGATGCGTCCGCGCTTGTGGATGAAGCCTGGCATGATGCCGATTTTGCATTGGCCCTAAGTTGCCATGTTAGCGAATATAAGGGTTTTTGGTATTTTCATTTTAACCCTATATTTGAACCAGTTAGATGAAAAGGGTGGAGTTCACATACTGGGGCGATTATGCCAGGGCAATTCGGACCAACCAATCTGGTCTTGTTTTGCGTTTTTAGGATATCGGTGATGCGGACCATGTCTGTAGTAACGGCACTTAGAGATTTCCCACAACCAAAAATGAGTTATCTGGATACATACCATGCTGTGGAATACCCTCTGTGATGCTAAGAGATTTGTTTGTTAGGTACTTTTATTATATCATATATCACCCGTGGGGTGCGGTATGGGGGACGAACCAGACAACGAGAGGAACTTCGGATTCAATTGCTTCTTCGATACTTTTGGCAGCTACTGGGGGACTAAAAACGAAAGGTTAGCCATCCGAATTTCAATAAGACATAGCATAGTAGAGGAATTCTGCCAAAATGAGCAGGGATGGGTTAGGGCGGATTGCATACGGGACAAAGATGGCGGATGCAGTTGCGCCAGTTTCCTTCACAGCATCCCTCACCGTGGCGAACACTGGCTTTCCAAGATGCGTCTCTCCGGCCTTTTTAGGATTTGTTCCGCCAACGATATTGGTTCCTAGGAAATATCAGACCGGGATGCTCTAGCCATAACTTATAATGGTTGGGATGCTTGGGTACGGTACCATATTCAATGGCTTGTTGGGCGTGGAATCTATCAACAGGGTAACATTAGTTCACACTCTATGACGGGAAACCGAGTCAATTGTACTCACGTTCCCTGCTTTCCAGTAAATCCTTGGTAGATGACTTTCGTATCGCTATTGATCCGTAGGTTGTCGACTGTGGAAGCATAGCCGGCAGTTGAGGTGATAAGACTACGGCGCTGGCAAAGCACAGTATTCCGCAGCGCAGAAGCGGTTCCACGTCTGAAAACCTGCATAGCGTAGCAATGAAGAACAGAAAAGGAAAAGAGAGAAAGAAGAAAGGGAGTGATAAGGACAAGTTGGGCTGCTGGAGAGGCTGTTAACTATTTATGTTGCTATGACCCGACGATGTTTTTGATTCTCTCCGGCTTGGACCTTGCTCCACGCTAGTGGGTGCAAGATGCGAGGACAGCAAAAACTAAATATGGACTACGCATTTTTGCCCGCATTTTTTGTTTAAATGAGTGACTTCATTTTTTTTGCTTTCTTTATTTACCTCCACCACAACAACCGGATCATAGTTGAGACGCCAGTATTTGGATCTCCTGATATTATAGCAACTGCAGAACCCGGAAAAGAAATACTGCTTCTGATTTAATCACTCTCCACCGCATATCGCCATTATGGCGACAGAGACCATGACTGCGCTGCCGGCCAAGCAGCTGCACAAACCCCAGAAGACGGCAAAGCTGCCCCCCGAAAACGAACGATATATGAGAGCGTGTTCTGACATTGCAAACGCGCTTATCCAAGAATATGAATCCCAGCGAGACTCCACGAAACCCAAGAAGGATGTCAACCTGAATAAGCTGCGGGGTCAGATATCGAAGAAGCATCGACTGAGTACCCAGCCTCCACTGACAGCCATTATCTCTGCTGTCCCAGAGCATTATAAGAAATACATTCTTCCAAAGTTGATTGCCAAACCGATAAGTATGTGTGATTGGGATAATGTCACTCTATTGCCTTCACACATGCGCTAATAGAAATTGCCTAGGAACATCGTCCGGAATCGCCGTCGTGGCCGTAATGTGCAAGCCACATCGATGTCCTCATATCGCCTATACCGGAAACATCTGCGTCTACTGCCCTGGTGGCCCTGACTCCGATTTTGAATATTCTACGCAATCCTATACCGGATATGAACCAACGTCTATGCGTGCTATTAGAGCTCGATATGACCCCTTCGAGCAAGCGCGGGGTAGAGTCGAACAAATCAAATCACTAGGACACAGTGTGGATAAAGTGGAATACATCATCATGGGGGGGACTTTTATGTCGCTTCCGGAGGATTATAGGGATGGGTTTATATCACAACTACACAATGCGCTTAGCGGCTACCAGACCAAAAATGTAGACGAGGCCGTCCAGGCTGGGGAAATGAGTAATATAAAATGTGTCGGAATCACCATCGAGACACGGCCAGACTACTGTCTAGATACGCACCTGAGTAGCATGCTCCGATATGGCTGCACACGGCTCGAGATCGGCGTACAGAGTCTTTACGAAGACGTCGCCCGTGACACCAACAGAGGCCACACCGTGAAAGCCGTAGCCGAAACATTCAAGCTTTCTAAAGATGCCGGCTTCAAGGTCGTTAGCCACATGATGCCTGACCTCCCTAATGTCGGCATGGAGCGCGACCTCGACCAGTTCCGCGAATACTTCGAGAACCCAGATTTCCGAACTGACGGGTTGAAGATCTATCCCACACTCGTAATCCGCGGTACAGGTTTGTACGAACTCTGGCGCACAGGCCGCTACAAGAACTATACACCAAACGCGCTCATCGACATCGTTGCCCGTATCCTAGCCCTCGTCCCGCCCTGGACCAGAATCTACCGCGTTCAGCGTGACATTCCCATGCCCCTCGTCACCGCGGGCGTGGAAAACGGCAATCTGCGCGAACTCGCGCTGAGCCGCATGAAAGATTTCGGAACAACATGTCGCGACGTGCGCACGCGCGAGGTGGGCATCAACGAGGTGAAGAACAAAATCCGCCCGTCGCAGGTTGAGCTTGTGCGGCGCGATTACACGGCTAATGGCGGGTGGGAAACGTTCTTGGCATACGAGGACCCCAAGCAGGATATCCTCATTGGCCTTTTGCGGTTGCGCAAGTGTAGTAAGACGCATACCTTCCGGCCGGAGCTAACGGGCCAGCAGACCAGCCTTGTGCGTGAGTTGCATGTGTATGGTTCCGCAGTGCCGCTTCATGGTCGGGACCCACGCAAGTTCCAGCATAGGGGGTTCGGCACGCTGTTGATGGAGGAGGCGGAAAAGATTGCTAGGGAGGAGCATGGGAGTAGGAAGATTAGTGTTATTTCCGGTGTTGGTGTTCGGAGTTATTATGCCAGACTTGGATATTGGCTTGATGGGCCGTATATGAGCAAGATGCTGGATCCAGTGAAGCGGGATGGTTTCGACGAGGAGTGCTAAAATGGAGGGATGAAAAAAAAAGGGAAAAAAAAAAAAACGAAGACTACCGGTTTGCAATGTTCAAGAGTCGTTGTTTTTCTCTTATCTACCCTCCTCGTATGTATTCGAGTTTCTTTGCACCTTAACATTTCAGGACATTTCATGACGGCGTTTTCCCTAGTCTGAAGGCTCCCTTAGCAACGGTTGGGACTGGTTATCGAATTGGCGTTTAAGGAAATTAAAAGGGACAGTGATGCAGCTTACGCCTTCTTCCTATAAACTTGGATTCATTCTATTGCATCTCATTATTCTCATAAGGTATACATGCTAGGGCAGTGGACGATGAATGGGCCAACATATCAAAGGACACGTTTATCCCCTTTCAGCAGCTGGCCAAGCAAACCTGAGGACAATCCGCAATAAATAAACAACAGTATATGTGATATGAGAAAAGTCTGAGTGCCACTGATAGATACAGATGCAAATTCCCAAATGAAGAGTATTTCTATTCTGAAATCGGACAGTGAGACCAGAGTGGTGAGGAGTCGCGAAGGGAGCAATTAAATAGCCACAAAACCGACTTTGAAGTTCTATTTGCAAGTACACATTTACTCCATGATGATTAATACACCAAAAATCAAGCAACAGTAAAGATTTACATCATACACAAAACGAAGTTCACAATGGAAAATAAGAAAACAAGGCCCACATGGATAGAAGCGGAGATACGGTGATAGGGTTAGTTGATCGGACATATAACGTGGGTGCCCGGTAGCCAGAGGCCATAGACCGTAGACACTACCCTGCTTCCGGGATTCTTTCCGCGTTCAGAGCGTAGTCATTCTAGATGTCACGATATGTCATTCAGTAGTTCTCCTATATTCCCGTTTTTGGTGCGTTAACAGATGAGTAGCATGGCACGGCGAGGGTGACAGCTGCTCAGAAAGTAGAACCGATAGGCTTAGATTTCAGTAGGGGATATTCGACAACCGTGCGTACTCCGATGGCACAGTTATCACCAATAAATCCCCCGAAGCCCTATCTATACCCATCGCCCATCCCGGCCAATCAGGCAATATATTATGTCCAAATAATCGAAGGCAACAAGGAAAAGGAAAAAGCCACCCCCAGCAAAATCTATCTCGATCTTCGACGCCGTTACTTTATAGAGAGTAGATGCTGTTTATTAGGTGTAAATTAATGTAAATAACGAAAGGCGCATTTACCTAGTTCAACGAAATTGCCCCTCTTCGACTCGATCGGACGTGTAGGAACGCTTGTATGCCGCAAAATACGATGAAGAACTAAGTAAAAAAAGAGAGTAAATCGGAGTTAATAAATAGGGTAGTGCTACGAAATTGGTGCGCTAGGTATGATTTCCGCGCAAAAGGGCTCGCTGGAAGGAAATGTGGATTACATACTGCGTACACAACAACAGCTGTGAATATCGACGCTGCAACAGCTGTCCCGTCCTCGGGGTCTTTCGTGGAACCAGTTATGGAATGGTGATTGCTCTGTAAACAGGTTGATCGGTTATTGGTCAGTTATATTCCAAAAACCTCTGAGCTTTGCTGTCATCATGGGCAGGATGCTTCAAGGCGGCTGTGTAGAAAGAGTAGCGAGCCTTTGATGTTAAGGCTTCTCCGCCTACACGTTCTGATAGCGTTTAAGTTTCAATATTTGACGTACTTTGAAGAGAGACCCGAGGACTGATAGGATGATGACAGCGAAGATGGAAATGATAAAGCTGTGACGAGAAGTCTCTTGTCAGCCGTGGCTATTCAAGGTCGATATGGGCTTCCTCATCGAGTATGTAGCTAAACTCTTACCAGCTCCAGGCGTTTAACGCCGATACGACGGGCTTCATGCTTCGTAGGGAGATAGATAGATTGGGGGCTCGGGGAGGGGGGGATGGTAGGCAGACAGCAGGCGCGTGGCAAGCTGCTTTTGGAGCTTGTTTGAGGGGCTGCGGCGAGGAGATGAGGGAATCAGGTCCAATAGAGTAACTAGCAGAGGTTTGGTAAAGCGGGAGAGGATAAAAGTGAGGTTATCGGGACGGGATCGGATGATGTTGTTGCTGGTGCTTGAAAGTTGATTGTTGCGGGTTGTTGGAAGTTATAGACTGATCCGGGGGTTGGGGCTGGATCGACATCAAGTCCCACTAATTTACTGTTCGGTCAATGAGTCCATGAGATTACAATTATATCTTCCCGATCTCCGGATGATTATTAAGGCATGGATGTATTAGTTATAATAAGAAATATGTTAATTACAGTATTATGCCTCACTCATTTCAAGGATTCATATTGTCTGAAAGGTTCAACTTCAGATGTATGAAGAGTATGAGAGGAATTTATTTTCAAGAACCTGGCTATAAATAATACTAAGCGAGTATTTATATCTCTGCCACATTGTTTCATCAGATGACAAGTAGAGAGAGTCTCATTCAATAGAGAAGAATTTTGAAATATTCAGATGAATCTTTCAATAGTATATCAACAAAATATAATGTCTGAGACTGCCAACATGTCTTCAATGATGATGACAGACATTGATCTGGCTCAATGATTCAGGGCTTCTTTCTCTAGAATATTCAAGTTCTACTCTCTTACCAGCGTACCATCTCTTCATCTGTATCAGAGCTTTCAAAATCTCTGTATGAATCGTATTCTTCCTTTGCACCGGATTTGATGAGGAAATCCACAATATGAGGTAATTATCCATCTCCGCCCCATGCTTGATAAGCTGCTCAACCACTTATTTATTTTATGTCCAACCTATCACAGGCAGCAGCAGCAAGAGCGCTGTTGAACATACATCCCTACCTCGATTCCCATATTCACACCCCCCCCAGCATCCAGAAGTAGTTGTACAATTTCTTTGCGACCTGCGAATGCCGCCGCCGCAAGAAGAGTGTCCCACCCTCTTCTTGAACGGATTCATAGCTGCCCCCGACTTGATCAGAAAATCCACCATGTGAATACAGCCCACTGACTTGACACTGCTGTCATGAGAGCAGTTGGAAGTATATCGTATTAATTGGATCTGGACTTGCGTATTATCATGCTTCGGAGGTTAATCCCAGTTGGCGAGTAACTACATTGGAAATTCACATCTGCTCCCATACTGAGGAGATGCATGCAAATAGGGATTGACCCGGATGACGCAGCAAGGTACAGCAGTGGAACCCCCTCAAAATTTTCTTTGTCCCAAGCATGGCCATGGGTTAGCCCACCAGTTTGGTAGCGTCCTGTACATCCCGAACTTACAAACAAGGAAGGCTGATATGGTTCTTGGTCCAATATGATAAACTCGTGGGAGGAGACGTCGGGTTGGGTGAAAGCAACAATCCGTTGTCTGCATACGCAGTATGCTCGAGCCCAGGCGCGATATGCCATGCTACTTCCCCGCTGGGAGATCCAAGAAAGTTCGAGGAGATTGGAGATACGATGACTTTCCAACCTCCCCTTCCTCGCACTTCTATGCAATAGTCTACCGAGTAGTGGATCAGGTCGTTAGGTTCCGGGCCGTCTTGTGGAAACCCTTCCACTCGCCTGCGCGACCATCCTCGGAATGTGGACGTCACATTATTATTGAGTAGCCAAAGGCACACACTTGCCACGAGGCAGTGTGCCTGTAGTTGGCTCCAAAGGTGGTTTTCGCAGTTCTCTATTATTACAGACAGATGGGAAGGTACCCAAACTCGGCTTATGGGATTGATGATCAACAAATTATGGCAATATTTAAGAATAAGATCTTCATCAAGGTAATCAATCTATGGGGTGAATAAGGCGATCCCCGGCTTGGCAAACTGCAGGGAGAAGTAGGTTTGTTGAAAGAGAAAGCTTCAAACACATAACCCACTTCAATGCGCGATGTGCAACTTTTCTTTCACTTTCATCCATCTCATCACAAATCTCATCGTATGCGTGTTCAACGTAGATCGGTAGTTTGCCAAGGCGATCACGAATCGGCTTTTCCTGGTGTAATGCGAAGATTGCTTGATTTGCAAATATGCTCATTGAAATCTAGTAGAACCTATTGTCAGGAAACGGGGCTCGTGTTGAGAGATACCAGTTATGTATACACTTACATGCCTTGGCTTCTCTACTAAAGAGTTTTGATGATGTCATTCTGAAGCTCAACAGACATCTTCTGGTAATCTCACTCTTCACAAACTTGGAAATATCATCATCATTATCAGTTACTTGAATATCAATATTAACATGGCATCTGAATGTGTTTTTTAATACCAACATTAGAACAACTTGAAATGAAGATTTTAACTGACTTTACTACTGTCATTATTAAGTTATTATTATTATTATTCTTTAATTATAGATGTATACAGTCAGAGATTATAATATCTATCTGAGAACTTTTAGTTCTCAGAGTTTTTCTAATATCTATAGAGTTAACTATTATACATTTATCAATTTCAGTTAGACTGGCCACTGAAACTATGAATTTCATGTTTGATTGCATTTAATCTGATCTCATACATTTCTTAGTATGAATCTCACTGAGACTGGCTATTAAAAAAATATGTAAAGTAACTATATATCAGATCTTAAAATGAAATCATGACTTGAAAAAAATAAGAAAGTAGTTTCATTTAATCTCATTTAGTCTCATTCTTGATATAAAGTTACTATTTTTAGACATTTTAAGGTTTTTTTTAGACTATTTTTAATTTTTTAAAAAGTAACACTTTTTAATAACACTTAAATAAGATTTAAAGTTATTTAAAGTAATAAAAATAATTTAAATTGAGAAGTGAAAATTATAATCTCATTTAAAAAATGTAATAAGAGTAGATAGTAAGTCTTACTAAGACAGTATAAGACTACTATCTAATGTTAAAACTGTGTAATAAGATCAGTTAAATTGATAATAAGACTATTAAAAAATCTGATTCTGATCTCAGACACAGTTAGACTGACTGTGTAACTGTGTCTAAGATTAGAATCAGAATTTTTGATAGTTTCATTGTTAATTCAACAGATTTCATTACATGGTTCTAACATTAGATAGTAGTCTCATACTGTCTCAGTGAGACTTACTGTCTACTCTTATTACATTTTTCAAATGAGATCATGATTTTCACTTCTTAATTTAAATTATTTTTATTGCTTTAAATGACTTTAAATCTCATTTGAGTGCTATCAAAAAGCATTACTTTTTAAAAAATTAAAAATAGTCTAAAAAAAACCTTAAAATGTCTAAAAATAGTAACTTTATACTAAGAATGAAACTAAATGAAATTAAATGAGATCACTTTCTCATTTTTTTCAAGTCATGATTTCATTTTGAGATCTGATATATAGTCACTTTGCATGTTTATTTAATGATTAGTCTCAGCAGAATTCATGCCAAGAAATGTATGAGATCAGATCAAATGAAATCAAACATGAAATTCATAATCTCAGCGGCCAGTCTAGACACAGTTATATAATCAGTTTAATTTCAGTTATATAAAATCAGAAAATTTCAGCTCAGAATATAAAAACTCTTTATAAATTACAGTATTTTAACATCTTCTAATACTTTGAAATCATTTAAAAATATTATGATAAAGAAAAAGATAACAAAGTCTTAAAGACAAATATATTAAATAAATAGATAGAAAAGAATAGAAAAGAAAAAGTAGAGTAAAGAGAGACTATAATAAAATAATATTATTAAAAGATAGTATATAGCTGTTTTAACAGATTATATCTAATTAATTTTTCTCTCTTCATATTCAGATATTTCTGAATATAGTTATTTTCTTATAGCTGCTTGAGTTTCTGATAAAAAGTCTATTAAGTATTTAATTTCTATCTCAGTTAAGAATAAGAATCTTATATTTAATTAATTTAAATTATACTTCTCTTTTTGTAAGAGGCCTGCACCGAATAGATCAGTATAATATTATAGGTCTTATATAACAAAGATAAAAATGTTAGAGAAGAAAAGGAAGAGAAAGTGCGAGAATCAGTGATTGAGGTGAATATTTATATGTGTATGTGATGGTGTATGTGGTGGAGCTTCAGAGCAGAAGAATATACACATGTTTGTAGCAGCTGAGAATTGATGATCAGAAATGGCCAAGAATCAGAGCATATGCTACGCGTGTTTGTAGCAGCTGTGAATCAGTGATCAGAAATGAAAGAATCTATGAAGTGTAATGAAATAGTCTATATGATTGATCAGGCGCAGCCCGCCATATTAGTCCCCTCTTTTCAGAAGCAGTTCTCATCAGTCAAGGACTGCTGTTTCAGATAATGCAGAACTCAGAGTTCAGGTCAGTTGATTATAGCTGACTCATTTCATCAGATATTGTCAGCTGCAGCCGCGGGATCTCTTATCAAGAATATCTTCAATCTCTCACTCAAGCTCATTATCTTCTTCTATGATGCCTGGCAGCTGTCAGTCAGAAGTCAGCTGAGAAGAGAATGAATCAGTGACAGCACAGCAGAGCAAGCTTGTATGAAATACATTATGAATCTCTGATAATGTGTCAAGATGATAGTTATGACTATCTAGAACTTCTATCACTTTATACCTGACATGGTGATAGTCTAGTGTATGAGATGAATGTGTGATTCATATGTTCTTGAGATTCAATTACACAAGGTCTTCTATCTTATACTGCTCTGTGAGATCTTGTCAGATATTGATTTAGTCTTCTTGATCTTGTTTTGTGATTGTCATAAAGGCCTCTGCTCAATTGTGAGCATCTTGAAGCTTTGTTACTATATTGTTGATGATCTGAATCAGACTGTGAGAGTTCAGTGTGAACTGTGTGATCTCTAGAAGATTTAACACTTTCATGTGATATTCATGTGTAAGAAAGAACAGGCTTACATCTGTTGAAACAGCATCTCAATCATTGATAGCAACCTCTGCATGTAGAAGAAGGTCATACCAATCATCTTGTGAATAATTGCAGAACTTATGAAGATAATTCTTTACAGTCTGAATTATCTGTTCTGATGCATCATCAGTCTCAGAGTGATAGACAGTTAACAGACAGCATATAATTCTGAGAACTTGACAGATTCTAGTTCATAGAGTACTCACAAATTGACAGCTCTGATCTGATACTATGAATCTTGATAATTCATGCATTCAATAGAACAGACTTTATAGAAAGACTTCAGTAACTTGTTCAGCATTCATCTTGTCACAAGGTTTCAATATTATATCTTTGCTCAATCAATTCACAATGATTAGAATGTTTCTACAATTCTTGCTCTCAGATAGATTAACAGTGAAGTCAATCATCACATCTCACCAGATTCTATCAGAAATATCAAGTGATTTCAGTAGACCTTTTCTACAGTTCTTTCATGAGATAATGAAAGAACAGTGATTGCAGTTTCAGATGAAGTATCTGATACTGTTTGATATCTCAGGTTAATAGAATTCTTGAGAGATCATTCTATACAGTTGTTCACAGTCTGAATGATCAGTCATATGTGAATCATGTATCTCTTGCATTATCCAGATGTATAAGAGTTCAGAGTGAGAGACTCAGTGTCATTCACAGAATTATAGAGCATTATTATCATTGATTGAACATTCTGAGATATCAGTTCTTACTTGTAATTCTGAGAGAAATCAGAGTGCTTCTTGTCATACTGCTTCAGTGAGTGCTTGAAGAAGTTCATCAGTTTAAGCTGCTGTATGTCATAGCTCATCTAATGTAGATTCAGAAGAAGTTGAGATATCAGTGATAATTCTAATCAGAGAAGCATGTATAGTACTGTGAGCTGTTTCATCTTGATCAACTAGTATCTTCAGATTCAAGAGCTGATGCTCTCAGTTCATTCAGTGAGTATCTGTTATATTGAATAATATATCTTACTCTTATTATAAGAGAGCATCTGTCATTGAGTTCTGACTGTCAGAGCAGTAGTGTATTATAAAATGAAAGTAGCTTAAGAACTCAGATCATTGCATCTATTATTTAGTAAGTTTACAGATAGTTGTGAAGTATTTGAGATTCTTATAATCTGTGACTATCTCAAACTCAGAGATACTTTAAAGTTCAGAGTCTCATTCTTCTAAACAGTATATGATTGTAAGAAGTTCCTTGTCATAGATCTCATAATTGTATTCAGCAGGACTCAGTTTCTTAGATATGAAGGTATATAATTATAGAACATCTTCATCATCATATTGTAATATCACTTCTTCTGTCATATAGTCAGAGAAATCAGCTTCAACAACTGTCTTATAATCAGAATCAAAGATTATCAGCAGAGAAGTATTAATGAACATCTTCTTCATCTGTATAAACACAGCTTCAGTGTCTGCTGATCATTGAAATACTGAGTCTTTCTTAGTAAGGTCTGTAAATGATCTTGTGATATCTGAGAAGTTTCATATAAATTGCTGATAGAAGTTAGCAAATTCAATGAAGCTTTATACATCTTTCACAGTACACAGAGCTTCTCATTCAAGGATGACAGAGACTTTCTCAGAATTCATTCAAATTCCCTTGCCAGCTTCTATAATAAAACCCAGATACTTGATACTCTTGACTTCAAAATCATACTTATCAATATCTATCAGTAGTTCTGCTTCTTATAGCTATTGTAATATCTTTTGCACATGTTCTTAATATTCTTTTCTGAATTCATCAGTGAAGATGAGAATGTCATCTAGATAAGTAGATACAAACTTATCAAGGAAATCTCAGAGCACTTAGTTGATATACTTCTGAAATGTACTGAGAGCATTAGTCAGTTCAAAGAGTGTGACTATTCATTCAAAGAGATCATAACATGTTCAGAATACTGTAAGCCATTCATCTTCTTCAGCAATATGAATCTTATGAAACACAGTAATGACATCTAGTTTTATAAACTATTGAGCTTATCTGATCCATGCTAGAGTTTCATTGATGAGAGATAAGAGATATCAATCTTTCTTTGTCAATCTGTTCAGATCTCAGTAGTTCACACAGAATCAGAGTTCTTCATCTGGTTTCTTTGCAAAGAGGATAGAGACTGCGGCAGAAGAGTTGTTAACACATATGAATTCTTTATTCAACAGATCATTGAGTGTCTTTTGAAGAAGAAGGAGTTCATCTCAGAACATGTTATAAAGAGAGCCTTATAACAGTTCAGAGTCCTTATCATCTTTTTTCTCTAATTTAATACTGTGATTCACTTCAGAATCTTGTAAGAAGAGTATGTTTGTAATATTATCTTATCAGAAGATATCTAGATATTCATGATATTATTGAGAGAGTTTTGTACAAGAATCTGTTATTATAATATAGAATAACTTTTCTAGAGCCTTTCTGATATCAGTCAGACTGGTGAAATAGATTGACACATGATCTTGCTGTCAGTGACTCTGTCAGTGATTTTAGTGATGACTTCTTTTTCAGAGTAATTCATACATGTTGACAGAGATCTATGTCAGGTTTATGATCTTGTGAATGTCATCTTTATGAACTCTATCATTGTTAGGGAATATCAAGCTTCTGTTTCAAGTATTCAACAAGATGTCTTGTTCAGATAGTCAGGCAAGTTCTAACATAAGATTATAATCAAGATTATCAACTTCATACACATAGACATCTTCACATTGATGTTCTTCTATATCTATGATCAGCTTCATCATGTAACAGGTACAAATGTCTTTTGAATCATCAAATTCTGTGAGGAGTCAGGGTTTTGATAGAGGAATACACTGAAGATTATGACATCTTACAACTGAAGATTTTATCATTGCATAGTGACATAGATCACTGTCTATCATGATCTTCATATTATACATGTTATTAATCACAGTGAATACAAGAATTGCATTCATTATCATCTTCTCTTCAAATTATTGTCATTCAACCTCTTCAAGCTTCTGTTTGCAAATTTGAATAGAAGCTAATCTTTTTCCTGTTTCATCAGAGTGTTCTCATAGTTATTCTCTGAATCTTTCTCTAATGCAATGTGATTGGCGCGGACAGGCACTGATTCATTCTTTAAATAAGAAGACACAAAGATTGATCAGCAGTTGAAAGCAATGTGTCCTGATCAGTTACAGTTGATACACACTCTATGTTAATGTTGATCAGCAATTTCTTCAGAAGTGATCTTAGGGACTCAGAAGCCTGTTCAGACAGTGAAGATTCTTGCTTATATATAGACATTTGAGTCTACTCAATTCATGGCATCTGCATCATTGTTATTCCTCAGTGCAGGTGTATGAGTCACTGAAGTGTAATATCTTCTGTCACTGTTCTGTATATTCTTAAGCTTAGTAAGACAGTCATTCATTGTCTGAAGCTGTGTGCAGAAGCCTTTATAAGTTGAGTCTTCATCTACACTTACAAGAGCCTGTAAGAGTTTGAAAGTCAATGTCTTCTTAAGCATGCTAATCTTCATTCAATTCTTCTAAGACTGACTACCTGCTTCTAGAATCTTGGTGTTGAAGTCAGAGATGAATGTTGTAAGAGAAGTGTTTCTCTGTTAAGTGCTCTGTAATCAATCTAATACTTTCTGTTGCATGACAGTGTCTTAAAACAGGATATTAAGATGTTTCATAATGTTGTCAGGCATTTGCAATGCTGGTTCACATGCTTTCATCCATGAATGAAACTTCTGTTTCACGCGATTCTTCAATCATTCATTGATATATCAACCTTGATTGATTAATGAACTGATGAAATCTTCATCTACACTCAGTTTCACAAGCATTTCCATTCTCCATGATGAGTAGAGAGTGAGATTGAAAGCATTGAAATATGCAGAAACATCTAAGCATTCTTTCAGCACTTTTGTATTCAATTCTGTAGATGTTGAAATCATGTGAGTTTCTTATTGTGATAATTGTTGAATCTCTTCATATTGATGTTGTTGAGTTGCATGCATATCAGCTATTTATTGTTGTTATAGTTTCAATATTGCTTGAAGTCACTGTGACACTGCATCTATGTTCATGTTCAAGAGTTTCATATTATCATTAGACATGATTATATTGATTGTCAGATGTATGATATCTGTGGAATCTGAAGAAGTGTAATCATATTTTTATATGTCTGAGTGTCAGAACTCTCAGATCTTTCACTGACATTCTCTTGTAAGATCTTATTCTCTTCATAAGATCTTGTTACAGAATCAGGGTGACTGATGAGCAAGCTTCTATCTGAGAACTATCTGAGAACTCAGTGTTCACTTAACTGTTCAACTGTTTCTCTATTTCTTACATGTTGTTACACATTTGAATATCTCTCAATGAATAATCATTTCTAATAAGGAGATGATGAACATTTTTATAGTATAAGAAGCCTGCACTGAATAGATCAGTATAATATTATAGATCTTATATAACAAAGATAAAAACATTAGAGAAGAAAAGGAAGAGAAAGTGTGAGAATCAGTGATTGAGGTGAATATTTATACATGTATGTGGTGATGTATGTGGTGGAGCTTCAGAGTGGAAGAATATACACGCGTTTGTAGCAGCCGAGAATCAGCAATCAGAAATGGCTGAGAATTGGAGCATACACTACGCGCGTTCATAGCGGCCGCGAATCGGCGATCGGGAATGGAAGAATCTATGGAGTGTAATGGAATAGTCTATATGATTGATCGGGCGCAGCCCGCCACACTTTTAATCTGACTCTGAGACTATTATATAATACATAGTGTATTATAATATACTTAGAATTTTTATTTATATTACAGAATGAGTATTCTATTGAATTAAATCTATTATTAAATCATTATATATAAGATTTAAAATAATTCTATTCTAGTTTCAGCTGAATTATAGATGAGAATATTTTCTTTTTATATTTAATTAAACAAGATTTTCACTTGAGTTTTATTTTAAATCTGAAATAATATATACTCTTCTTTTATTTCTGTTAACTTTTATTTTATTTATCTAAATAAGATTCTTTTATCTTTCTCTTTATAAAAGATCAGAATACAGTTTTTTAAATAGATATACTTAATGCTGAACTCTTTTCTACAGCTGAATTAGTCAATTCATTGTTATAAATATTTATATAAGTAGAAACTTAGTGTAGATTAATTATCAGTTTTAATATTCTTCTCTTATAATTCAGAAGAATGTATAATTACTGAATAATAACACAGCTACTTCTGAACTTGCTTACAAATGTAAAGAGATCATAGCAGTCATTAATTAATTTAGTGTACTGTATATAAGAAGCTGATATACATCAGTAATTATACACTGACTTAAGAAATCTTTGAATGACATCTGATAGCATGTCTAAAAACTGATGAGAAGCACAGACTTCTTCAGAATGTGATAATTCTGTCTATAAAGTGATTTATAGTTATCATGTCAGTGTGATTCTAAAAATATCTCAAAAGATAGTGTATAAAGAAGTAGTGAGTAGAAGAGCATCTGATTAATACTGCTTTACTTATTAAAGAAAAACTTCACACTCAGACAAATATCATGTATGTGAACAGATGAGATGAGAGAAATGAAATGAAAGCAGTGAATCAGATTCAAAGAAGACTACTCTCTACTCAGAAGAATAAAAAGACAGATAATTATCACTGAAGTTATACAATAATAACAGAAATTATATCATAATATAATTATATAATAATATAATAATAGATATTATACAATCAATGAGAAATTACTGAAATGAATATCTTCTCTAGTTAATATAAATAACATTCTTCTCTGCTATCTAAACTGAAAGATATGCAGAATCTCTCAGAGAATTTACTTAAAACAGTAAGAAACGTAGCTGAGATCTGTGATTTAAAGGTTGCTTAAGCCAGCATATGATTACAGGCGTACGCCGGCTTCTTATATATTGTAATATCATACACTAAATTAATTAGTGGCCACTATGGCTTCTTTTACACTTGTAAGCAAGTTCAGAAGCAGTTGTGTTATTATCTGACAGTTATATATTCTTCTGAATCACATTCTCTCTTATCAGATTTGATCACACTCATGTGATCATATTCTATGTTCTAGCTTCATGTGAATTAACTCATTACTAGCATTTCACAATTATATAATCTATCTCTGATTCAGCTAGCATCTCACATACATCTGTACAAAGAAACTTTCACTATATTATATCACTTATTCACTAACTTTTCTCATTCTTCAATCATCTTCTTCATTATCATCATTATCAAACATCACTATCTTATTCAAGATTTCTACTTCTTCTTCTTTTCAACTCTTTTTATCTGTTTATCTATCACATTATATGTGTTTCTGATAATGACTCTTCATTCTCATAACAAGTGTTCTCATAGTGCTTATACTGAGCAGTTTATTAGCAGTAAGTGTAATGTGTTGTGAAACATGATCAGAACTTATTTATCTTCTAATAATTATCAGAATGTACTATTATAAATAACACATCTTCTTTATCTTCTTATATATTCTTGACTGTTTTTCCTCTCAGTGAGTTTCTGATCATGTTTTCTAGCATGATTTTATATAAACACAGATACTGATATGTTTGTTTTTATTTATATAGAATCTTCATATGTTGACAGATCTGTATTCACTGATAATAGTAAACTCAATATTAAATCATTGATTAAGAACTTGAAGAATGTGATAATGAAGAAATTGTCTGTGTCATATATAACTGAGTCTCTCATATTCTCTCTTATCTCTTCTATTACTTCTTTCTCTGCTGCTTCTCTCTCTGTTTCTTTCTCTACTACTTCTCAATCTTCTATACTTATCTCTGAATCTGGTTCTTCTGCTTCTACTACCTCTGTTTTCATAACTCTCACTTCTACTACTTCTGATTTTACTGTCTCTGCTTTCATTATCAGCTCTCTCTGTTTCAAGAAGATGTTATATAGACTTAATAAATCACATTTCTCAGTGTATATACTTCTACTCTTCTTACTAACTCTCAGAATAATTTATTATATAAAGACTGTATATAATATAATAATCTGAAGCTCAGTTGCAGACACTGATTATTATATTCATTTTAAATATTCATGATGAGATAATTATTTATTTATATCAGAGAATCACTCTCTCTCTTCTCAACAGTGTTGAGATTGTAAGTTTTTTTCTTTTTCATCTTTTCTTTCTAATGCTGATTTTTCTGTTTTTAGAGGAAATTATTATAAGTTTTACTGTATACAAAGTCATGATATTTACAGATATGAAGAAGCTTTTCATAACTGTAAAGTTCAATATTATAAAAATATTCACTCTGATGAATTTCTTCAGAGTAATAGATATGTATCAGTCTATTCTCTAATATCTGTCATCTGACTTTATGATGCAGATGAAAGATATCTGTGTTTTCAGAAACAGAAATATGAATATTGTACTCTTTTACATCTGCAGACATGAGACTTGTATATTTTATCTGAGATGTTATTATAAGAATGAGTTTTTCACACACTGTATTCTGCTTTCTGCATTCTCTTGTGTTTCTCTCTCTCTTTCTAAGAAGCCTTGTATATATTGTAATTGCATGTACAATTCTAAGATCAGTGAGTGTTCATTCAGTAATTATTATCTCTGCTTTTGCAGTTTCATATACTAATAATAGTTCTTAGTTACTTCAGTATCAGAGATCATTCTAATCAAAGATGATAATACTGCTGAGACTATTATTATTATTATTCTTCAATTATAGATGTATACAGTCAGAGACTATGACATCTATCTGAGAACTTTTAGTTCTCAGGGTTTTTCCTATATCTGTAAAGTTAACTATTATACATTCATCAATTTCAGATATGCAAAATCAGAAAATTTCAGCTCAGAATACAAAAACTGTTTACAAATTACAGTGTTTTAACATCTTCTAATACTTTGAAATTATTTGACAATATCATGACAAAGGAAAAGAGAAAAAGAACACAGTCTTAAAGATAGACATATTAAATAGATAGATAGAAAGAAATTGAAAGAAAAAGATAAAGTAAAGAGAGACTGTAATAAAACAAATTATTAAAAGATAGTATATAGCTCTTTTAACAGACTATATCTGATTGATTTCTTTCTCTTCATATTCAGATAATTCTGAATTTAGTCATTTTCTTATAGCTGCTTGAGTTTCTGATAGAAAGTCTATTAAGTATTTAATTCCTGTCTCAGTTGAGAATAAGAATCTTATATTTAATTGATTTAGATTATACTTCTCTTTCAATCTGACTCTGAGACTATTGTATAATGCACAGTGCATTACAATATACTCAGAATTCTCATTTACATTGCAGAATGAGCATTCTATTGAGTTAAATCTATCATCAAATCTTTGTATATAAGATTTGAAATAGTCATGTTCTAGTTTCAGCTGTATTATAGATGAGAATATTTTCTTTTTATATTTAATTAAACAAGATTTTCACTTGAGTTTTATTTCAAATCTTGAATAATGTATACTCTTCTTTTGTTTCTATCAGCTTTCATTTCACTTATCTAAACAAGATTCTTTTATTTTTCTCTTTATAAAAGATCAGAACATAATTTTTTGAATAAATCTGCTTAATTCTGCACTCTTTTTTACAGCTGAATCAGTCAATTCATTGTCATGAATATTCATATAAGCAGAAACTCAGTGTAGATAAATTATCAGCTTTGATATTCTTCTCTTTTGAATTTTCAAAACAGAGTTTAAGATCAGTTCAAGATTCATTTAATCATTATAAATCTGACTACTTCTAAGTCTTTTTAAAGCAGCTTGACTATTAGAGAATATTTATATCTCTTTTAAACTATTTTCTCTTTTATAAGATTTTATTTCTATGAGTTTGAAAGCTTTCACTATTATAAATAGTTCAGTATCAAAGACTTCAGATTCACAGTCTAGATTTCAGAAATCTGAGATAAAATTAATATTATCTTCAGTATAAGCAATGTCTGTGTTTAATCTATTCAGATTCTCATTTTTTGAGTTATCTGAATAAATCAGAATGAAGTCTTTTATATTGATTATAGAAATTCTCTTTAAATACTGTTCATATTCTTTCTCTTTTAATAGTTCACTTATTTATAAGTCTATAAGAGATTCAAGCTTTTCTCTTCAGAGAGATAACTTCTCATGATTCACTTTTTCAACATTTAAAGAAGAAAATTAATTTTTAATCAGAGAGTATAGTCTGTAAAGTTAAGAAGGCATTTTCTTTGAAGAATCACTACAGGCGCTAGTCACCCGCAGAATGCATCTTAAGCTAATTACATTTAACCCTCTATAATTAACCGATCACTGTGTCCATTCTCTCGGGCCAGTCACTAATTTTCAGAGATGTTAGTTAGTGACTGTCACTGCTCACTTGATGATATACACATCAAGCTTTCAGTTGCTGATCTTGGTCTTATTAGATGCTCATAGGCCTATCAATCAGCTGTTATAATCTCACTCTGTGTTAGAGACTAATCATAGACTTGATAACTGCAGTTCTCTCTGTCAGTATTAGAGCTTGACAGAGAGCTTACAGACTCTAATCTATCAGAGTACTCTGTCTAGAGTCTAGATACATGTCTAGATCTACTAGTCAGATGATTTTTAAAATCATTCTCTGTATTTAAGAGAAAGCTAGGCTTCAATGATGACTCTAGTTAGAGACTTGTTTAAATAGTGTATAATTACTACATTAGACTTGACTCTATATTGTTAGAATCTTGACAGATGTATAGTAGAATAGTGAGACATTGACATCTCATATCAGCTCTGATAAGTGTTCACAGAATCTCACTTAACTAGTGACTTGACTTGCAGTAGAAAGTTCTACTCTGCATTAAGTCTTACTAATTAGGCTCAGCCTCTATTACATGAGGGCTTTCATGAGTAAGAAGTGGCAGATGTCAGTGATGGAATTCGAACTCACGCACCTCTAATGTGTGTAGTCTTGATTACCAGTCTTATCAACTGAGCCATGCTGACGCACTGCTGAGACTACTCTCTTTCACTCTTAAGCTTCTTCTGTTACTTTCTCTTTCTTCTCTGTGAGAAAGATTGTACACACATCAGATTGTAAGCATTTAACTCTGAGTGACTCTTATTATTATTTATTCAGTTCTGTATTTTCTTCTTCTTTTATTTCTTCTATCTCTGCTCTCTCTGCTCTGGCTTCTGATTCTGCAGATCTCACACTCTTCTTCAATTTTTCTACATGTACACGTACACATTTCTATATTGACATTTCAGTCAATCTTGTGATAAATGACATTAATGTCATATGCAGAGTGATAGAGAAATTGAAAATATATACAGTATTATTGCAAGAGTGACTTACAGCTTTTAAATCTCTTACAGATCTCAAGTTTTGAGATTTTCTTTATTTTTAGTGTTTTTCAGATAATGTGACATTGAAAATAGATTAAACATGTAATGTATAAAAATGAATAAAATGTGTATAATAATATTTATCTTTTACAGCTGACTCTTACAGTTGATAATTAATTCATTATCTCTTTTCTTTTCTTACACTTTTTCTTTATCTGCTAGTCACTACTCTTACATAATCTCTATATAATACAGTATTCAGTAACTAGATTCAGCAGCTTTCATCTTTTATAATTCTGTCTTATGCATTATACTGTCTCTCTTCACTCACTCAGACTACTACAGTGAACAGCTTATTAAAACTAATCTCACTTAATCTCTGAGTGCCTTCAGAGATTGAGATGACTTAATCTCATATATCTGTGAATGTTTCAGATAGTTCATTCTCTGTGATCTCTGCAATTGAACTGATGTAAACAGTTGAATTCAACTCTGAATTTCTTTTTCTTCTGTGATCTGACTTATGTGCAAGTCTACTACTTTGAGACTGCTCTTTGCTATATTGCACCTACTGTCTGTGATATGTTATTATATCATCAGCTACAGTCTCATTACTTATTGAAGTATAGCATTCACCTGATTTCTTCATTACTTCTCATTCTTTCCTTATAATTATGAAAAGATTAGAATAAGTGAGATTATCTGATTCATAAGTGTCTATGATTTCTCTTACTTTGTGAGACTTTTCAATTATAAGTCTCTTCTTTTTCAATACTGATAATAGTGCTGTGAATAATCATAATCTGCTTGAGTCTTGTATCTTTACTTTTACAAGTTATGAATTATTTATTAAGTTGTATAAGATCTGTCTCTCTGATTCTTTCAATGTGTATGTTTTCAGAGAATGTGATTTGAGTATCTTATATGACTCAAATCATCTAGGTTGAAACTTCTCAGAACTCTCATTGTGTATGAAAACTCATGTTCTCATCTTAAGACTCAATTTCTTAACTAGTGAGTCTCATATTCTTTTCAATTGAATTGCTCAGCTCAGAAGTAACTTGTTAGCTTTTACATGTACATAGCTGATCTCTTTCAATCTTGATTTCATGTCTGCAACTGCTGTTTTCTTTCTCATCTTTTCTGAAGCATTCTCTGGGATGTGCGGATGCAATTCATACAACAGGTAGAATGATGAATACTTAAAGACTGCATGCTGCTGAATTCACGTGGCTAATAGCACCTAACTGAGATATTCATCTCATAATCTTGTAGACTTGCTCACTAGATATTTTATCAGCATGTTGCTCAAGATTTCATTCAAGTGTTTCATCTTTCTGTTTATCTGTGAATGATATAACATTGTTCTATAATATCTTGTCTGTAACTGACTCATGAAATGCCTCACTACTTCTTCTACAAGATTCACACTGTTATCAGTTAGAATCTTGTGTGACATTCTATAGTTGATATAGATCTTATTATATAGAAACTTTATTATCATCTTCTCTATTGTCTCTGAAACTGCTTTTATAACTGATCAGTCAGTAGCATAATCTATAGCAGTGATTATTCATTAATTTCTATTTAATGTTTGCAGTAATATATCTATGAGATTCATCTCTCATCATTTAAATAATTGTATTATACACTTCATCTGATATTATACTTTCTCACATTCTAACTCTTTCTTAGATTCTTTCATGATCTGATAATTCAGGCACTTGTAAGTGTATGTCTGAATGTTCTCAGTCATGCTTGGCCAGTATACTCTTGATTTGAGTATACTCATCAGTTCAGAACTTTCTAAGTGACTGAATTCCTTGTGCATGTGAGTCATTAAGTTGTGTCTAAATGAAGATTCTAGATAGAGAGCTTCTGTGTATTCTAGATCATGATAAAGCACAATGTTGTTTTCTAATTTCCTCAGCTTGAAGTTCAGAAGCATCTCTTCTACTACTCTTATAAGACACTTATCATTCAACATCTTGTCATTCTTTAAGTAAGAGATTATAATGTTCACTCATTCTGATTCCTTGCATTTTCTCAGTGTGTTTAATATGAATGTCTCTTATATCTGATTTACAGAACTCTCACTTATAAAATTGAGTCTGTGACTGATTGCATCAGGTATCACAGTGTCTGATCTCTTTCAGTATTTAATATAAAGATTGTATGCTTAGAACTCTGAGATTCAATGTACTAAGTGTTTAAAAGGTTTTATTATTAATTGTAGATAGATGAAACTTTCATAATCTGTGATTACTGTTGTTATATATCTGTTGTTGATATATCTATTTCATAACACTAGTATATACTTGATTACTAGCAATTTCTTTTCATATACTGAATAATTGAGCTCAGTGTCTGATAGTTTTCTATCATTATATATCACTGAGTGCAGCTTGCTGTTCTTACTCATCTGTAGAAGAGTGTCTTTGATAGCTCATTTAAATGTGTCTGTCTTAATGTAGAAAGGTTTATCATAATCTGATTGAATAAGTACTGAGAATATTGTTATACATTCTCTCAGTGTGAGAAAAGTCTCTTCACACACAGCATTTCAGATAATTGAATGAAACTTCTTCTTTCACAGATTTGCATCTGTTTCTCTTAAGAGATCTAAGAGTGATACAGATATCTGTGTGAAATTCTTGATGAATCTGTGATAATATGAGATCAACTTAAGAAACTGTTGTACATGATATATGTTTTTTAACTGTAATTAATTCACTATAACATTCAATTTCTCTGAGATGAAGTGTATACAGTTATCACTTACTACATGTTCTATGAACTTTAACTCTTCTGTTTCAAACACACACTTAATTGATTTGATATAGAGCTTATACTCTGTCAGAGTTGTAAACACTTCATTGAGATACTTCAGATATTCATTATATGAGTTTGAAAAGACTAGAATATCATTGAAATATATAAGATATGAGATTTTATTCTGTTTATAAAGAATTGTATTCATCATTATTTGAAAGATAATGAGTGCATTTGTCAGACTGAATGACATTGTCAGAAATTCAAACTTCTCTCATTGCATATTAAATATAGTTTGTGAGACTGATAGTTCATCTACACAGATCTGCTAGTATTCTGAGAGAAGATCAATCTTTGATAGATATCAGGTGTTTTCAACTATATTCAACTGTTATTGAATCTGTGACAGTGAATATTCATTCTTGATTGTCAGCTTGTTAAGTGCTTGATAATTGATACACATCTGTCACTTCTCACCTGTCTTTTTCATGAATAGAACTGAAAAGCCTCACACACTTGATAAGAGTTGTATGAGATCACATTCTAGAAGGTCTGTGATCTGATACTTCTGTTCTTTGATATGTGTTTGTGATAGAGAGTACATATTCTGATTGACTGGTTTTATATTCTCTGTGTCAATCTCATGTATAAATCCTTATTTCAGTGACAATTCCAGTAAAAGATCTGTTTAGAAGATCTTCTCATACTTCTTCAGAAGCTTCTTCATACACTTGTTCTTTCACATATTCTTTATCTTGATTTTCTCTGCTTCTGAGTTCTGTATAACATACAGAATGCTTTCAGATAAGGTCTTGTAAATCATTCTCTTTACTTATTAATATGTAAGCAGATTTAACTCTTCTATATCAGAGATATGAAATGTTCTTCTCATATCAGTTGATAGAATTGTATGAACTGTTTTCTTTCTATCAGTCAACTACATATGACATGTATATCATTAAATCTGCAGATTGAATCTTTGAAATCAATTGAGTCTGAGAATAAGATTGTATTTCACATTCTGCAGCTCTCACACTTAAATATAGCAAGATCATTCTTCAAAGTGCAAGAGAACTCTTACTCTTACAGATGATATTAAATATCAGTTATCAGATAATCTTATATATCAGAGATTCTTCACTCAGCAGATCTCTTTCAGTCTTTAAATTATATAATTATCAATATATTGTGTAAAAGCTTCTGTGTCTGTTAACACTTTTACAGCTATCTCTTGATTCTTACTCAAGTATCTCTTATACATTAATATTTCAGGTCTGAAGGCATTGAGATGAGTGTTCACTTCATTCTTACTCACATCTCAGTCAGAAGCTTGCTTTCTCTTAATATTCACAGAATTCAGAGAATTATCTAATACAGATATCTCTTTCACTTTGAAGACTTTTCATAGAATATCAGTGAGTGTCTCTGAACTCACTTATTCTGCTAGTTTTTTAACTCTCTTACTTCTCTTGACTGTGTACACTGAGTGTAATCTTTTGCATCATGATTTTGATGTTCATAGTTAAAGTAAGCTTGATACTTGTAATATCAAGATTTTCACTCAGAGAATTTCTTTTTTAGAGAATTCAGTGCTTTAGTAATGACATTCAGATCTAGATTTATTGCATCTGAGTATGTAACTTGTGTCATAGAAGTCTGATTATCTGTTCTTCACTGAGACATACTTAATTGCAGTATTTTCTGTCACAATTGACTTACTTGTTTCTGTATAATGAGAATGTTGTATGCTTCTTTCATCATGCCTGGTTATAAGGTTAAGTATTTTCATTTTACTCTTAACTCAGGTGTAAGATCATGAATGAAGATCTGTAAACAGAAAGATGTTGAAAGCTCTTCATTTAATATGAAATAGTGTAAGCTGAAGTGTGTAAAGTATAATATAAGATTACTCACTTATCTACACTCAGTGAAGTATTCATAATACTTATCTTATATATTCACTTTCTCAAAGTGATACAAGATTCATTTGAAAAACTTATTCTATGTTTGTGAAAATGAATATCACTCTGAGTCTGTAAGATTTATCTTTTTATTAGTTATTTACAATGACTTTGCTTTTCTGTGTAGAAACACAGTAGATCTTAAGACTTGTTAAAATTTCATTAACTGTCTGTCTGTGAGTTCATGTTTGATCTGATAATATAATTACATCTGACTTAGTCAGCTGATTACAGCATTATTTTTTCAGTTATCATTGAAGCTTAATAACTTCAGCAGATCTTCTAGCTTAATGTATTTCATGCTTAAATTCTCATTCTGCACAGTGATCTCTGATGATGTATACACTTCTAGAGAGATTATAAACAATTGTGATAGAATCTTTAGATTTAATATAGTCATCTATCTGTGTAAATATTCAATCTTCTGCTGTAGACTTAAGATCTGGTTTTCTCTATTCTTATTAATAATGATAATTGTGTCAGTGAAGCTCTTTATAGTGAATACTTGATTCACAGTGAATACTAATTGTTATTTGACTTTCATCTCAGTCTGCCACTGTGTATACAAGGCCTTGATCTCATTTAGAATTCTTGTACATGTATAAAGCTTCAATTTCAGTTTAATAGTTTTAACTGCTTTTCTTACTGCTTTGAGTAAACTCTCTGAGAGATTCTACATATCTTTCAGTTCAGGTAGCAGAGAAGAGTGTTGTTCATATCAGCTAGAGAAGGTATTCATTTCAGTGATTTCTTGTTAATTGTATAATATCTATTGTTATATCACTGTATTATTATATTACTATATTATTATATTGCTATATCATTATATGATTTCTGTTATTATTATATGACTTCAGTAATGACCACTCTCTCTTTTATTTCTTGATGAAGAGTGATCTTCTTTTAATCTGATTCACTGCTCTCATTTCTTTTCTCACATCTCATCTGTTTGCATACATGATATTTGTCTGAGTGTGAAGTTTTTCTCTAATAAGTAAAGCAGCATCAATCAGATGCTCTTTCACTCATCACTCTTTATACACTATCTTTTGAGATGTTCTAGAACCATACTGGCATGATAACTATGAATTACTTCATAGATGAAATTATCATGTTCTGGAGAAGTCTGTACTTCTCACTGATTTTTAGACATGCTACTAGATGTGATTCAAAGATTGCTTAAGCCAGTGTATGATTACAGGTGTACACCGGCTTCTTATATATTGTAATATTGTACACTAAATTAATTAGTGGCTGCTATGGCCTCTTTTACACTCGTAAGCAAGTTCGGAAGCGGCCGCGTTATTATCCGATGATTGTACGTTCTTCCGAATCACAGATCACTGAACTGAAATTGAAGCTCTGTATATATACAAGAATTCTAAATGAAATCAAGATCTTGTATATACAGTGACAGGCTGAGATGAAAGTCAAATAACAATTGACATTTACTGTGAATTAAGTATTTACTATGAAGATCTTCACTGACACAATTATCATTATTAATAAGAATAGAGAAAATCAGGTTATAGATCTGCAGTGAGAGATTAAATATTTATATAAATAAATAATTATATCAAATCTGAAGATCTTATTATAATTACTTATAATCTCTTCAGAAGTGTACACATCATTGAAGATAGACTAGTTATCAGAATCATGAATTTCACATTTGATCTCATTTAGTCTGGTTTCATACATTTCTTAGTGTGAATCCCGCTGGGACTGACTATCAAAAAAACATGTAAAGTGACTATATTTCAGATCTTAAAATGAAATTATAACTTGAAAAAAATGAGAAAGTAATCTTATTTAGACTGACTGTGTGACTGTGTCTGAGATCAGAACCAGATTTTTTAATAGTTTTATTATTGTAGCAGGCTGCGCCCGATCAATCATATAGACTATTTCATTACACTTCATAGATTCTTCCATTCTCAATCACCGATTCGTGGCCGCTACAAACACGCGTAGCATATGCTCTGATTCTCAGCCATTTCTAATCGCTGATCCTCAGCCGCTATGAACACATGTATATTCTTCCACTTCAAAGCTCCACCACATACATCATCACATACATGTATAAATATTCATCTTAATCACTGATTCTTGCACTTTCTCTTTCTTTTCTTCTCTAATGTTTTTATCTTTGTTATATAAGACCTATAATATTATACTGATCTATTCAGTGCAGGCCTCTTACACTATAAAAATGTTCATCATCTTCTTATTAGAAATGATTATTCATCAAGAGATATCTGAATGCATAACAACATGTAAGAAATAGAGAAACAGTCAAACAGTTAAGTGAACACTGAGTTCTCAGATAGTTCTCAGATAGAAGCTTGCTCATCAGTCACTCTGACCCTGCAACAAGATCTTATAAAGAGAATAAGATCTTATAAGAGAATATCAGTGAAAGACCTGAGAGTTCTGACACTCAGATATATAAAAATATAATTACACTTCTTCAGATCTCACAGATATCATATATTTGACAATCAATATAATCATGTCTAATGATAATATGAAACTCTTGAACATGAGTATAGACACAGTGTCACAGTGACTCTGAGCAATGTTGAAACTACAATAATAATAAATAGCTGATATGCATGCAACTCAATAACATTAATATGAAGAGATTCAATGATTATCACAACAAGAAACTTATGTAATCTCAATATCTACAGAATTGAATATAAAAGCACTGAAAGAACACTTAGATGTCTTTGCATATTTTAATGCTTTCAATCTCACTCTCTACTCATCATAAAGAATGGAAATGCTTGTGAAACTAAGTGTAGATGAAGATTTCATCAGTTCATTAATCAATCAAGATTGATATATCAATGAATAATTGAAGGATCACACAAAACAGAAGTTTCATTCATAAATAAAAGTATGCAAACCAGCATTGTGAACATCTGACAATATTATGAAATATCTTGATATTCTGTTCTGAGACACTGTCATGCAACAGAAAGCATTAGATTGATTACAGAGTATCTGACAGAGAAACACTTCTCTTACAACATTCATCTCTGACTTCAACATCAAGATTCTAGAAGCAGGTGATCAGTCTTGAGAGAATTGAATGAAGATTAGCATGCTTAAGAAGACATTGACTTTCAAACTCTTACAGACTCTTGTAAGTGTAGATAAAAACTCAACTTATGAAGGCTTCTGCACACAGCTTCAGACAATGAATAACTGTCTTATCAAGCTCAAGAATATACAGAACAGTGGTAGAAGATGTTACATCTCAGCAACTCATACACCTGTGCTGAGAAATAACAATGATGCAGATATCATGAATTGAGTAGACTTGAATATCTATGCATAAGCAAGAATCTCTGCTGTCTGAACAGGCTTCTAAGTCCCTGAAATCACTTCTGAAGAAGTTGTCAATCAATGTTAATATAGAGTATGCATCAACTGTAACTGATCAGAACACATTACTTTCAACTGCTGATTGACCTTTGTGCCTCCTTGTTCAAAGAATGAATCAGTGTCTGTCTGCGCCAACCACATTGCATTAGAGAAAGATTCAGAGAATAACTATAAGAATATCTCAGTGAAACAGAAAAAAGATTAACTTCTGTTTAAATTTGTAAACAGAAGCTTGAAGAGATTGAATGACAATGATTTGAAGAAAAGATAGCAATGAATGTAATTCTTGTATTCACTGTGATTAATAACATGTATAATATGAAGGCCATGATAGACAGTGATCTATGTCACTATGCAATGATAAAATCTTCAGTTGTAAGATATTATAATCTTCAGTGTATTCCTCTATCAAAACTCTGACTCCTTGCAGGATTTAATGATTCAAAAGACATTTATATCTATTACATGATAAAGCTGATCATAGATGTAGAAGGACATCAATGTGAAGATGTCTATGTGTATAAAGTTGATAATCTTGATTATAATCTTATGTTAGAACTTGTCTGACTATCTGAATAAGACATCTTATTAAATGCTTGAAATAGAAGCTTGATATTCTCTAACAATGATAGAGTTCATGAAGATGATATTCACAAGATCATGAATCTGACACAGATCTCTGCTAACATGTATAAATTACTTCAAAAAAGAAGTCATCATTAAAATCACTGACAGAGTCACTGACAGTAAGATCATGTGTCAATCTATTCTGTCAGTCTGACTGATATCAGAAAGACTCTAGAAAAGTTATTTCATATTATAATAACAGATTCTTGTACAAAACTTTCTTAATAATATCATGAATATCTAGATATCTTTTAACAAGATAATATTATAAATATATCTCTCTTATGAGGTTCTGAAGTGAATCACAGTATCAAGTTAGAGAAAAAAGATGATAAGAACTCTGAACTGTCATGAGGCTCTCTTTATAACATGTTCTGAGATGAACTTCTTCTTCTTTGAAAGACACTTAATAATCTGTTAAATAAAGAATTCATATACATTAGCAACTCTTTTGCTGCAGTCTCTATTCTCTTTGCAAAGAAATCAGATGAAGAACTTCAATTCTGTGTGAACTACTGAGGTCTGAACAGATTGACAAAGAAAGATTGATATCTCTTATCTCTCATCAATGAAACCCTAGCATGAATCAGATGAGCTCAATGATTTATAAAACTAGATGTCATTGCTGCATTTCATAAGATTTATATCACTGAAGAAGATGAATGACTTACAGTATTCTGAACATATTATAGTCTCTTTGAATGAATAGTCACACTCTTTGAACTGACTAATGCTCTCAGTACATTTCAGAAGTATATTAACTGAGTGCTCTGAGATTTTCTTAATGAGTTTGTATCTACTTATCTAGATGACATTCTCATCTTCATTGATGAATTCAGAAAAGAATATCAAGAACATGTGCAAAAGATATTACAACAGCTATGAGAAGCAGAACTACTGATAGATATTAATAAGTGTGATTTTAAAGTCAAGAGTATCAAGTATCTGGGTTTTATTATAGAAGCTGACAAGGGGATTCAAATGAATTCTGAGAAAGTCTCTGTCATTCTTGAATGAAAAGCTTTGTATACTGTGAAAGATATACAAAGCTTCATCAGATTTGCTAACTTCTATTGACAATTTATATAAAACTTCTCAGATATCATGAGACCACTTACAGACCTTACTAAGAAAGACTCAGTATTTCAATGATCAGCAGATGTCAAAGCTGTGTTTATATAGATAAAGAAGATGTTTATTAATACTTCTCTACTGATAATCTTTGATTCTGATTATAAGACAGTTATTGAAGCTGATTTCTCTGACTACATGACAGAAGAAGTGATATTATAATATAATGATAAAGATGTTCTACAATTATATATCTTCATATCTAAGAAACTGAGTCTCACTGAATGCAATTATGAGATCTATGATAAGAAACTTCTTGTAATCATACACTGTTTAGAAGAATAAGACTCTGAACTCTGAAGTGTCTCTGAGTTTGAGATAGTCACAGATTATAAGAATCTTAAATACTTTACAACTATCTGTAAACTTACTGAATAACAAATGTGATGATCTGAGTTCTTAAGCTGCTTTCATTTTACAATACACTATCACTCTGGCAGTCAGAACTCAATGACAGATGCTCTCTTATAATGAGAGCAAGATATGTTATCTGATGTAACAGATACTCACTGAATAAATCAAGAGCATCAGCTCTTGAATCTGAAGATACTAGTTAATCAAGATGAAACAGCTCACAGCATTATACATGCTTCTCTGATTAGAACTGTCACTGATATCTTAACTTCTTCTGAACCTATATTAGATGAGCTATAGTATACAGCAGCTCAAATCAATGAACTTCTTCAAGCACTCACTGAAGCAGTACAATAAGAAGTACTCTGATTTCTCTCAGAATTATAAGTAAGAACTGACATCTCAGAATATTCAATCAATGATAATAACACTCTACAATTTCATGAACAATGCTGAGTCTCTTACTTCAAACTCTTACACACCTGAATAATGCAAGAGATGCATGATTCATGTATAACTAGTTATTTAGATCATGAACAACTGTATAGAATAATCTTCTGAGAATTCTATTAATCTGAGATATTAAATAGCATCAGACACTTCATCTGAAACTGTAATCACTGTTCTTCTGTTATCTTATGAAAGAACTGTAGAAAAGATCTACTGAAATCACTCAATGTTTCTGATAGAATCTGATGAGATGTGATAATTGACTTCACTATTAATCTATCTGAGAGCAAGAGTTGTAGAAACATTCTGGTTATTATGAATTGATTAAGCAAAGATATAATATTGAAATCTTGTGATAAGATAAATACTGAACAAGTCATCAAAGTCTTTCTACAGAGCCTGTTCTATTGAATGTATGAATTGCTGAGATTCATAGTATCAGATCAGAGTCATCAATTTATGAGTACTCTATGAACTAGAATCTGTCAAGTTCTCAGAATTATACACTGTCTGTTAACTATCTATCACTCTGAGATTAATGATGCATCAGAATGAATAATTCAGACTGTAAAGAATTATCTTTATAAGTTCTACAATTACTTATAAGATAATTGATATGATCTTCTTCTACATGCAGAGATTGCTATCAACAGTCAAGATGTCATTTTAACAGATATAAGTCTGTTCTTTCTTACATATGAATATCACATAAAAGTGTTGAATCTTCTAGAGATTACATAGTTCACACTGAATCTTCACAGTTTAATTCAGATCACTGATAATATAGTAACAAAGCTCTGAGATATCTGCAATTGAGCAGAGGCCTTCATGACAACTGTAAAACAAGATTAAGAAGATTAAATCAATATCTGATAAGATTCTGCAGATCAGTATAAAATAGAAGACCTTGTATGATTGAATCTTAAGAATATACAAATCACACATTCATCTTATACACTAGACTACTGCCACACCAGGTATAAAGTGATAGAAGTTCTAGATAGTCACAACTACTGTCTTGACACATCATCAGAGATTTATAATATATTTCACACAAGCTTGCTCTGCTGTGCTGTCATCAATTCATTTTCTTCTCAGCTGACTTCTGACTGACAGCTGTCAGACATCATAGAAGAAGATAATAAGCTTAAGTGAGAGATTGAAGATATTCTTGATAAGAGATTCTGCAGCTGCAGCTGACAATATCTGATGAAATGAGTTGACTATAATCAACTGATCTGAACTCTGAGTTCTGTATTATCTGAAACAGTGATTCTTGACTGATGAGAACTGCTTCTGAAAAGAGAGGACTAATGTGACAGGCTGCGCCCGATCAATCATATAGACTATTTCATTACACTTCATAGATTCTTTCATTCCTGATCACTGATTCACGGCTGCTATGAACGCGTGTAGTGTACACTCTGATTCTCAGCCATTTCTGATCACCAATTCTCAGCTGCTATGAACATGTGTATATTCTTCCACTCCGAAGCTCCACCACATACACCATCACATACGCGTATAAATATTCACCTCAATCACTGATTCTCACACTTTCTCTTCCTTTCCTTCTCTAATGTTTTTATCTTTGTTATATAAGACCTATAATATTATACCAATCTATTCGATGCAGGCCTCTTACAATTATCAATTCAACTGATCTCATTACATGATTTTAACATTAAATAGTAGTCTTATACTGTCTCAGTGAGACTTACTATCTACTCTTATCATATTTTTTAAATGAGATCATGATTTTCACTTCTCAATTTAAATTATTTTTATTGCTTTAAATAACTTTAAATCTCATTTGAGTATTATCAAAAAGTGTTACTTTTTAGAAAATTAAAAATAGTCTAAAAAAAAAACCTTAAAATGTCTAAAAAAAACCTTAAAATGTCTAAAAATAGTAACTTTATGCTAAGAATGAAACTAAATGAGATTAAATAAGATCACTTTCTCATTTTTTTCAAGTCATGATTTCATTTTAAGATCTGATATATAGTCACTTTACATGTTTTTTTGATAGTCAGTCCCAGTAGAATTCACACTAAGAAATGTATGAGATCAGATCAAATGAGATCAAACATGAAATTTATGATTTCAGCGGCCAGTCTAATCTCATTTGATCTCATTTAGTTTCATTCTTGATATAAAGTTACTATTTTTAGACATTTTAAGATTTCTTTTAGACTATTTTAAATTTTTTAAAAAGTAATGCTTTTTGATAACACTCAAATAAGATTTAAAGTCATTTAAAGCAATAAAAATAATTTAAATTGAGAAGTGAAAATCATGATCTTATTTGAAAAATGTAATAAGAGTAGACAGTAAGTCTCACTGAGACAGTATAAGATCACTATCTAATGTTAAATCCGTGTAATGAGATCAGTTGAATTGATAATGAAACTATTAAAAAATCTGATCCTGGTTTCAGACACGGTCAACGGTCAGTCTAAAATTTGAAGACTACTGCATAGAATGAGAACTCAAACGTGAAATATATTAAGTCAGAAGATCTGCTAAAATTATCAAGCTTTAATAATAACTGAAAAAATAATGCTGTAATCAGCTGGCTAAGTCAGATACAATTATATTATTAAATTGAATATGAACTCATAGACAGATAATCAATGAAATTCTAACAAGTCTTAAGATCTGTTATATTTCTATATAAAAAAGTAAAGTCATTATAAATAACTGATGAAAAGATGAATCTTATAGATTTAGAATAATATTCATTTTCATAAATATAAAATGAGTTTTTCAAATGAATTTTATATAACTTTGAGAAAGTAAATATATAAGTTAAGTGTTATAAACACTTTACTGAGTGTAGATAAGTAAGTAATCTTATATTATACTTTACACACTTCAGCTTATATTATCTTATATTAAATGAAGAGCTTTTAATATCTTTCTATTTATAAATCTTTATTTATAATCTTATAAGTTATATCTGAGTTGAGAGTGAAATGAAAATACTTAATCTTATAATCAGATACAGTGAAAAAAGTATACAACATTCTCATTGTACAGAAACAGATAAGTCAATTATAATAGAAAATACTGTAATTGAGTATATCTTAATAGAGAATAAGTAATCAGACTTCTATAACACAAGTTATACACTCAAATATAATGAATCTAGATCTGAATATCATTGTTAAAGCACTAAATTCTCTGAAAAAGAGATTCTCTGAGTGAAAATCTTAATATTGTGAGCATTGAGCTTACTTTAACTGTGAACATTAAAATCATGATATAAAAGATTGCACACAGTATACACAGTTAAGAGAGTTAAAAAACTAGCAGAATTAGTGAGCTCAGAGACACTCACTGATATTCTATGAAAAGTCTTCAAAGTGAAAGAGATGCTCATATTAGATGACTTACTAAATTCTATAAATACAGAGAGAAAGTAGGCTTCTGACTGAAGTACAGATAAGAATAAAGCAGATACTCATCTCAATGTCTTAAGATCTGAAATATTAATATATAGAAAGCACTTGAGTAAGAATTAAGAGATAGCTGTAAAAGTGTTAGCAGATACAGAAGCTTTTATATAATATATTAATAATTATATAATCTGAAGACTAAAAGAGATTCACTGAGTAGAGAATCTCTGATATATAAGATTGTCTGATAATTAATATTTAGTATTATCTATAAGAGTAAGAGTTTTCTTACACTTTGAAGAATAATCTTGCTATATCTGAGTATGAGAGCTGTAGAATATGAAATACAATCTTATTCTCAGACTTAATTGATTTCAAAGATTCAATCTGCAGATTCAATAATGTATATATTATATACAGTTAACTGATAAGAAGAAAATGATTCATATAATTCTATTAACTGATATAAGAAGAACATTTCACATCTCTGATATAGAAGAATTAAATCTGCTTATATATTAATAAGTAAAGAGAATAATTTACAAGGTCTGAAAGCATTCTGTATGTGATACAGAACTCAGAAGTGAAGAAAATCAAGATAAAGAATATATAAGAGAACAAGCATATGAAGAAACTTCTGAAGAAGTATGAAAAGATGTTTTAAACAGATCTTTCATCAGAATTGCCGCTGGAATTAGAATTTGTACATGAGATTGACACAGAGAATATGAAATCAGTCAATTAAAATGCATATTCTCTGTTGCAAACACATCTTGAAGAACAGAAGTGTCAGATCACAGATCTTCTAGAATATGATCTTATATGTGGCGGGCTGCGCCTGATCAATCATATAGACTATTCCGTTACACTTCACAGATTTCACGTACGCTCCGATCCTCGGCCATTCTCGATCGCCGATCCTCAGCCGCCACGAACGCGTACACTCCGATTCTCGGCCATTCTCAATCACTGATCCTCAGCCGCTACGAACGCGCGTATATTCTTCCGCCTCAAAGCTCCACTGCATATACCACCACATACACGTATAAATATCCATCTCAATTCCTGATTCTCGCACTTTCTCTTTCTTTTCTTCTTTAATGTTTTTATCTTTGTTATATAAGACCTATAATATTATACCAATCTATTCGGCATAGGCCTCTTACACTATAAAAACATTCATCATCTTCTTATTAGGAAATGATTATTCATTGAGAGATATCCGAACGCGTAACAACATATAAGAAAGAGAAACACAGTTAAGCAGACATCAAGTTCTCAGATAGAAGCTTGCTCATCAGTTACTCTGACCCTGTAACAAGATCTTATGAAGAGAATAAAATCTTATAAGAGAATATCAGTGAAAGATCTGAGAGTTCTGACACTTAGATATATGAGAATATAATTACACTTCTTCAGATTTCACAGATATTATATATTTAACAATCAATATAATCATGTCTAACAATAATATGAAACTCTTAAATATGAGTATAGACACAGTATCACAGTGACTTTAAGTAATGTTAAAACTATAATAATAATAAATAGCTGATATGCATGTAACTTAATAACATCAATATGAAGAGATTCAATAATTATTATAATAAGAAACTCATACAATTTCAACATCTACAGAATTGAATATAAAAGTACTGAAAGAACACTTAGATACTTCTATATATTTCAATACTTCTGATCTCACTCTCTACTCATCATAAAGAATGAAAATGCTTATGAAACTGAGTGTAGATAAAGATTTCATCAGTTTATTAATTAATCAAGATTAATATATTAATAAACAATTAAAGAATTGCATGAAACAGAAGTTTCATTCATGAATGAAAGTATGTAAATCAGTATTACAAACATCTGATAATATTATGAAATATCTTGATATTCTGTTCTAAGACACTGTTATACAATAGAAAGTATTAGATTGATTACAGAGTATCTGATAGAGAAACACTTCTCTTATAACATTCATCTCTGACTTCAATATTAAGATTCTAGAAGCAGGTAATCAATCTTAAGAGAATTAAATGAAGATTAGCATGCTTAAGAAGATATTAACTTTCAAACTCTTACAGACTCTTATAAGTGTAGATGAAGATTAGACTTATAAAGGCTTCTACACATAGCTTCAGACAATGAATAATCATCTTATCAAGCTCAAGAATATACAGAACAGTGACAGAAGACATTATATCTCAGTAACTCATATACTCACACTGAGAAATAACAATAATACAGATGTCATTAATTGAGTAGACTTGAATATCTACATATAAGCAAGAGTCTCTGCTGTCTGAACAGGCTTCTGAGTCTCTGAAATCACTCTCAAAGAAGTTACTGATTAATATCAATGTGAAGTGTGTATCAACTGTAACTAATCAGAACACATTGCTTTCAACTGTTAATTAATCTATATATCTTCATATTCAAGAGAAAGATCAGTGTCTTCTTGTTTAAAGAATGAATCAGCATCTGTCTGCATCAACCATGTTACATTAGAGAAAGATTCAGAGAATAACTATAAGAATGTCTCAGTGAAACAGAAAAAAGATTAGCTTCTGTTCAAATTCATAAACAGAAGCTTAAAGAGATTAAATAATAACAATTTGAAGAGAAGATGATAATGAATATAATTCTTATATCTACTGTGATTAATAACATGTATAATATGAAGGTCATGATAGACAGTGATCTATGTTACTATACAATGATAAAATCTTCAGTTGTAAGATATCATAATCTTCAGCATATTTCTCTATCAAAACCTCAACTTCTTACAGAATTTAATGATTCAAAAGACATTTGTATCTGTTACATGATGAAGCTGATCATAGATGTAGAAGAATATCAACATAAAGATGTCTATATATATGAAGTTGATAATCTTGATTACAATCTTATATTAGAACTTGTCTGACTATCTGAACAAGGCATTTGGTTAAATGCTTAAAACAGAAGCTTGATATTCTCTAACAATGATAGAGTTCACAAAGATGACATTCATAAGATTATGAACCTGACACAGATCTTTGTCAATGTGTATGAAATACTCTGAAAAAGAAGTCATTATCAAAATCACTGACAGAGTCATTAACAGCAGAATCATATATCAATCTATTCTGTCAGTCTGATTAATATTAAAAGGCTCTAGAAAAGTTATTCTATGTTATAACATGTAAGAAATCCCACTCCTCGCGGATTCTTTACCTCTATTCCTATCTCTCGCGTAATCAATAGAGCTAGCGGCCCTTGGCTACACACAACTATATAGACTGGAGTAGACTGACCGTGTGACCGTGTCTGGGACCAGGACCAGATTTTTTGATAGTCCTATTACCAATTCGACTGATCCCATTACATGGTTTTAACATTAGATAGTAGTTTCATACTGTCTCAGTGAGACTTACTGTCTACTCTTGTCACATTTTCCAAATGAAACCATGATTTTCACTTCTCAATTTAAATTATTTTTATAGCTTTAAATGACTTTAAATCTCATTTGAGTGTTACCAAAAAGCATTACTTTTTAAAAAATTAAAAATAGTCTAAAAAAAACCTTAAAATGTCTAAAAATAGTAACTTTATGCCAAGAATGGGACTAAATGAGACCAAATGAAACCACTTTCTCATTTTTTTCAAGTCATGATTTCATTTTAAGATCTGATATATAGTCACTTTACATGTTTTTTTGATAGCCAGTCTCAGCGGGATTCACGCCAAGAAATGTATGAGACCAGACCAAATGAAATCAAATGTGAAATTCATGGTCCCGGCGGCCAGTCTAGACTGGAGTTTGCGAATACTATTCACAACTCACCTTGAATACTATTATATATTTAATCTCTATATTTTATCTTTCTATCATGAATACTTCTAGTAGTTAACAGTACATATCATATCAAGCTGCAAACACTTAAATAATCATCTGCAAGCACTTATTCTTACATTTCAAGCTCAGTCAGTCAGCAATCACTTATTATGACTGAAAGAACTAGAAACTTATATACTTCAATCTCTGTGAACTCTACTGCAGGCACTCAGAAGCAGTCATCTGAATTATGAATAGCTCTTATAAAAGAAGTCTTAGAGAACTTATCAATTACTTATAAGACATCATTCTCTGCATCTGTGACAGAGAAACTCTTTGAACTCATAAATGAATTAATTTTAGTGAAGAACATTCTTAAGCATCTCTCACAGAATCAAGCTATTTTTCTACAAGAAATACTTACTATCTGTAAACACTCTTGAACTGAGTCTCTAGACATGATCTTCAGAGACATCTATGAACTGAAAAGAAACTTTCTTAAGCTATAATTACTTAAGATTACTTATTGAATCACAATCTATAGAAGCTTTTGCAAGTTTGTATTTAAAATTAACTCACAAGTCTGACTGTGTAATATAAAAGATGAAGAAGCTATTATTTATACAATAACAGATCTTTATTACACTGAAGTTAAGAACTGACTGAATCATCTAGAGAATGATTACAAGAGATCTCACTAATCTGTTCTTAAGATCTATCTAGAGAATAAGTTGAGAAACTCTGTAAGCTGAACAGAGAATATCTGAGCTGCAATCATTAATATTAGAAAAAGAGGTAAGAAATCTGATGAAGACTACTCACAGTATTTTATGAAATTATGATGTGAATTAAGATCTGTGAAAACAGAGCTCTGAAATAAGATCTGAATGATGATATTTATAAAGAGACTGAATAAAAACATGCAGAACAAGCTCATTGAGTAAGACTCTAAGTTCTTAACTCTGAAGAAACTGATGACTTTTATTCACTGCTTATAGATCACTGGAAGAGTTACAGACTTACAGAGAGTGAATTATTAATCAGTCTCACAAGGGTCAGAACAACAGAGAACAGATTTATTAGAAAAAGATAATAAGATATAGAGAGATTCATATCTGACTGCTGAGTATAAAGAGAGAGCTTCATAAGCTTCTGTAAATAGAGTGTATAACAGAGAGATTAAGAAAAAGAGACTCTACTTTATCTATTCTAAACTAGAATATCTCTGTACAAACTGTCTGAATAAATTAAAATAGAAATTTGAAAAGTCATGAACAGAGTCAGTAACAGTCTTCTTAAGAATCTTAAAGCTGATATCTGAATCTGTTACTCTCTCAATGAAAATGCTTACTTATAAGAAGAGACTGCACTGTAGTACTGCTGCTCTGCAAGTATGAAAAGTATTAATAAACTCAGAATCTCAGATCACTGTAGTGTTTCTAAAACTCATGAAGTGAATGAGCTGAAAGATAGAAACTGAAAACCTACTCTTATAATAAGCAGAGTGTGAGAACTCAGATCTGAGAGCTGAGAAACTTATAAGAGTTATCTTTGAATTGCAAGATCTCTCTGAAATCTGAAGAAGATTTATAGAAACTGTGATTATCACAGATATTACAGATAATATGTACTTGAGACTTGTATAACTTCAAAGACACAATTCATACATAGCTGTCTATGAGTCAGGTTTATACTTCTGATCAGTGTTAACAGACTCACTTATAGAGATAGAATCAGTTAATGCTGCAGAGTTGATTAGAGAAGACAAGCTCATCTATATAATAACTTTGTAAGTGTTTAAGAATCTCACAGTTATGAAAACTGAGCTTCAGATATTAGAGAAATACTGAGATCTCACAGAGATATTCAGTTTAGTAAAGATAGCTGAGCTTTCTTCTCACTGTAAGAAGAATCTGATAATAGATTTAATAGAAGAGTAGAAACTCTTCTGAGAACTAATCTATAAGCTCTTCTATTACAAGACAGAGATCTTGCAGATCTATGTGAAGAAGAATCTGAAGAATGACTTCATCTGATCTTCACAAGTCTTCATAAGAGTCTCTGTGATGTTTATAAAGAAGAAGAATGAAGATCTCAGATTGTGTATAGACTACTATGATCTGAACTTCAAGATAATAAAGAGCTGCTATTCTCTGTCTCTGATTGAGAATGTAATTAACTGTCTTACAGAATCTGTTATATTCATATAACTAAATATGATTAATGTATATATACAGCTGTGAATACAGTCTGAGAATGAATGAAAGACTGTCTTTAGAACTGCACTGAGATTGTTTGAATATTTAGTGATGTCTTTTAATCTGACTAATATTCTTATAATATTTCAATCTTTTATTAATAAAATACTTCATGTATATCTGAATATCTTCATGATAATATATCTGAATAATGTGATAGTGTACTTTATGAAGAAGAAAGAACACACTGAGTATATGTAAAGTGTGTTGAAGGTCTTAGATGAGACAGAACTGTATATTAAGCTTATAAAGTACAACTTCAGTATCTGCTGAATTAATTTCCTAGAATATGTAATCACTGCAGATGATATTCAGATGAAATCTTTACAGATTGAGACTATTCTATCATAACTGAAGTTAATTAGTATTCATGAGATTCAGATCTTTCTGAGCTTCATGAATTTCTATAGATGATTTATCTTTATATTTATAAGAATCTTCTTAACTCTTACAGACATGCTGAAGAATGAAAACAAGAAAAAGTCATCTTATAAATAGAGAATGAAAAGATTGTTAAGAAGAAAGAACTGTAAGAACTTTCTTATCTCAGAAGCTTACAGAGTCTTTACAAGATTAAAATAGATATTTATAAATACAGTGATACTGTTTCACTTTGATTTCTTACTCTTAATCAGATTAAAGATAGATGTCTTCTTCTTTATAATTTCAGAAATAGTCTTATAACTACAGTTAAATAAGAACTGAGTTTTAGTGATCTTTTTCTCACAGAAGATGTAATCTATAGAGATTAACTATAACATTTATAATTAAAAGTTTCTTATAATAGTGAAATTCTTTCATCACTAACATCACTACTTTAAGAGTCTTATGATAGTAATTACTGTTAGAACTGATTATAACAGCTTATAATAGTTTACTTCAATTAAGAAACTCTTATAATAATAGATTTACTGAGCTCAGAGACTGAGTGAGTTCTGATTCAAGATAGAACATATTAAAAGAACTAAGAACTCAGTGAACAGACTCTCTTACAGATCAGACTATGTTAAGAAGATCAGAGTGATAGATATAGAGAGACTAGAGAAGATAGAAAAGCTTTATAAGATGCTCAGACTGAGTGTTATAAAGAGATTGACTGAAGAGTCTCTCAATTTCTCATAAGAGAAGAAGAGAGAGAGAGAGAAGAAGTCTGTACAATTACTTTCTATAATACTGAGAGTTAACACTCTGAGAATCTTTATAAGAATTCTTGAAGAGAATATCTATAATCTGAAGAGTTTGCAGACTTTGAGAAGTACTGTAAAAGACCTGATGTAAGAAGAAACAGAGTATAAGTCTTTATAAGATCTTCTATTCAGATTGTCTGAACTGCAATTGAAGAATAAATATGCTCAGTATATTCAGAAACTGCTCACAGCAGAGATTAATTCTGCAGAAATAAAGAATTAAAGAGACTTAAATAATCTCTTATAAAGAGAGAGCTGAATTTATATACTCATAAATAAGTTTCTATGTGTAGAACTTATTAAAAGATATCATAACTCTTCTCTAGTAGATTATTTTACAGATACTACAACTTATAAGTTATTTATAAAAAAATACTTCTGACTGAAGATGTGAGAACTTGTGAAGAAGATAGTGAATTCTTGTACTGTTTATCAGAATTCATAGATAGTATGATTCAGATTATATGAAGAACTTACTTCTCTACTCATTTCATAGAAACCTTGAAAATAGCTAGAAATGAATGCTCTTATAAGTCTCTCTGAAAGTAAGAACATATATAATGCCTGTTTTAACAGAGTGCTGATGATAGTAAATTACTTTATCAAGATAACACACTTTATACTCACTTATAAGAACTTGAAGTCAAAGAATTTGACTTATATCTTTATCTGTGATATGATTCAGTTGCATGAGTTATCTGTGAATATTATCTTAGATAAAGAATCAATCTTTATAGAAGAGTTCTGATCTGATCTGATAACTATACTGAAGATCTTATGAGATCTAAGTATGACTTTTTATTAACAGACAGATAATCAGATAGAATATCTGATAAGCATATTAAAACAGTATCTGTGATACTTTGTCAATTATAATCAGAATGACTGAATACATTGATTATTACTTATAGAGTTTATATACAACAACTCAAAGCATATCAGTATAGATAAAACTCTCTTTGAGATACTCACTGAGACTCATTCATAAATAATCTTGATAAACTCATAAGAGTATACTATAGAGTGTGATAATGTCTGTGAACAGGCTGAGAGAATTCAGAAGATCTGGGAGAAAGTCTGTGAATTCTTGAGAAAGACTTAAGAGTATCAGAAGAGATACTATAACTTCAAGTATATTATAAAGAGTTTTAAGAAAGATAATAGAGTCTGACTGAGTCTAGAAAATATTATTATATAGAGATCTAGTAAGAAGCTAAATCTCTTATGAACAGAGTCTAATAAGATTATAAAGAAAGTTAGCTTATAGTTCTATAGATTGAAACTGTTATCTGAGTTATAGATATATAATATTTTTTATATCTCTTTACTCTGTAAATATAAGAAATTCTTAGAAGAGTATTCTGTAACTCATCACTCTATCTATAAAGTACTAGAGAGTGAAAGAGAATATTAGATCAAAGAAATTATTAACTCAGAGAAGTGAGATTATAAGCTCTGATTCAAGGTTCAGTGATAAGAATATTCTGATAAGATAAATGAGTTTACTTAAGAATCATTCAGATAGATAAGATATCTGTAAAAGCTAAGATATAACTTTTATATTATGAATTCTGATAAGTCAGAATAATGTAATCTTTACTAAGAATCTGATTATGATAAAGATATTAACACTATCATTTATAAGCTCTAGTCTATAAGATGATGAGTTTCTACTGAGATGAACAGTCTGTAATATATATAAGAGAAGAAGAAATCATGCTCTTATTAAAGTTAAAAAATAAGAAAATAAACAGGGATTAATAAAGAAAAAATAAAGAATATTCATACTCACACTCTTAATATTTATAACACTCAATTTTCTCATAACTATCAATTTCTTTCTTTAAAGAAGCAGAGAGTATTATATCTGTGATACAGATAATTATTATATTTGATATAAAGATCTTCAGAAATACACAGACTTCAGAGAAGCTGAATATCAGAGTATACATAGTTGTGACAGAGTCTTGAGAACTGACTGTCTATATATGTGATCAGATATTTCTTACAAAGCTGTATCTACTCTCTCAGTTATACTGAAGTATTCAGTCTGAAAATAATTAAGATATAAAGAGAGAGCTCATCTGTTCAGACTAACTTCTGTCATGAATTCATGACATTCACATTGCCTTAATTATCTGGATTTTACAGGTACCTGGGAACTTATCTTTCATTGACAATGAGATTGCAGAAATGCGCTGCAGTGCAAGAATCATTAATAGAAAACTGAGACATATTTGCATATGTCTGATCAGAGATTGTGCAGGCAGAGAAGGAGTGATTGTAGGCCTGCAGAGTCACAGAAGACACTGATAATACTAAGAGCTTCATAAGAACTGTTAGCTAGAATCTGTAAGAAATTACTTATGAGAAGACTTACAGTAAAGAGAGAGACTGTGCTGCTTGAAGTCAGAAACTGATCTGAGAAAGATATGAAATTAACTGCTGACCTGAAGATTGAGTATAATAACAGAGCTGAGAGAGATGAAGATACAGTTGTAAGCAGCAGTGTCTCTGCTTCATCAGCTGATAAAAAGTGATCAGAGAAGTTGTAGAGACACTTACAAGAAGCTCAGCAGTAGTTAGATATTATTTATAAAGATATTGAAATTGAAAAAATTTTTATTCTTGAGAAGTTGTTGAATTAATATATAGATATTGTTAGAAACACTCTCTCTCTATTATCTGAGTGAAAACACTTCACAGATAAATAAGAATACTCACAGTTTATAAGAATAAAAGCTGTTATAGAAAAAGAGAAAAGAAGATGAAATTCTGTAGACAGATCTGAAATATTTATACTACTCTAGAGAGATTTACTTATACTATGAATAATTTCACAGAACAGTCAGATCACTCTAGTAAATAAGAGTAATTATGAATCACAGGTCTGAATCTTTCTATATGATTATAAAGAGTTATTATAGACTGCAGATATCTTGATTCTATAATTCTATAGAGTTAATAAAAGAATGAAAAATTCCTCACAATTCTACAGTATCAAAGAACAATGATTTATAAGAATAAGTGAAAGATTAACTTATAAATACTTCTCTTTGATAAGAGTGATTTCATAGAGAGTGATTCATCTGTAAGATGAATCTGTATGATAATTATATAAGAATCTTATGAAAATGATTGAGAGTCAACTGAAACTCTTCTATATGAAAGATGTGAGATGAATCTGTATAATAGTCAGAGAAGAATCTATAGATTATAAAGAATCTTATAGAATAAGAAACTGAGTGACAGACTCTTTTCTCTTTATAATAATAAGGGATTTTTTCTCACTGAGATTTTTTTATAGATATAAAGAATTTTTAGTGAGTATTACTGCAGTACTAAGCTGATTCTATGAAGTCACTCAGTGAAAGGCTTCACAGACAAAGTCTTAGAGAGAAGAGAGTATGTAAGAAATTCTGCTTCTCACAGATTCTTTATCTCTATTTCTATCTCTCATATAATTAATAGAGCTAGTGACTCTTGACTACACACAACTATATAGACTGAAGTTCACAAATACTATTTATAACTCAGCTTGAATACTATTATATATTTGACTTCTACATTTTATCTTTCTATCATGAATACTTCTAGTAGTTAATAGTACATATCACACCAAGCTGCAAACACCTGAATAATCGCCTGCGAGCACTTATTCTTACATAATAACAGATTCTCATACAAAACTCTCTCAATAATATCATGAATATCTAGATGTCTTCTGATAAGATAATATTATGAATATATTCTTCTTATAAGATTCTGAAGTGAATCACAGTATCAAGTTAGAGAAAAAGAATGATAAGAACTCTGAATTATTATAAGACTCTCTTTATAATATATTCTGAGATAAACTCCTTCTTCTTTGAAAGACACTCAATGATCTGTTGAATAAAGAATTCATATATATTAGCAATTCTTTCATCACAGTCTCTATTCTCTTTGTAAAGAAATGAGATGAAGAACTTCAATTTTGTATAAACTATTGAGAACTGAATAGAATAATAAAGAAAGACTACTACTCACTATTTCTTATTAATGAAACTCTAGCTCACATTGAACAAGCTCAATGATTTATAAAACTAGATATTATTATCATATTTCATAAGATCTGCATCACTGAAGAAGATAAGTGACTTATAGTATTTTGAACACAATATGATCTCTTCAAATGAATAGTTACCCTCTTCAGACTGGCTAACACTCTCAGTATATTTCAGAAGTATATCAACTGAGCACTCTGAGATTTTCTTGATAAATTTGTATCTGCATTTCTTAATGACATTCTCATCTTCACTGATGAGTTCAGAAAAGAATATCAAGAATATGTATAAAGAGTATTACAATGATTACAAGAAGCAGAACTATCAATAGATATTGATAAGTATAACTTCAAAGTCAAGAGTATTAAATATCTAGGTTTTATCATAGAAGCTGATAAGAGAATTCAAATGAATTCTGAGAAAGTTTTCATTATTCTTAAATAAGAAGCTTCATATACTGTGAAAGATATATGAAGCTTTATCAGATTTACTAACTTCTATCAGTGATTTATATAAAACTTCTCAGATATTATAAGATCACTTACAGAACTTATTAAGAAGAACTCAGTATTTCAGTAATTAGCAGACACTGAAGCTGTATTTATACAGATAAAGAAGATATTTGTCAACATCTCTCAGCTAATAATATTTGACTCTGATTATAAAATAGTTATTGAAGCTGACTTTTCTGACTATGTTACAGAGAGAGCTATATTGCAATATAATAATAAAGATGTCTTATAATCATATATCTTCATATCTAAGAAATTAAGTCTTACTGAATGTAATTATAAGATCTATAATAAGAAACTTCTTACAATTATACACTGTCTAGAAGAATGAGACTCTGAACTCTGAAGTGTCTCTGAATTTGAGATAATCACAGATTATAAGAATCTCAAGTACTTCACAACTATCTGTAAATTCACTGAATGACAGATATAATAATCTAAGTTCTTAAGCTACTTTCATTTTATAATACACTATCATCTCAGCAGTCAGAACTTAATGACAGATATTCTCTTATAACAAGAGTAAGATATGCCTTCTGATGTAACAGACATCTGTTGAATGAACTAAGAATATTAGCTTCTAGATCTGAAGATATTAGTTGATCAAGATGAAACAACTCATAACACTATACATACTTCTTCAATTAGAACATTCTCTCTTCAGACTGTCACTGACACTGACACTGACATCAACACTGATATCTTAACTTCTCTCAAATCTACATTAGATAAGCTATGATATACAGCAGCTTAAACTGATGAACTTCTTTAAGCACTCACTGAAGCAGTATAATAAGAAGCATTCTGATTTCCTTCAGAATTATGTGTAAGAACTGACATCTCAGAATGTTTAATTGATGATAATAATACTCTACAATTCTGTGAATAACACTGAGTCTCTCACTTCAAACTCTTATACACCTGAATAATGTAAGAGATGTATGATTTGTATATAACTGACTATTCAGACTGTAAATAACTGTATAGAATAATCTTCTAAGAGTTCTATTAATCTGAGATATTAAACAGTATCAGATACTTTATCTGAAACTGTAATCACTGTTCTTCTATTATCTTATGAAAGAACTGTAGAAAAGATCTACTGAAATCACTTAATATTTCTGATAGAATCTGATAAGATGTAGTAATTGACTTCACTATTAATTTATCTGAGAGTAAGAGTTGTAGAAACATTCTGATTATTATTAATTAACTAAGTAAAGATACAATATTAAAATCTTGTAATAAGATGAATACTGAACAAGTTACTGAAATCTTCTTACAGAGTTCATTCTATCAGATGTATGAATTGCTGAGATTAATAGTATCAGATTAAGACTGTCAATTCATAAGTACTCTCTGAACTAGAATCTGTCAAGTTCTCAAGATTACACACTGTCTATCAACTGTCTATCACTCTGTGACTGATGATATATTGAAATGAATAATTCAGACTGTAAAGAATTATCTCTGTAAGTTCTACAATCACTTATAAGATAATTAACATAATCTGTTTCTATACACAGAGATTGCTATCAATGAATAAGATACTGTTTCAACAGATGTAAGCTTATTCTTTCTTACATATAGTTATCATATAAAAGTGTTGAATCTTCTAGAGACTACATAGTTTATATTAAATCTCTGCAGTCTGATTCAGATCACTGATAATATAGTAATGAAGCTTCAAGATACTCATAATTGAGCAGAGATCTTCATGATAACTGTGAAATAAGATCAAGAGAATCAAATTAATATTCACTGAGATCTCACTAAACAATATAAGATAGAAGATCTGATATGATTGAATCTTAAGAATATATAAATTATATATTTATCTCATATACTAGATTATCATCATATCAGATATAAAGTGATAGAAGTTGTAGATAGTCACAATTATTATCTTAACATATTATCAGAAATTCATGATGTATTTTATATAAGCTTACTTTATTATATTATTACTGATCTGTTCTCTTCTCAGCTGACTTCTGACTGACAGTTATCAGATATTATAGAAGAAGATAATGAGCTTGAGTGAGAGATTGAGAATATTCTCAATGAGAGATTCTGCAGTTATAACTGATAATATCTTATGAAATAAGTTAACTACAATTAACTGATCTGAACTCTGAGTTCTGTGTTATCTGAAACAGCAGCTCTTGATCAATGAGAACTGCTTCTGAAAGAAGAGAGTTAATGTAACAGACTGTACTTAATCAATTATATAGATTATTTTATTACACTTCATAGATTCTTCTGTTTCACTCTCAAACATATACACTTTGATTCTCAGCTATTCTCAATCATCAATTCTCAGCTGCTACAAATGCACATATATTCTTCCGCCCCGAAGCTTCACTAGACTGGCCGCCGGAATCATGAATTTCATGTTTAATCTCATTTAATCTGATCTTATACATTTCTTGATGTGAATTCTGCTAAGACTGACTACCAAAAAAGCATGTAAAGTGACTATATATCAGATCTTAAAATGAAATCATGACTTGAAAAAAATGAGAAAGTGATCTCATTTAATCTCATTTAATCTCATTCTTGATATAAAGTTACTATTTTTAGACATTTTAAGGTTTTTTTTAGACTATTTTTAATTTTTTAAAAAGTAACACTTTTTGATAATACTTAAATAAGATTTAAAGTCATTTAAAGTAATAAAAATAATTTAAATTAAGAAGTGAAAATCATGATCTCATTTGAAAAATGTGATAAGAGTAGATAGTAAGTCTCACTAAGACAGTATGAGACTACTATCTAATGTTAAAACTGTGTAATGAGATCAGTTAAATTGATAATGAAACTATCAAAAAATCTGATTCTGATCTCAGACACGGTCACACAGTCAGTCTAAGCTTCACCGTATACATTATTACATACACATATAAATATTCATCTTAATTATCAATTCTTACACTTTCTCTTTCTTTTCTTCTCTAATGTTTTTATCTTTGTTAAATAAGACCTATTAATATAGTACCGATCTATTCAGCGTAGGTCTCTTATAATTAGATATATATAACACTGATTCACATGTCTTTATTTATAAATAAAACTTCTGTTTTATATAATCTTTTAATTGACTATTAATATATCTATCTTGATTAATTAACAGACTGATAATATCTTTATCTATACTTAGTTTCATAAGAATTTCCAATCTTTATAATGAATAGAGAGTGAAATTAGAAGTATTAAAATATGTAAGAGTAGACTGACTATGTAACTGTTGTCTGAAATCAGACTCAGATTTTTTAATAGTCTTATTATCAATTCAACTGACCTTATTACACAGTTTTAACATTAGATAGTAGTCTTATACTGTCTCAGTGAGACTTACTGTCTACTCTTATCACATTTTTCAAATGAGATGATGATTTTCACTTCTCAATTTAAATTATTTTTATTACTTTAAATGACTTTAAATCTTATTTAAGCATTATTAAAAAGTGTTACTTTTCAAAAAATTAAAAATAGTCTAAAAAAAACCTTAAAATGTCTAAAAATAGTAACTTTATATTAAGAATGAGACTAAATAAAATTAAATGAGATTACTTTCTCATTTTTTTCAAGTCATAGTTTCATTTTAAGATCTGATATATAGTTACTTTACATGTTTTTTTAATAACTAGTCTCAGTGAGATTCATATCAAGAAATGTATAAGATCAGATTAAATGAGATTAAATATGAAATTCATAATTTCAGCAGTCAGTTTATATAAGAATGTTTAGATATTTCTTCAACACTTATATTATATTCATATCTGATTCAGTTGATGTTGAAATTATCTATATAGAGATTTCTTATTAAGATAATTATTGAATTTCTTTGTATTGATATTATTAAGTTGCATGCATATCAGCTATCTGTTACTGTTATAATTTCAATATTACTTAGAGTTACTGTGACACTGTGTCTATACTCATGTTTAAGAGTTCTTTTATATTATCAGTAGATATAGCTACATCATTTATTACATATGTAATATCTGTATTTAAGAGTTCTTCAGAATTGAAAGAAGTGTAATTGTATGAATATCTTATGTATCTAAGATGTCAGAACTCTCAGGTCTTTTACTGACATTCTCTTCATGAGATCTTGTTACAGGGCCAGAGTGACTGATGAGTAATCTTCTATCTAGAGACTCAGTGTCTGCTTAACTGATTGTTTATTTCTCTATTTCTTATACATTGTTACATATTCAGATATCTCAATAAGTAATCATTTCTAATGAGAAGACAATGAACATTTTTCAAGTATAAGAGACCTACACTGAATAGTTCAGTATAATATATAGGTCTTATATAATAAAAGTGAAAAACATTAGAGAAGAAAGAAAAGAGAAAGTGCAGGAATCAGTGATTGAAGTGGATATTTATACGCGTATGAGGTAGAGCTTCGGGGTGGAAGAATAGGAATTCCATGGGTTCTTCGGCCGAGGAAATTAATTTTTAGTTTTCAAAAATTATTGTGCAAGTTGTAATCAATGTCAGAAATAATATATACATATATATTTGACTATCACAATTCATGAATTACTACAATGTATTTGAGGCCACTGGGCGGGCATGGTTTTTGCATGGAAAAGTTGGTTTTTCTACGGCAAGGAGCAAGGCGGATGGGAGGGGGTCCATCCCGTTCTCGATGATCAACAGTAGAGAGCAAGCCCACGAAATACTGGTTGGCCAAGCTGGTCCGGAATGAGACATGCCAAACATGTTCATCGACGAGATTGACCAAGGAACGTGCCTATTTGAGACGCGTGTGTCATCGGCTTAGCCAGTAGAGGAGCGGTCACTTTTAGCCATGTCTAGATATTCGATGGCGACTTGTTGCAGGATATGCTTATTTAGACTGGATATAATGCACACTCGATTGCCCAGTCCAGTTGCAGCATTCCCAGTTTTGTTTTCTTAACGAATTTAATCAATTTATAAGTGCTGGACCCTTGGCACTAGACTGACTGGTTACAGCGTAGGCAAGCAAGATCCACTTCTGAGATACTTCCCGGGGGTCACCAACATTTGCTTTCATCCTCCGCGGTTAATTATTCCGCATGTCAGCTATCACTTGGGACTAATTTCTTGGCCCATTTTGTTTGCACTAAAAGTCAACACCCTCCTCAAGAGCTCAACATCTCCCACAGATTCATGGAAAAGGGCATAAAGTAGTACACTTATGTCGCAAGGGTGGTAGGTCCCTGCTATGTTTGTAAATGGGTGACTCATGAAGTTCCCGTATCCATCTTGATATAGGGATGGATAGCGAACTTGAGGTCGCTCGGTGTATCGCGTATCACAGGGATATTGTCATCTTGGCAGGCTACAACGCATGTTGCATGAAATAATGATTGGTTCGCAGCGAAAAAGGTCGAGTCGGTATCATGCACCGCGCACAAGAATCGAGCACGATCGCTTTTTGCTACTGAAATTTGGGGCGGGGCATCCCCGTGGGGAGCATCCTCGGGCAGCATCGTTCGCTTCGGCCGTCCTTGTATGGGATCGAGGAAGTTGTCTCATCGCCTCCACCCCCTCATTGCGTCGCCGACAGTCATCTTCCAGAGCATCTGAGGTGGGCTAACTCAGAAGCTTCACAAGGAGATGGATCTGTACCAGTGGCATCTCGAATTCCCTCCGCATCACGGGCAGGTGAGCAAATAAAAAGATCGAAGGGCCAATCATTCTATCCTCGTCCCAGAATGGGATAGGCAGGGCCACAAATATTGCATGGAAAGAGGCCGAATATGTTGTCATTGCTTAGCCTGGAAATTGGCCTGACGCCCTCTTCGTGTGAGGAGAGATCTTGCGATAGCAGCTTTTTGCCTACAAGATCGCACATCAGCGTATATATTCGTCCGCTGTCCCCAATCATACAAAGCTCTAATAGCTTTAACATCGAGTGATTGCCTAGTAAGGGTGGGCGTAAGCTTTGCTACCCAACGCTCCCGGGCGCTCAGTTATTGGCAAATGTGCCTTTTGTGGCACGGAGAAAGGGCAAGGCTGTGCTGAGCAAAATAAAGCAGACGTCAATCAGGTCGAAGGCGGGACCCAAATCGGGTTGAAGTTGTGCTTTAACCAACAAAGGGATAATAATAATGAGTGCGCGAGAGGGGAATCAACAAGATATTGCTGCGCACGCTAGCTTGCCAATGAAACGAGAGGATTTTGAGTGAAGACCTTCTGAACAAGTTAGCCAAGGTGGTGTAAATCCTCATTTATTGTTTGCACTCATCGCGAAATAGTAGGAAAGAATGAACAAATCTGAAGCTGCGACATTCTAGGGGAAATGGTGTCCTGATCATCTAAATAGCTGAAAGGGGGTTGGTCCTACATAAGCCTTGCCCCTGAGGGCTCTTTATAAATGTAGGATAGTTGAAGGTTGTATTGATAGCTATCTACAAGAACATAATATAGTGGTGGGTCACGTGATCTAGTGGGATCGCTAACCGCAACAGCCGTAACAGCCAACACCCCCTCTCAAGATAACAAGAATCACATACAAAAACACTCAAATCATCAAGATAGTCTGTCAAAATCAAATACAAATGTAAAATTAAACATTCTCAACTTTTGCACCTGTAAAACCTAGTAAAATCATGAATTGTATAAATATCACAGTGTCTAGAGATTTAATGAGTTCATTCACTGCTATTTAAGTGATAAGAATATATTCTAAATCAATGACTCTCTGATTCAGCTGTCAATATGAAAAATAAAAATATATATCAATGTACTTACTTCAGACTGTAATGACTGTTATCTTTATAAGATCTATAATACTCTTATTATTAGTGAGAATCTGTATCAGAGATATAGTAATAAAGTTAAGCTTAATTATAAGATTCTAAATTCATGTTACTTCACAGACTATCTTCCTAAGAGTTATATATTCAGTCTTATTAAAATTTAGAGATATATAAGATTACTTTGCTGAATATCATAAAATCAGACTATCTATAAGCTTAAAAATATAGTCAGATATTGATTTTCTATTATTATTCAAGAGATCAGCTCAATCAGAATCTGAGTAGCTGAAGAGTAGGTAGAAATTATCAGGGAAATCAGAGATAACAGAGAGATTGATAGAAACAGTAGAAATAATAGAAATGATAGAAATGAATCTCTTATACAGACTATGTCTGTAGAAAATACTCAGATTTATAATCTCTTTCAAATAATGTATAATATGTAATAGAGTCTTTCAATATTGAGATGTTGAATTAATGTTCTGTTAAGCAAGTAGTGAGACAGTGTGAGTAATATTAGAATATGTTTTAACTATAAGATATTGCAAGCAACTCACATTATATTTGTGATTCAAAGATTGCTTAAGCCAGTGTATGATTACAGGCGTACGCCGGCTTCTTATATATTGTAATATTGTACACTAAATTAATTAGCAGCCGCTATGGCCTCTTTACACTTGTATGCATACACTAGTAGTTCAGAAGTGACTGTGTTATTACCTGACAGTTATACATTCTTCTGAATCACATTCTCTCTCATCAGATTCAGTCACACTCATATGATCATGTTATACACTCTAGCTTCATGTGAATTAGCTCATCACTAGCATTTTATAATTATATAATCTATCTCTGATTCAGCTAGTATTCTGTATACATTCTCATAAAGAAACTTTCACTATATTATATTACTTATTCACTAACTTTTCTCATTCTTCAATTATCTTCTTCATCATTATTATTATTGAATACTACTATTTTATTCAAGATTTCTATCTCTTCTTCTGTTCATCTCTTTCTATCTGTTCATCTATCACATTGTATGTGTTTCTGACAATGACTCTCTGTTCTCACAATAAGCATCATTGTAGTACTCATATCAGGCAGTTTATTAGCAGTAAGTGTAACATGTTGTGAAACATGATCAGAACTTGTTTATCTTCTAATAATTGTCAGAATATATTATCATGAATAACACATCTTCTTTATCTTCTTATACACTTCTGACTGTTTTCTTCAGCAGGTTTCTAATTGTGTTTTCTGACACAATTTTATATAAATGCAGATGCTGATATGTTTGTTTTTATTTGTATAGAATCTTCATGTGTTGACAGATTCACATCTGCTAATGATAGTGAACTCAATATTAAATTATTGATTGAGAACTTGAAGAATGTGATAATAAAGAAATTGTCTGTGTCATATATAACTGAGTCTCTCATATTCTCTCTTACTTCTTCTACTGCTTCTTTCTCTGCTACTTCTCTCTCTGTTTCTTTCTCTACTGCTTCTCAATCTTCTACACTTATCTCTGTATCTGATTCTCCTGCTTTCACTATCTCTGTTCCCGCGACTCTCACTCTCACTACTTCTGGTTTTACTGTCTCTGCTTTTATTATCAGCTCTCTCTGTTTCCAGGAGATATTGTATAAACTTAATGAACTATATTTATCAGTATATACACTCTCACCTTTCTTATCAACTTCTAGAATGATTTATTGTACAAAGACTGCATATGACACAACTATCTGAAGCTCAGTCACAGACACTGATTATTATGTTCATTTTAAATATTTATGATGAGAGAATTGTTCATTTATATCAGAGAATTATTTCTCTCTTTAACAGTGTTGAGATTGTAAGTCTTTTTCTTTTCATCTTTTCTTTCTAATGCTGATTTTTCTGTTCTTAGAGGAAATTATTACAAGTTTTACTATGTATGAAGTTGTGATATTCACAGATATCAAGAAACTTTTCACAACTGTTAAATTTAATATTGTAGATATATCTGCTCTAATGAATATCTTCAGAATAATTGATCTGTATCAGCCTATTCTCTGACATTTGTTATTCAACTTTGTGATGCAGATGAAGAATATCTGTGTTTTCAGAAATGAGAATGTGAATGTTGTACTCTTTTACACCTGTGAGTGTGAGGCTTGTACATCTTGTCTGAGATGTTGTTATAAGAATGAGCTGTTTACATGCTGTGTTCTGCTTTCTGCATTTTCTCATGTCTCTCTCTCTCTTTCTGAGAAGTCTCATGTGTGTTGTAATTACACGTACAATTCTAAGGCCAGTGAGTGTTCATTCAGTAATTGTTATCCCTGCTTTTGTGATTTTTATATACTAATAATAATTCTTAGTTACTCTGATATAGACTGACCGTGTGACCGTGTCTGAAACCAGGACCAGATTTTTTAATAGTTTCATTATCAATTTGACTGATCTCATTACTAGACTGGCCGCCGGGATCATGAATTTCACATTTGATCTCATTTGATCTGGTCTCATACATTTCTTGGCGTGAATCCTGCTAGGACTGGCTATCAAAAAAACATGTAAAGTGACTATATATCAGATCTTAAAATGAAACCATGACTTGAAAAAAATGAGAAAGTGGTCTCATTTGATTTCATTTAGTTTCATTCTTGGCATAAAGTTACTATTTTTAGACATTTTAAGGTTTTTTTTAGACTATTTTTAATTTTTTAAAAAGTAACGCTTTTTGGTAACACTGAAATGAGATTTAAAGTCATTTAAAGCCATAAAAATAATTTAAATTGAGAAGTGGAAATCATGATCTCATTTGAAAAATGTGACAAGAGTAGACAGTAAGTCTCACTGAGACAGTATGAGACTACTATCTAATGTTAAAACTGTGTAATGGGATCAGTCGAATTGGTAATGAGACTATCAAAAAATCTAGTCCTAGTCTCAGACACGGTCACACGGTCAGTCTACTCATTACACAGTTTTAACATTAGATAGTAGTCTCATACTGTCTCAGTAAGACTTACTATCTACTCTTGTCACATTTTCCAAATGAGACCATGATTTCCACTTCTCAATTTAAATTATTTTTATTGCTTTAAATGACTTTAAATCTCATTTAAGTGTTATCAAAAAGCATTACTTTTTAAAAAATTAAAAATAGTCTAAAAAAAACCTTAAAATGTCTAAAAATAGTCACTTTATGCCAAGAATGAAACTAAATGGGATCAAATGGAATCACTTTCTCATTTTTTTCAAGTCATGATTCCATTTTAAAATCTGATATATAGTCACTTTGCATGTTTTTTTGATAGCCAGTCCCAGCAGGATTCACGCCAAGAAATGTATGAGATCAGACCAAATGAGATCAAATGTGAAATTCATGATCTCAGCGGCCAGTCTACTCTGATATCAGAGATCATTCTCATTGAAGATGATAATGCTGCTGAGACTACTCTCTTTCACTCTTAAGCTTCTTCTGTCACTTTCTCTCTCTTCTCTGTGAGAAAGATTATGCATACATCAGGTTGTAAGCATTCAGTGCTGAGTGACTCTGCTATTATTTATCTGATTCTGTTTCTCTCTCTTTTATTTCTTCTGTCTCTGTCTCTTCTGCTCTGGCTTCTGATTCTGTGAGTCTCACACTCTTCTTCAATTTCTCTATGTGTACGCGTACACATTTCTATATTAGCATTTCAGTCAATCTTGTGATAAATGACATTAATGTTGTACACAGAGTGATAGAGGAATTGAGGAATTGTACAGTGTTATTATGAGAGCAGCTTGCAGCCCTCAAATCCCTTGCAGATCTTGAGTTTTGAGATTTTCTTTGTTTTAGTGTTTTTCAGGTGGTGTGGCATTGAAAATAGATTAAATGTGTGATATATGAAAATGAATAAAGTATGTATAATAATATTTGTCTTTTGCAGCTGACTCTTACAGTTAATGATCAATTCATTATCTCTTTTCTTACACTTTTTCTTTATCTGCTAGTCACTACTCTTATGTAATCTCTATATAATATAGTATTCAGTGACTAGGTTTGACAGCTTTCATCTTTTATGATTCTGTCTCATGTATTATACTGTCTCTCTTCACTCACTCAGATTACTACAGTGAACAGCTCATTGAAACTAATCTCACTTAATCTCTGAGTATTCTCAGAGATTGAGATGACTTGATCTTACATATCTGCAGATGTTTCAGATAGTTCATTCTCTGTGATCTTCACAATTGAACTGATGTAAACAGTCAAATTCAACTCTGAATCTCTTTTTCTTCTGTGATCTGACTCATGTGCAAGTCTGCTGCTCTGAGACTGCTCTTTGCCATGTTACACTCACTGTCTGCAGTGTGTTATTATACAACTGACTACAGTCTCATCACTTATTGAAGTGTGATATTTATCTGATTTCTTCATTTCTTCTCATTCTCTTCTTATAATTGTGAAAAGATTGAAATAAGTGAGATCATCTGATTTGTAAGTGTCTATGATTTCTCTTACTTCATGTGACTTTTCAATTGTAAGTCTCTTCTTTTTCAATACTGATGATAGTGCTGTGAATAATTATAATTTACTTAAGTCTTACATCTTTGCTTTTATAAGTTATGAATCATTTATTAAGTTGTGTAAGACTCATTTCTCTGATTCTTTCAATGCATACATTCTCAGAGAATGTGATTTGAGTATCTTATATAGCTCAAATCATCTAGATTGAAACTTCTCAGAACTCTCATTACATATGAGAACTCATGTTCTCATCTTGAGACTTGATTTCTTAACAAGTGAGTCTTGTATTCTTTTTAATTGAATTGCTCAGTTTAGAAGTAACTTGTTAGCTTTTGCATGTGCATGACTGATCTCTTTCAATCTTGATTCTGTGTCTGTGACTGTTGTTTTCTTTCTCATCTTTTTCAAAGCATTCTCTGAGATGCGCGGATGCAATCTATACAACAGGTAGAATGATGAATGCTTGATAACTGCATGCTGCTGAATTCATGTGATTAATAGTATCTGACTGAGATATTCATTTCATAATCTCATAGCCTTGCTCACTAGATATTTCATCAGCATGTTGTCTAAGATTTTATTCAAGTATTTCATCTTCTTATTTATCTGTGAATGATATAATGTTGTTCTATGATATCTTGTCTGTAACTGGCTCATGAAATGCCTCACTGCTTCTTCTATGAGATTCACACTGTTATTAGTTAGAATCTCACACAGTATTTCATAGTTAATATATATCTCATTATGTAGAAACTTTGTCATGATCTTCTCTATTATCTCTGAAACTGCTTTCACAACTGACCAGTCAGTAGCATAATCAATAGCAGTGATTATTCATTGATTTTCATTTGATGTTTATGATAATATGTCTATGAGATTCATCTCTCATCATTTGAATAGTTGTATTGTACACTTTATCTGATATTGCACTTTCTCATATTCTAACTCTTTCTTAGATTCTTTTGTGACCTGGCAATTCAGGCACTCATGAGCATACATCTGAATGTTCTCAGCCATGCTTGGCCAGTATACTCTTGATTTGAGTACACTTATGAGTTCAGAGCTTTCTAAGTGACTGAATTCCTTGTGCATGTGAGTCATCAAGTCATGTTGAAATGAAGATTCTAGATAGAAAGCTTCTGTGTATTCTAGATTATGATAAAGCACAATGTCATTTTCATTTCTCAATTTTCTCAGCTTGAAGTTCAGAAGCATCTCTTCTACTACTTTTACAAGATGCTTATCATCTGACATCTTGCCATTCTCTAAGCAAGAGATCATGGCATTCACTCATTCTGATTTCTTGCATTCTCTCAGTGCATTTAACACAAACATTTCTTGTGCCTGGTTTGTAGAATTCTCATTTATAAAATCAGGTCTGTAACTGATTGTATCAGGCATCACAGCATCTGATCTCTTTCAGTATTTGATATGAAGATTATACACTTGAAACTCTGAGATTCAATGTGCTAAGCATTGGAAAGATTTTATCATTGATTATAGATAGATGAGACTTTTATAATCTGTGATCACTGTTGTTGTATGTCTGTTGTCAATATATCTATCTCACAATGTCAGTGTGTGCTTAATCACTAGTAATTTCTTTTCATACACTGAGTAATTGAGCTCAGCATCTGATAGTTTTCTATCATTGTATGTCATCAGGTGCAGCTTGCTGTTCTTATTCATCTGTAGAAGAGCATCTCTGATAGCTCATTCAGATACATCTATCTCAATGTAGAAAGATTTATCATGATCTGGTTGAATAAGCACTGAGAATGTTATTACACATTCTCTCAGTGTGAGAAAAGCCTCTTCACACACAGCATTTCAGATGATTGAATGAAACTTCTTCTTTCACAGATTTGCATTCATTTCTCTTAAGAGATCTGAGAGTGATGTAGATATTCATATGAAATTCTTGATGAACCTGCAGTAGTATGAGATTAACTCAAGAAACTGTTATACATGATGTACATTTCTCAGTCACAGTCAATTCACTATAACATTTAATTTCTTCAGAATGAGATGTATACAGTCATTAATTACTATATATTCTACAAACTTCAACTCTTCTGTTTCAAACATACACTTAATTGATTTGATGTAGAGCTTATACTCTGCCAGAGTTGTAAGCACTTCATTGAGATGCTTCAGATATTTATTGTATGAGTTTGAAAAGACTAGAATATCATTGAGATATATAAGATATGAGGTTTCATTCTGTTTATAAAGAATTGTATTCATCATCATTTGAAAGATGATGAGTGCATTTGTCAGACTGAATAATATTATCAGGAATTTGAACTTCTCTCATTGTGTATTAAATATGATTCACAGAACTGACAGTTTGTCTATACAGATCTACCAGTATTCTGAGAGAAGATCAATCTTTGATACATATCAGATATTTTCAACTGTATTCAACTGTTGTTGAATTCATGACAGTGAATATTCATTCTTGATTATAAGCTTGTTAAGTGTTTAATAATTGATACACATTCATCACTCTTCACTCATCTTTTTCATGAATAGAACTGAAAAGCCTCACATACTTGATGAGAGTTATATAAGATCATGTTCTAGAAGATCTGTGATCTGATACTTCTATTCTTCAAGATGTGTTTGTGACAGAGAGTACACATTCTGATTGACTGATTTTATATTCTCTGTGTCAATCTCATGTATAAATCCTCATTTCAGCAGCAATTTCAGTGAAAGATCTGTTTGAAAGATCTTCTCATACTTCTTCAGAAGCTTCTTTATACACTTGTTCTTCTGTATATCTTTTATCTTGAGTTTCTCTGCTTTCAGATTCTGTATGATATACAGAATGCTTTCAGATAAGATCTTACAAATTGTTCTTTTTACTTGTTAGTGTGTAAGCAGATTTAACTCTTCTATATCAGAGATATGAAATATTCTTCTCATATCAGTTGATAGAATTGTATGAACTGTTTTCTTCCTATCAGTCAACTGTATATGATATGTACATCATTGAATCTGCAGATTGAATCTTTGAAATTAATTAATTATGAGAATAAGATTGTATTTCATGTTCTGCAGCTCTTACACTTAAATATAGCAAGATCATTCTCTGAAGTGCAAGGAAACTCTTACTCTTGCAGATGATATTAAATATCAGTTATCAGATAATCTTATATATCAGGAATTCTTCACTCAGCAGACCTCTTTCAGTCTTCAGATCATATAATTATTAATATATTATATAGAAGCTTCTGTATCTGTTAACACTTTTGCAGCCATCTCTCAATTCTTACTCAAGTGCTCTCTATACATTAACATTTCAGATCTCAAGACATTGAGATGAGTATTCACTTTCTTGCCTGCATCTTAGTCAGAAGTCTGCTTTCTCTTTGTATTCATAGAATTCAGAGAGTTATCTAACACAGACATCTCTTTCACTTTGAAGACTTTTCATAGAATATCAGTGAGTGTCTTCAAGCTCACTGATTCTGCTAGTTTTTTAACTTTCTTACTTCTCTTGACTGCATACACTGAGTGCAATCTTTTGTATCATAATTTTGATATTCACAGTTGAAGTAAGCTTAATACTCATAATATCAAGATTTTCACTCAGAGAATTTCTTTTTCAGAGAATTCAGCACTTTAGTAATGATATTCAGATCTAGATTTATCATGTTCAGATGTATGACTTGTATTATAGAAGTCTGATTATTCATTCTTCACTGAGACATACTCAATTGCAGTATTTTCTGTCACAATTGACTCATTTATTCTTATACAATGAGAATGTTGTATGCTTCTTTCACTGTGTCTGATTATGAGATTAAGCATTTTCATTTCACTCTTAACTCAGATGTAAGATCATGAATGAAGATCTGTAAACAGAAAAATGTTGAAAGCTCTTCATTCAATGTGAGATAGTATAAGCTAAAGTGTGTGAAGTATGATATAAGATCACTCACTTATCTACACTCAGTAAAGCATTTATAATACTTGTCTCACACATTCACTTTCTCAAAGTTATGCAAGATTCATTTGAAAAACTCATTTCATGTTTATAAGAATGAATATTACTCTGAGTCTGTAAGATTCATTTTTTCATCAGTTATTTATAATGACTTCACTTTTTCATGTAGAAATGCGGCAGATCTTAAGACTTGTTGAAATTTCATTAACTGTCTGTCTGTGAGTTCATATTTAATCTGATAATATGATTATATCTGACTTAGCTAGCTGATTACAGTATTATTTTTTCAGTTGTCATTGAAGCTTGATGACTTCAGCAGATCTTCTAACTTGATGTATTTCATACTTGAATTCTCATTCTGTGTAGTAGTCTTCAATAGTGTGTATACTTCTGAAGAGATTGTGAATAATTGTGATGAAATCTTCAGGTTCAGTGTAGTCATTTATCTGTATAAACATTTGATCTCTCACTGCAGATCTAAGATCTGATTTTCTCTATTCTTATTAATGATAAAAATTATGTCAGTGAAGCTCTTCATAGTAAATGCTTAATCTGCAGTGAATTTCAATTGTTGTTTGACTTCTGTCTCAGCCTGTCACTGTGTATGCAAGACCTCAATCTCATTTAGAATTCTCATACATGTATGAAGCTTCAATTTCAGTTCAGCAGTTTCAGTTACTTTTCTTACTACTTTAAGTAAACTCTCTGAGAGGTTCTGCATATCTTCTGATTCAGATAGCAGAGAAGAATATTGTTCATATTAACTAGAGAAGATATTCATTTCAGTGATTTCTCATTGATTATATAATGTCTATTATTATATTACTATATCATTCTATTGCTATATTGTTATATGATTTCTATTATCATTATATGACTTCAGTGATGACTACTTCTCTCTTTTATCTCTTTGAGTGAAGAGCAGTCTTCTTTGAATCTGATTCATCACTCTCATCTCTTTTCTCACATCTCATTCATTCGCATATGTGACATTCATCTGAGTGTGAAGTTTTTTCTCAATAAGCAAAGTAGTATCAATCAGATACTCTTCTGCTCACTGCTCTTTGTACACTATCTTTTGAGATGTTCTAGAATCACACTGACATGATAACTATGAATTGCTTCATAGATGAAATTATCACACTCTAAAGAAGTCTGCACTTCTCACCAGTTTTTAGACATGCTATCAGATGTGATTCAAAGGTTGCTTAAGTCAGTGTACAATTACAGATGTACGCTGGCTTCTTATATATTGTAATATTGTATGTTAAATTAATTAGCGGCCGCTATGGCCTCTTTACACTCATACGCGTACGCTAGTAGTTCGGAAGCGGCCGCGTTATTACCCGACGGTCGTACGTTATTATTATTATTATTATTCTTCAATTATAGATGTATGCAGTCAGAGACTATGACATCTACCTGAGAACTTTAGTTCTCAGGGTTTTTTCTATGTCTGTAAAGTTAACTATTATACATTCATCAATTTCAGATATGCAAAATCAGAAAATTCCAGCTCAGAATACAAAAACTGTTTATAAATTGCAGTGTTTTAACATCTTTTGATACTTTGAAATCATTTGACAATATCATGATAAAAGAAAAGAGAAAAAGAACACAGTCTCAAAGATAGACATATTAAATAGATAGATAGAAAGAAATTGAAAGAAAAAGATAAAGAAAAAGATAAAGTAAAGAGAGACTATAACAAAATAAATTATTAAAAGAGAGTGTATAGCTGTTTTAACAGACTATATCTGATTGATTTCCTCCTCTTCATATTCAGATAATTCTGAATTTAGCTATTTTCTTATAGCTGCTTGAGTTTCTGATAGAAAGTCTATTAAGTATTTAATTCCTGTCTCAGTTGAGAATAAGAATCTCATATTTAATTAATTTAGATTATACTTCTCTTTCAATCTGGCTCTGAGACTATTGTATAATGCACAGTGTATTACAATATGCTCAGAATTCTCATTTGTATTGCAGATTGAGTATTCTATTGAGTCAAATCTATCATCAAATCTTTGTATATAAGATTTGAAATAGCCATGTTCTAGTTTCAGCTGTATTATAGATGAGAATATTTTCTTTTTACATTTAATTGAACAAGATTTTCACTTGGGTTTTATTTCAAATCTTGAATAATGTATACTCTTCTTTTATTTCTGCCAGCTTTCATTTCACTTGTCTAAACAAGATTCTTTTATTTTTCTCTTTATAAAAGATCAGAACATAATTTTTTGAATAAATCTGCTTAATTCTGCACTCTTTTTTGCAGCTGAATCAGTCAATTCATTGTCATGAATATTCATATGAGCAGGAACCCAGTGCAGATGAATTATCAGCTTTGATATTCTTCTCTTTTGAATTTTCAAAACAGAGTTTAAGATCAGTTCAAGATTCATTTGATCATTATGAATCTGACTATTTCTAAGTCTTTTTAAAGCAGCTTGACTATCAGAGAATATTCATGTCTCTTTCAAACAATTTCCTCTTTTATAAGATTTTATTTCAATGAGTTTGAAAGCTTTCACTATTGCAAATAGTTCAGCATCAAAGACTTCATATTCAGAGCCTAGATTTCAGAAATCTGAGATAAAATTAACATTATCTTCAGTATAAGCAATGTCTGTGTCTAATCTATTCAAGTTCTCATTTTTTGAGTCATCTGAATAAATCAGAATAGAGTCTTTTATATTGATTGTAGAAATTCTCTTCAAATACTGTTCATATTCTTTCTCTTTTAATAGTTCACTTATTTGTAAGTCTATAAGAGATTCAAGCTTTTCTCTTCAGAGAGATAACTTCTCATGATCAACTTTTTCAACATTTAAAGAAGAAAATTGATTTTTAATCAGAGAGCATAGTCTGTACAGTTGAGAAGATATTTTCTTTGAAGAATTATGTTCATTTCAATCAAGAAATCTATTCCAATTCAGTTCATTTCCAGAGTTAATTGATGAAAATGAAGAAGAGACTCTTTCTCTAATTATATGATTTGAGCTCATCTTTACAACTCTCAGAGCATAGTTCATACAGGCCTTTTCAAATCTAATAGCAGAAGAAGAAATTGAAGCTTCAATTTCCATTGCTTTAATAGAAGATGATTTGAATGCTTTCAGAATTCTTCTCAAGACTCTGTTTTACAGACTTTGAAAGAGTTCAGTGAAATTCTCTTGATTATTTCATCAAACTTGAACTTCATAATCAGCTACTGATGTAATACAGGCTATATATAACTGTCTCATAGCCTGGAAGAATAGACCTCTCTCTGTATTTAATAGTCTGATTATGTTGTTCAATAGTCTTTCTACCTTGACAGTTCTTTGTTGAATGTGATATTTAAAATTCAACTTGGAGTTTAACCATACTTCTAATCATTTGACATTTACACTGGGTTTAACTACGGGCGCTAGCCACCCGCAGAATGCATCTTAAGCTAATTACATTTAATTCTCTATAATTAACTGACCACTGTATTCATTCTCTCAGGCCAGTCACTAATTTCCAGAGGCATTAGTTAGTGACTGTCATCACTCACTTGATAATGTACACATCAAGCTTTCAGTTGCTGATCTCGGCTTCATTAGATGCTTATAGATCTATCAATCAGCTATCATGATCTCACTCTGTGTTAGAGACTAATTATAGACTTGATGACTGCAGTTCTCTCTATCAGTATTAGAGACTGATAGTGAGCTTACAGACTCTAGTCTATCAGAGTACTCTGTCTAGAGTCTAGATATGCATCTAGACCTGCTAGTTAAGTGATTTTTAAAATCATTCTCTGTATTTGAGAAAAAGCTAGACTCTGATGATAGCTCTAGTTAGAGACTTGCTTAAGTAGTATATAATCACTACATTAGACTTGACTCTATATCATTAGAACCTTGACAGATGTACAGTAGAATAGTGAGACATTGACACTTTATATCAGCTCTGATGAGTGTTTGCAGAATCTCACTTAACTAGTGACTTGACTTACAGTAGAGAGTTCTATCTCACATCAAGTCTTACTAATTAGACTCAGCCTCTATTACATAAGAGCTTTCATGAGTAAGAAGTGACAGGTGTCAGTGATAAGATTCGAACTCACGCACTTCTAATGTATGCGGCCTTGATTACCAGTCTTATCAACTGAGTCACGCTGGTGACGGTTGTACGTTCTTCCGAATCATATATTGATATTACTGAATTGTGAAATCAGTCTCTTTCTCAGATATAGAGAAATTATTAATACAGAATTCATTCTTCATTAATATTCTGATAATAGCTATATTATCAAGATAGAAATCTTTAATAAGATATTTAATATATTAATAATATATTAAATCAATTCTCTTATCTGAATAATTAATCTTCATATTTAAATACTTAATTAACTGATATAGATTCTTGACTTTCAATTTCTTACTAAGTATACTTATTAGTTAATCAGCATTCTCAGAAACTTCAGATATAATGTTAAGATTATTAATATAGATTATTATATAGAGATGATATCTGAATATATAATATCAGAGTACTGAATTATAGACACTGATTACAAATTCAAGATTACTTAATAGAGCTGTTAAGTAATTATATCAGATCTTCACTACAGAGTTCAGACTGTATAAACTACTCTCAATTACACAGATAAGCATTTTCAACAAATCTGTCTCAAAGCTGATAAGTTGTCTCATATAGATCTTCTTAGTAAGATACTTATAAAGATATATTATCACTATATTTACTTAACAGAGTATTCAACTGTGTAGTACTGCTATTGTAAAAAGAATATAATTAACAGTATCAGTGATGATAGAAGTATAGATCTCTTCTCTAGAATTCTTCTTAAGTTAGTTACTACAAATCACTCAATGTGATTTTCTAAGAATATTATCAGAATCAGTATTCAGATCTGCAGATCTATCTTTCTTAAGAAACACTTAACAGTCTGAAGTAATCAGTTCATCTCTCAGAATATCTAGACTAGCTGCTGAGATCATGAATTTCACATTTAATCTCATTTAGTCTGATCTCATACATTTCTTGGCGTGAATCCCGCTGGGACTGACTATCAAAAAAACATGTAAAGTGACTATATATCAGATTTTAAAATGAAACCATGACTTGAAAAAAATGAGAAAGTGATTTCATTTGATCTCATTTAGTCTCATTCTTGATATAAAGTTACTATTTTTAGACATTTTAAGGTTTTTTTTAGACTATTTTTAATTTTTTAAAAAGTAACACTTTTTGATAACACTCAAATAAGATTTAAAGTCATTTAAAGCAATAAAAATAATTTAAATTGAGAAGTGAAAATCATGATCTCATTTGAAAAATATGATAAGAGTAGACAGTAAGTCTCACTGAGACAGTATGAAACTACTATCTAATGATAAAACCGTGTAATGAGATCAGTCAAATTGATAATAGAACTATTAAAAAATCCGATTCTGATCTCAGACACGGTCACACGGTCAGTCTAAGAATATCAGATCTAGAAATCAAACTTTATATATTATATCTCTTCAGATTGATAATCTTATGTTATATAAACTTCTTTTAATAATCTTTTATTCTCTCTAACTGTGATGTGATATTCTTATAGAACTTCAGAAGATTATCTGTAATAAGACTCAGAGTATATATAGTCAGTGATTTCACAGGCTGTAACTATATAGAATTCAGATTATCAATGTTGAGAGCATCTTTATTATCAATCAGATAAATATCAGATTTCAGTTCAATAACATAATTAATAAGTTTCACAGATGTAACAATCAGTTTTTTAATGATTGAGAATCTCACATCACTACTGATAATAATCTTGTCAGATTTGAAATGTTATAGATGATATATTAAAGTGTCACTGAATTCAATGATATGATAGAAATCAGTATGTGAAGAAAGCTTATTCATGAGCTTCTGAGATTTATGTAAGTGAATAAAAATCTCTGCACTTAATCAGTGAAAATGCCTCACATTCAGCAGAGTATTTGTAAGTATATATTAAGAAATCTTATATGAACTTGAAATCACAGAAGTCTCTACAGTAGAGAATCAAAATTTCAAGTTATAAAGAACTGTAGATATGAGAGTATTATTGATTATTATAATCACTGTCTCTAGAATATCTACTCAGAACTTCTTAGAGAGATTATCTTTCAAAAGAGTAGTTCTAACCTGTCTTATAATAGTACAGATCTCATGTTCAGAAATACTATTCTGATGTGATGAATATAATACTGTTGATTCTCATTTAATATTATATGAATTCATAACTGTGTGTATATATGTGAATTGAAAAACATCATTAATATCAGTCTGTAGAAAAGCAGAAGCTGTATATCAGAGATTATTTATAAATCTGAGTCATAACTCAAAGTATTGAACAGTCTTATTCTTGAACTTTAAAAAATATACTCAACAGTAGTGAGTTGCATCATAGATGATAAGTATTCAGTATTTAATTCTCTGACAGAACTCTAAGAGATGATCAGAGAGATCTTTCAATGTATATTCATTATCTATAAGATTAATATAAATCTTCTCAATAAGTTGAATAGATCTAGGTATCAGTGTTTTCAAATAATCTCATATCATATCTGTCTTAGCACATTTCTTGTAAAAGAACTTAGTCTTAGAATCTTTAATTATGACTTCAGTATGAGAATTCTTGATCATAGCAATTATAGCATCAGTGTGAATGTGACTGAGATTGTAATATCAATTCAAAAAAGTCTTTGATATCTTTGATATCTGTGTTCTCATATTCACAGAATCAATGTTATTAACAGTAGTAACAGCAGTCACAGAAAGATCAACTTTTCAGTCAAAATTATACTTATAAGATATCATTGCAATATACTTGACTATCTTATTCAGATGATTGAAATTCTCATTGAACTTCTGCTCATTAATCTTATATATGTTATTCTGAGCAGTCTGAACTGTATGAAAAATAATACTATTCAGAGCTCTGCAAATGAAAAATGAGAGAATAGTGAAAGATAATATAAATCAGAATCTCTGATCTTTAAGCTTTATAAATGAGAGCAGATTAACTGTAATATTAGAAATATAGTAAACATTCTATAAGTTAACATCACTGCTCTCAATCTTTAAGATGATAGTTTTAATCTTCTTGATAAACTCAGTTCTCTCAGTTATAGAATCAACAGAGATATTATCATTAAAAGATTTGATATTTGAAAAAGAATGAAGCTCACTCATTATATTCAGACTTATATATGTGTTCAAATATCAAGATCTAGAGAATGATTTTTCAGTGACTGTGAAAGAGAAATAGAACTCAATCTTTATAATTACTGTATTTACTGCTGATTGAGAACTTATTAAGTCATTCTTCTTCTCTTTCTTCTTATCATCATTCTTCTTGTTTATCTTCTTTTTCTTTTTATCAGAGTGTAAGATGAAACATCTGTCAATAGTATATTCATATCTTCTACAGTGAGTGTACTTTTATACAGATATGCTTTTATTCTCATCTTTATTCTTATTCTTTTTTACAGTCACAGAATCAGTCTGAGACTGCTTTTTTCACTCAGTGATAATCTTCTTGAATATATGATTAATCAGTTGCTTTATCAAATTATTAATATCAATGTTAATAATGAGTCTCTGATCAGTGAAGAAAAACTTATTCAAATATATCTTAATAAACAGTCTTTGATTATTCTGCAGATTGTTAAGAAAAAGATTATAATATATATTCTTAATACTCTAACAGAGCTTCTTATGACAGATAATAAGATAGTAGAAATATCTCTGAAAAGTAAGATAATCATTCTTCTTAATTTATAATTTTATTAATTTCTTAAAGATATTAACTCATTCTTCTATCAGTGATATTATATATTCAATATTAATCTTATCTTACAGAGCTGCAGTATTATCAGCTTTCAAGATTTTAATAGTAATTCAAATGTTTTTAATAAGACTTAATAGTATACATCTATATAGAGACTTGAAATGAATTCTTCACTTCTTAGAGTTGATATAATATATAAAAGAGAATTCTTGTTAAATTCTTAATAGAATATCAGTTTCATTAATAACTTTCACATCAGTTAATATATTAATATATCAGACTTTATAATTAGAGTTATTAAATGTAATCACTGATTTAATATCTAGTATATATTTAACTTTCTTCTAATATTTCTATAACTCATTTCTCATAGTGTCTCTTTATACAGAGATAGATATAGTTAGACTGGCCGCTGGAATCATGAATTTCACATTTGATCTCATTTAATCTGATCTCATACATTTCTTGGCGTGAATCCCGCTGGGACTGACTATCAAAAAAACATGTAAAGTGACTATATATCAGATTTTAAAATGAAACCATGACTTGAAAAAAATGAGAAAGTGATTTCATTTGATCTCATTTAGTCTCATTCTTGATATAAAGTTACTATTTTTAGACATTTTAAGGTTTTTTTTAGACTATTTTTAATTTTTTAAAAAGTAACACTTTTTGATAACACTCAAATAAGATTTAAAGTCATTTAAAGCAATAAAAATAATTTAAATTGAGAAGTGGAAATCATGATCTCATTTGAAAAATGTGACAAGAGTAGATAGTAAGTCTCACTGAGACAGTATAAGACTACTATCTAATGTTAAAACTGTGTAATGAGATCAGTCAAATTAATAATGAGACTATTAAAAAATCTGATTCTGATCTCAGACACGGTCACATAATCAGTCTAGATATAGTGAGATATTAAGTAATTTCAGCTATAATTATTTGATTCTGTAGTATTATCTATATAAGATTTATAAGATTATCTGCAGTGTAATAGATAGATTGATTCAGATCATTATTAAAAGTCAGTATTTCAGAGATAAGAAATAATGAAGAATTTAATAAGTTAAAATAAATAAATTCTGTAGATAAATATTAACTCTGCTTTTCTTTATTCTGAAGTTTCTCTATTATCTCATCATTAAATTTCATACTCTGGTAAAAACTAATCTCAGTCTCATCTTATAAGTCAGAAGTCTTGTGGCGTGCTTCTGCTCTCTATTTAAGTTAATTCTCTATTCAGCTCTAGCTTCTGCTTCATTTCTTGCTGTTTTCTGAAGCCTTCACTTCTATCTTCTCTCTCTGTTCTTCTCTTCATATGTAATTACTTCTTCTATGAGAGCTTTCACTTCTTCTCTACAGAGCCTTCATTCTTTTCTTCATATATAATCACTTCTTCTATAAGAGTATTCACTTCTTCTCTACAGAGTCTCTGTTCTTCTCTTCATAGATGATCACTTCTTCTACAAGAGTTAATCTCTATAAAACAATCACTGTATATATAAGAGTGTATGCTCATCTCTCATCTTTTAGAGAATAAGACAAGTTTTTACTCTTATATCTGACTCTATATAGCAGTATATACTACAATTTGATAGTATATCTTGTTAAGAATCAAGTTTTTCTAGCCTCTTTAACTTTCACTCTGCTCTTAATATATATAGCACTGATAATTGAACTGAGCTGCAGACACTAAGAATTGACTAGCTGATAATTAATCTGATTAGTTACTCTACCTTCTTTTAATACTGCAACTAGTGATTGATCTAGCTTGTAATTATTCAGCTGTTTTATCTTCTTCAGTACTGTAGCTAGTGATTGATCTGATCTGCAGTTATTTGAATCTACTTCATTTAATACTACAGCTGATAATAGGTCTGACTAATGATTATTTAAGCATTTTCTACTTCAGAATATTATAGCACTAGTGATTAGTCTAGAACATGATCACAGTTGCAGTAAACTCATCTTTACACTCTTATATAACTTCATCAGCTCTGTCATGATAATAAAGCAGAATAAATGAATTACTTAAAGCAGCTCTTATCAATCACTTTCTTCTGCTGAACTGAATGAGTCTGTCAGTGAAATTGAATGACTTATCTGAGAATTCACTGATGAACCTGACTCAGAATGAACTTACTTACAAACAATGACTGAAAAGTATGCTATTATAATTGCAGAAGTCTGGCAGAACACAGATGAACAGTATAAGAGTGTTAAAAGTTAAGTGACACTTGTAAAGAGTCTACACTGAATAGATTGATATAATATTGATAGATCTTATATAACAAAGATAAAAACACTAGAGAAGAAAAGAAAGAGAAAGTATGAGAATCAGTGATTAAGATGAATATTTATACACATATATAGTAATGTACACAGTGAAGCTTCAGAGTGAAAGAATATACATGCATTTATAGCAGCTGAGAATTAATGATCAAGAATAACTAAGAATTGAAGTGTACATGAAATCTGTGAAGTGTAACAGAATAGTCTATATAATTGATCAGAGTGACAGCTGAGAATTGACAATCAAGAATAACTGAGAATTGAAGTGTATATGAAATCTGTGAAGTGTAATAGAATAGTCTATATAATTGATCAGAGTGACAGCTGAGAATCAGTGATTAAGAATGACTGAGAATTGAAGCATACATAGAATCTGTGAAGTGTAACAGAATAGTCTATATAATTGATCAGAGTGGCGGCTGAGGATCAGCAATTGAGAATGGCTGAGAATCAGAGTGTACATGAAATCTGTGAAGTGTAATGAAATAGTCTATATAATTGATCGGGCGCAGCCTGCCACATTAGCCCCCTCTTTCCAGAAGCAGTTCCCATTGATAAAGGGCTGCTGTTTTGAATAACATGGAACTCGGAGTCTGGTCAGTTGAGAAGAGATTGAATTGATGGCGGCGCGGCGGTTCAGTGTGAAGTATTTGATAAGGGGATATGCTGGAGATTATGATGTCTTACAACTGGAGATTTTATCATTGCATAGTGGCATAGACCGCTGTCTACCATGGCTTTCATACATGTTATCAACCACAGTGAATACAAGGATCGCATCCATTGCCATTTTCTCTTCAAATTGTTGTCATTCAACCTCTTCAAGCTCCTGTTTGCGAATTTGAACAGGAGCTAATCTTTTCCCTGTTTCATTGGGGCATTCTCATAGTTATCTTCTGAATCTTCCTCTAATGTAACGTGGTTATATCGATCGTCGGATGTATGATATCTGTGGAATCTGAAGAAGTGTAATCGTATTCTCATACGTCTGGGTGTCAGGACTCTCGGGTCTTTCGCTGATGTTCTCTTGTAAGATCTTACTCTCTTTGTAAGATCTTGTTGCAGGGCCAGGGCGACTGGCGAGCAAGCTTCTATCTGGGGACTATCTGGGGACTCGGTGTCTGCTTAACTGTGTTTTCTCTTTCTTACGCGTCGTTACGCGTTCGGATATCTCTCGATGGATAATCGTTCCTGATGAGGAGACGATGCGTGGATAATTGTTTCCTAATAAGGAGACGATGCGTGGATAATCGTTTCCTAATAAGGAGATGATGAATGTTTTTATAGTGTAAGAGGCCTACGCTGAATAGATCGGTATAATATTGATAGGTCTTATATAACAAAGATAAAAACGCTAGAGAAGGAAAGAAAGAGAAAGTGCAAGAATCAGTGATCAAGGTGAATATTTATACACATATGTGGTGGCGTACGCGGTGGAGCTTCAGGGTGGAAGAATATACACGCGTTCATAGTGGCTGAGAATCAGTGATTGAGAATGGCTGAGGATCAGAGTATATGTGGAATCTGTGAAGTGTAACAGAATAGTCTATATGATTGATCAGAATGGCAGCTGAGAATCAGTAATTAAGAATGATCAAGAATCAGAGTGTACATGAAATCTGTGAAGTGTAACAGAATAGTCTATATAATTGATCAGAGTGATGACTGAGAATCAGTGATTGAGAATGACTGAGAATCAGAGTGTACATAGAATCTGTGAAGTGTAACAGAATAGTCTATATGATTGATTGAGATAGCGGCTGAGAATCAGCAATTGAGAATGGCTGAGAATTGAAGTGTATGTGAAATCTGTGAAGTGTAACAGAATAGTCTATATGATTGATCAGGCGCAGCCCGTCACAACACTGTACAATTGTATCAAAGTGAAAGATATTCTTATGAGTGTATCAGTCAGGTGTTACAATAACATAAAAACAGCTCTTAACTTCACTTCAGTAGTAGAATGAAAGAATACTATTGATTTCTGATTGCAGGCCTTCTGCACAGACATTACAAAGAATACTAAAAAGAGAGATTTAATAGTCTCAAGCTTTTATAAATTTAACTGTCAGAACTATGCTTCTTCTAATAAAGCAGTAATACTAGATATGATTAAGAAGTTAGAATAGTTAGAAGTCTGACTGGTCTGATAAGAGAGTAAACTCAATGAATATGAATATCAGCTTAATCAGTGAAAGAAGTAGTTGAATAAGTGTATCACTCTTATTAATAAATATATTGACAAACTTCAAGAGAATCTCAAATAATTGACAGATGAAAGAAACAGATTGATGAAAGTATAAAATAGCTTTCATACTGAGAAAGTCATACTCACTGCTCAAAGATAGAAGCTGAACTGTTATCAGCAGATAAACTGTTTAGCTTAGATTGATAGAATAGATATCAGAGCTAATAATTTTCTCAATAAGTCTGCACAGTAATTACATATCTTTTTTGAGAAAGACTTTGAATCATCTTCTAAAATCTGATAAATACTGATAATTTCACAGAGACTATGTAATACTGAAGACAGAATACACTGTTATAATCTAATAAGAGATAGAATTAATTTCCTCAGAGAAGCTAACACTGTATATTTTACTTATAACTCAGAGAGAAACTGAATGTACAGAAATCAGATATTTACTTATAATAATCTTGATCTTCTGCTTGATAGTGAACTCTGTTCATCTGTATGAAGTGATAATAGATCAGTGAGATTATAAGCTAGTGATATCATACTATTTAACTCAGTGAAAATGAATATAATAATATTTATCAGTTGCTTGAAATTCATTATTATATAGAAGAGAGATAATATAATTCTCTATGTATTCTCTCTATATCTGAAGAGTCAGATGTTGAAATGACATAACAGTCTATCTATTAAAATGAGAAAGAATATGAATATCTTTCTTTCTATTACTATTAATAAGTTAAAATGTGAGTTTCAGCTATCAGAAGAAGAAGCTTGAATGAAAGCTCAGATTCTGTATTTTTTCTTTGAAAAGTCAGATGAACTGTTTCTGATATTATACATCTCATAGAAAATTAACTTACTGCAAGCTGCTGTAATCTCTGACTCTGTTATAATAAAGAGACTCTTGTAAGAGAGTTTAGAGTTCAATCTTTTTTTAATTACACTACTCATTCTCATGTGATTCAAAGGTTGCTTAAGTCAGCGTACGATTACAGGCGTACGCCGGCTTCTTATATTGTAATCTCATACACTAAATTAATTAGCGTACACTATGGCCCCTTTACACACATATGCTAGTAGTTCGGAAGCAGCCGCGTTATTATCTGACAGTCATACATTCTTCTGAACCACATCCTTCCCCACCAGATTCAGTCATGCTCATGTGACCATGTTGTATGCCCTAGCTTCATGCGGATTAGCTTGTCACTAGTGTTTCACAATCATGTGGCCTATCCCTGATTCGGCTAGTGTCCCGCGTACACCCTCACAAAGAAACTTCCACTATATTACATCACTCATTCACTAACTTTTCTCATTCTTCAATTATCATCTTCATCATCATTATCATTGAACATCACTATCTCATTCAAGATTCCTACTCCTTCTTCTGTTCAACTCTTTTCATCTGTTCATCTATCACATCATATGTGTTCCTGACAATGACCCCCTGTTCTCACAACAAGTGTCATTGTAGTACTCATACCAGGCAGTTTGTTAGCAGTAAGTGTAATATATTGTGAAATGTGATCAGAACTTGTTTATCTTCTAACAATTGTCAGAATGATGTATTATCATGAATGATGACACATCTTCTTCATCTTCTCATACATTCTTGACTGTTTCTTCTTCTCAGCAGGTTTCTGATTGTGTTTTCTGGCATGATTTTGCATGGACACAGATGCTGATGTTTGTTTTTATTTGCATAGAATCTTCATATGTTGACAGATCTGTGTCTGCTGATGATAGTGAACCCAGTGTTGAATCATTGATTAAGAACTTGAAGAATGTGATAATGAAGGAATTGTCTGTGTCATGTGTGACTGAGTCTTCAGTGTCCTTCTCTGTCTCTTCTGCTGCTTCTTTTCCTGCTGCTCCCTCTCAATCTTCTACACTTGTCCCTGTGTCTGGTTCCCCTGCTCCTGCTACTTCTGTTCCCGCGACCTCTACTTCTGCTACTCCTGGTTTTATTGTCTCTGCCTTTCTTATCAGCTCTCCCTGTTTCAAGGAGATGTTGTGTAGGCTCAGTGAACCATGTTTCTCAGTGTGTATGCTTCTGCCCTTCTTACTGACCTCTAGAACAATTTATTGTATGAAGACTGTGTATAATATAACTATCTGAAGCTCAGTTGCAGATGCTGATTATTATGTTTATTTTAAATATTCATGATGAGATAATCATTCATTCATATCAGAGAATCATCTCTCTCTTCAACAGTGTTAAAATTATAAGTCTTTTTCTTTTTCATCTTTTCTTTCTAATGCTGATTTTTCTGTTCTTAGAGAAAATTATTATGAGTTTTACTGTGCACAAAGTCATGATATTCACAGACATCAAGAAACTTTTTACAACTGTAAAGTTCAATATCACAGAGACATCTGCTCTGATAAATTCCTTCAGAATGATAAATCTGTATCAGTCTATTCTCTGATATCTGTCATCTGACTTTGTGATGCAGGCAAAAGATATCTGTGTTTTTGAGAATGAGAATGCGGATGTTGTACTCTTTTACATCTGTGAGTGTGAGACTCATACATCTTATCTGAGATGTTGTTGTGAGAATGAGCTGTTCACACACTGTGTTCTGCTTTCTGCATTTCTCTGTGTCTCTCTCTCTTTTTCTGAGAAGCCTCATGCATGTTGTAATTGCACATACAATTCTAAGATCAGTGAGTGTTTATTCAGTAATTGTTATCCCTGTTTTTGCAGTTTCATATACTAACAATAGTTCTTAGTTGCTTCAGCATCAGAGATCATTTTAATCAAAGATGACAATGCTGCTGAGACTATCCTCTTCTACTCTTAAGCTTCTTCTGTCACTTCTTCTCCCTTCTCTGCAGAGAAGGTCATGTGCACACTGAGTTATAAGTGTTCAGCCCTGAGTGACTTCTGTCATTTGTCCAGTCCTGCATCTTCTTCTTCTTCTATTTCTTTCACCTCTGTTCTCCCTGTTCTGGCTTCTGGTTCTGCGGGTCCCGCGCTCTTCTTCAATTTCTCTACATGTACACATACACATTTCTATATTGGCATTCCAGCCAATCTTGTGATCAATGACATTAATGTTGTACACAGAGTGATAGAGAAATCAGAGACATGCACAGTGTTGTTGCAAGAGCAGCTTGTGACCCTTGAATTTCTTACAGATCTCAAGTTTTGAGATTTCCTTTGTTTTTGATGTTTTTCAGGTGGCATGGCATTGGAAATAGATTAAATGTGTGGCATATAAAAATGAATGAAGTGTGTATGATAACATTTGTCTTTTGCAGCTGACTCTTACAGTTGATGATCAATTCATCATTTCTTTTCTTATGCTTTTTCTCTATCTGCTAGTCACTACTCTTACATGACCTCTATATGATACAGCATTCAGTGACTAGATTCAGCAGCTTTCATCTTTTGTGATTCTGTCTTGTGTATTATACTGTCTCTCTTCGCCCACTCAGACTACTACAGTGAACAGCTCATTGAAACTAACCTCACCCAACCTCTGAGTGTTCTCAGAGATTGAGATGACTTGGTCTCATGTGTTCACAGATGTTTCAGATAGTTTGTCCTCTGTGATCTCTGTGATTGAACTGATGTAAACAGTTGAATTCAACTCTGAATTTCTTTTTCTTCTGTGACCTGACTCATGTGTAAGTCTGCTGCTTTGAGACTGCTCTTTGCTGTGTTGTGTTCACTGTCTGCAGTGTGTTATTATATAACTGACTACAGTCTCATCACTTATTGAAGTATGATATTTACCTGATTTCTTCATTTCTTTCCATTCTTTTCTTATAATTGTGAAAAGATCAGAATAAGTGAGATCATCTGATTCATAAGCATCTATGATTTCTCTTACTTTGTGAGGCTTTTCAATTGTAAGTCTCTTCTTTTTCAACACTGATGATAGTGCTGTGAATAATCATAATCTGCTTGAGTCTTGTATCTTTGCTTTCACAAGTTGTGAATCATTGATTAAGTTGTGTAAGATCTGTTCCTCTGATTCTTTCAATGCATACATTCTCAGAGAATGTGATTTGAGTATCTTATATGACTCAAACCATCTAGGTTGAAACTTCTCAGAACTCTCATTGTGTATGAGAACTCATGTTCTCATCTTGAGACTCAATTCCTTAACAAGTGAGTCTCATATTCTTTTTGATTGAATTGCTCAGTTCAGGAGTAACTTGTTAGCTTTTGCACATGTGTGGCTGATCTCTTTCAATCTTGGTTCTGTGTCTGTGACTGTTGTGTCCACAACTGCTGTTCCTGCTGTGTCTGCAACTGTTGTTCCTACTGCATCTGCAACTGCTTCCTCCCTCACCTTTTCTGAAGCATTCTCCAGGATGCGCGGATGCAATCCATACAACAGGTAGAATGATGAATGCTTGAAGACTGCATGCTGTTGAATCTGCATGGTCAACAGCACCTGCCTGAGATATTCATCTCATAGTCTCATAGGCTTGCTCACTAGATATTTTGTCAGCATGTTGCCCAAGATTTCATTCAAGCATTCCATCTTTCTGTTTGTCCGCGGATGATATGATGTTGTTCTATGATGTCTTGTCTGTAACTGGCCCATGAAATGTCTCACTGCTTCTCTCACAAGGTTTGCACTGTTATCAGTTAGAATCTCGCGCGGCATTCCATAGTTGACATAGATCTCATTGTGTAGGAACTTCACTATCATCTTCTCTGTCACCTCTGGAACTGCTTTTGCGACTGGCCAGCCAGTAGTGTAATCAATAGCAGTGATTATCCATTGATTTTCATTTGGTGTTCGCAGCAATATGTCTATGAGATCCATCCCTCATTGTTTGAACAGTTGTATTGTACATTCCATCTGGTGTTGCACTTCCTCACATTTCAATCCTTTCTTAGATTCTTTCATGACCTGGCAATTCGGGCACTTGTGAGTGTACACCTGGATGTCCTCAGCCATGCTTGGCCAGTATGCTCTTGATTCAAGTACACTCATAAGTTCAGAGCTTTCTAAGTGACTGAATTCCTTGTGCATATGAGTCATCAAGTTGTGTCTAAATGAAGGTTCTAGATAGAGAGCTTCTGTGTATTCTAGATCGCGGTAAAGCACAATGTTGTTTTTCAATTTTCTCAGCTTGAAGTTCAGAAGCATCTCTTCTACTATTTTTATGAGATGCTTGTCATCTGACATCTTGTCATTCTTTAAGCAAGAGATCATAGTGTTCACTCATTCTGATTCCTTGCATTCTCTCAGCATGTTTAACATGAATGTCTCTTGTGTCTGATTTACAGAACTCTCACTCATGAAATTAAGTCTGTGACTGATTGTGTCTGACATCACTGTGTCTGATCCCTTTCAGTATTTGATATGAAGATTGTATACTTGAAACTCTGAGATTCAATATGCTAAATATTTGAAAGATTTTATTATTAATTATAGATAGATGAGGCTTTCATGATCTGTGATCACTGTTGTTGTATGCTTGTTATCAATATATCTATTTCACAATGCCAGTGTGTGCTTGATTGCTAGCAATTTCTTTTCATGCACTGAGTAATTGAGCTCAGCATCTGATAGTTTTCTACCATCATATGTCACTGAGTGCAGCTTGTCATTCTTGCTCATCTGTAGAAGAGCGTCTTCAATAGCTCATTCAGATGTGTTCATCTCAATGTAGAAAGGTTTATCATGATCTGATTGAATAAGCACTGAGAATGTTGTTACATGTTTTCTCAGTGTGAGAAAAGCCTCTTTGCACATGACATTTCAGATAATTGAATGAAACTTCTTCTTTTGCAGATTTGCATCTGTTTCTCTTAAGAGATCTGAGAGTGATGCAGATATTCATGTGAAATCCTTAATAAATCTGTAGTAGTATAAGATCAACTCAAGAAACTGTTGTACATGATGTATGTTTCTCAGCTGTGGTCAATTTGCTATGACATTCAATTTCTCTGAGATGAGATGTATACAGTCATCACTCACTACATGTCTCATGAACTTCAACTCTTTCATTTCAAACACACACTTGATTGATTTGATGTAGAGCTTATACTCTGCCAGAGTTATAAGCACTTCATTGAGATGCTTCAGATATTCATCATATGAGTTTGAAAAGACTAGAATGTCATTGAGATATATAAGACATGAGATTCTATTCTGTTTATAAAGAATTGTATTCATCATCATTTGAAAGATGATGAGTGCATTTGTCAGACTGAATGACATTGCTAGGAATTTGAACTTCTCTCATTATGTATTAAATATGATTCACAGGACTGACAGTTTGTCTACATGAATCTGCCAGTATTCTGAGAGAAGATTAATCTTTGATAGATATCAGATGTTTCTGATTGTATTCAACTGTTGTTGAATTCATGACAGTGAATATTCATTCTTGATTGTTAGCTTGTTAAGTGCTTGATAATCAATACACATCTGTCACTCTTCATCTGCCTTTTTCATGAATAGAACTGGAAAGTCCCACGCGCTTGATGAGAGTTGTATGAGACTATGTTCTAGAAGGTCTGTGATCTGATGCTTCTGTTCTTCAAGATGTGTTTGTGACAGGAGATATGCATTCTGATTGACTGGTTTTGTGTCCTCTATGTCAATCTCATGTACAAATCCTCGTTCCAGCAGTAATTCCAGTGAAAGATCTGTTTGAAAGATCTTTTCATACTTCTTCAGAAGCTTCTTCATACACTTATCCTCCTGCATATCTTTTATCTTGGTTTCCTCTGCTTCCAGGTCCTGTATGACATACAGAATGCTTTCAGATGAGGTCTTGTGAATTGTTCTCTTTGCTTATTGATGTGTAAGCAGATTTAATCCTTCTATATCAGAGGTGTGAAATGTTCTTCTCATATCAGTTAGTAGAATTGTATGAATCATTTTCTTTCTATCAGTCAACTGCATATGACATGTATGCCATTGAATCTGTGAATTGAACCTTTGAAATCAATTGAGTCTGAGAATGAGATTGTATTCCATGTTCTGCAGCTCTCACGCTCAAATATAGCAAGATCATTCTCTGAAGTGCAAGAGAACTCTTACTTTTGCAGGTGATATCAAATATTAGTTATCAGATAATCTTATGCATCAGGGATTCTTCACTCAGCAGACTTCTTTCAATCTTCAGATTATATGATCATCAATATATTGTGTTGAAGCTTCTGTATCTGCTAACACTTTTGCAGCCATCTCTCAATTCTTACTCAAGTGCCTCTTATACATTAACATTTCAGGCCTCAAGGCATTGAGATGAGTATTCACTTCATTCTCACCTGCACCTCAGTCAGAAGCCTGCTTCTTCTTTGCATTCACAGAATTCAGAGAGTCATCTAATGCAGGCATCTCTTTCACTTTGAAGACTTTTCATAGAATATCAGTGAGTGTCTCTGAGCTCACTGATCCTGCTAGTTTTTTAACTGTGTACACTGAGTGCAATCTTTTGCATCATGATTTTGATGTCTGCAGTTGAAACAAGCTTGATGCTCATGATATCAAGGTTTCCACCCAGGGGATCTCTTTTTCAGAGGATTCAGTGCTTTAGCAATGACATTCAGATCTAGATTCATCACATCTGAGTGTGTGACTTGTGTTGTAGAAGTCTGATTATCTGTTCTCTGCTGAGATATACTTGATTGCAGTATTTTCTGTCACAATTGACTCACTTGTTCCTGTATGATGAGAATGTTGTATACTTTCTCCACTGTGCCTGACTGTGAGGTTAAGCATTTTCATTCTGCTCTCAACTCAGATGTAAGATCATGAATGAAGATCTGTAAACAGAAAGATGTTAAAAGCTCTTCATTCAACATGAAATAGTGTAAACTGAAGTGTGTGAAGTACAATGTAAGATCACTTACTTATCTACACTCAGTGAAGTGTTCATAACACTTGTCTCATACATTCACTTTCTCAAAGTTGTGTAAGATTCACTTGAAAAACTCATTTCATGTTTGTGAGAATGAATATCACTCTGAGTCTGTGAGATTCATCTTTTCATCAGTCATTCATAATGACTTTGCTTTTTCATGTAGAAATGTGGCAGATCTTAAGACTTGTTGAAATTCTGTTGACTACCTGTCTGTGAGTTTATGTTTAATCTGATAATATAATCATATCTGACTTAGCCAGCTGATTGCAGCATCATTTTTTCAGTCACTATTGAAGCTTGATGACTCTGGCAGATCTTCTGACTTGATGTATTTCATACTCAGATTCTCATCCTGCACAGCAGTCTCTGATGATGTGTACACTTCTGAAGAGGTTGTAAACAATTGTGATGAGATCTTCAGGTTCAGTGTAGTCACCTATCTGTGTAAACATTCAATCTTCTGCTGCAGACCTAAGATCTGGTTTTCTCTATTCTTATTGATGATGGTGATTGCATCAGCAAAGCTCTTCATAGTGAATGCTTAGTCTGCAGTGAATGTCAATTGTTATTTGATCTTCATCTCAGTCTGTCACTGTGTATGCAAGGCCTTGATCTCATTTAGAATCCTTGTATATGTACAGAGCTTCAATTCTGATTCAGTGATCTCAGCCACTTTTCTTACTGCTTTGAGTAAACCCTCTGAGAGGTTCTGCATATCTTTCAGTTCAGATAGCAGAGAAGGATGTTGTTTGTATTGACTAGAGAAGATATTCATTTCAGTGATTTCTCATTGATTATATGATGTCTATCATTATCACTGTATTGTTATATTACTATATCACTGTATCATTATATTGCTATATTGTTATATCACTATATCACTCTGTTATCATTGTACAACTCTGGTGGTGGTCACCCTCTCTTTTATCCTTCTTTTGAGTAGGGAGTGGACTCCTTTGAATCTGGTTCACTGCTCTCATTTTCTTTCTCACATCTCATCTGTTCATGTCTCATACATGACATTCATCTGGGTGTGGAGTTTTCCCCTAACAAGTGAAGCAGCATCAATCAGATGCTCTTCTGCTCACCACTCTTTGTATGCTATCTTTTGAGACATTCTAGAACCACACTGGCATGATAACTATGAATCACTTTGTAGATGGAATTATCACACCCTGGAGGAGCCTGCGCTCCTCACTGGTTTTTAGACATGCTATCAGATGTGATTCAAAGGTTGCTTAAGCCAGTGTACGATTACAGGCGTACGCCGGCTTCTTATATTGTAATCTCATACGCTAAATTAATTAGCGTACGCTATGGCCCCTTTACACACGTACGCTAGTAGTTCGGAAGCGGCCGCGTTATTATCCGACGGTCGTACGTTCTTCCGAACCACACTCACTGAATAATTGAATAACTTCTGATAATAAATTAGAGATAATAAGTTAGTTATCTGACATGTCTGAACTGATTGAAAGACTTAATTCACTGACTACATATGTAGTTTCAGACATTTTAAACAGAATAATAACTGCTGTCTGTATTGCATCTCTCTGTTTAAGCAGACAGAAGTTACAAAGCTGTCTATATCTACTGCAGAGATGACAGTGATTCTCATAAGTATTCTTACAATGAGTAAGTTGTCAATTCAGTGTATAATAGAAGAAGAAAGACTGCTGATACTTATAGCAGAGTGCTACATCTGTGAAGACTCTCATTATATTAATCACTATCTTAAAAAAGAGAAGAACAGTAATTATCTAATAAATTAAGTTGAACTGAAGAGTACTGAGAAAGATGATGATAAGCTGCTGAATCTAGATCTCAGTCTAGATTCTGACAGTGAGTTGAAAAAATAATCAGTGAGATAAGTACTGAGAAGCTTATCTTATCTACAGATATTCTCTCAGATAATTATCAAAACATCTTTAATACTGATATATATGTAATTGCAGTGTATGATATCTCTATAAGTGATTGAGAATATGTTAATAAACTACAGTATTTGTCTTACATCTTTCTCATCATTTCTATCATTATGTCACAAGATGATCTCTCTATTTATATGAATACAGATATGAATATATCACTTATTAATATAATAATAGCAAATCTATTCTTCTCTTATTATTAACTAATCTCTATACTGCATGATTAATATGTAAGCATTCAAGAAGTTGGCTTAAAAGCTGATGAATTAAATCTATTCATAATAACAGATCTTATCTTAAGAGTGAATAATAATTCTCTTTTCATTATTGAAGATGAATTTCACTTAGTGTGATATCTCAGATATAATATAATCATAGCTAATAATGTATTATTATTGATGAAAGCAACTATCAATATTTATAATGAGCTTGTTACATTTCATGAAAGATATTTTATAAACATCAAGATTATCAGAGATGCTATTTACATGAGTAGACATCTATTAAACTCACAGTCATCTCAGTAGTGAAAGAAGATTGTCATTTATACTATTAATACTGATATTATTCATCATTCTGACTGAAAAGATTCTCTGTTTTCTACCTTGTACATTGAATTATATTTAACAGATATGAAAGATCAGAATAATTCACTTCAAATTCTCACAGCAGACACTCTTACTGAGTGAATTCAAGTGAATGTATAAGATCACTGAGTGACAGAAGACTGAGCAGTTATTCAAGTGATCATTGACTGATATCATAAACTATTTAGCTTCATTCTAGACTTATTTTCAGATAATATTAAGATATCACTGTGATTTATTAATGAGAGCAACTTTTTCAGCCTGAAACAAAGACTCTATTCTCTATCTTGAAGAGATTACAAAGCTGCTGATCAGATTCTGAACCTGCTTCTGTAAGATAGAAGAATTGAATATATTCTTCTTGAAAACAGAAATCTTATTACTTCATTCATCTTTGTGATCTGACTTAGAAGAAAGTTGAGAGTGATGATTAATTTATGAAAAGTAAACACACACTTACTTCTCAATGTATACTCTCTACTGATATAATAAGATATGTTGTAATCACTCAGCAGTTCTATGATATTCTTATTTATAAATATTCATCAAGACTTCTTTCAATAAGTGATTGAATAGAGTGATTATTTTAAAATCATGTTTATAATTCTGTACTAAGATCTTGAACATTTTACAGTTATTATAATAAGATTAATAATCTTATCTGAGTTCTTTCAACAGTGTATAAAGAAGATTCTAGTGAAATTTCTATGATAATTTATATTAGTCTATGTAGATAATATCATCATCTTCTCTTACTCACTGAATAAATATCTTCATCATATGCAGCAAGTCTTCACAGCTCTCAAGATATCTGAGATAATAATATCATTAACTAAATATCATTTTATGTATCTCTCAGTGTGTTTGCTGAATTATCATGTCAGCTGACTAGATATATCTACTCAAGAAGAGAAAGTAGCTATTATTACTAATCTAGTCTTCTCTATAATACTCAGAGAACTAGAAGAAATCATCAGTCTCTTCAATTATTATTATGATTTTATCAGTTTTTATACAGATCAGATGAAAGCATTAGAGACTCTCAAGATCAAGTTACTGTATAACAGTTCAAAAACAGGCCAGAAAAGAGTGTTATATACAGCTAAGATTAAGTTAATGAGATTTAAGAACTTACTGCAGTTTCACACTCTGCTCATAGAAGTCAGACATTTACTTAACATGATAAAGCAAGTCTTGATAGACATCTTCACTCAGACATATTCTGACTTTAAATATCTCTTCATATTGTATGTAAACATCAGTAAGTAAAGAGATATTGAAGTAGCTCTATATCAAGTTGAAATGAATAATATTAAAAGACCTGTTCTATTTCTCTTTTACTGATTAAGTATGACTGAAAAGCACTACTGAACAACTGAATTGAAGTGTCTTGAACTTATATAAGCTCTGCAGAAATTACTGCAGTATTTAGATAATGAGTTTACAGTTATCATGAATTATATTACTCTTGTATCTGCTTTTCAGTTGCTGATAATAGATTATTGTAGCAACTGACTGATGAATTGAGTCTTAGTTCTAAGCTTATATCTCTCATGAATGATAATTCACTATTACAAGAACACTGCATATACTAATACTAATGCTCTATTCAGATTGTGCTGTTTAGATAATAATTCAGAAGAGATTCTTTCTGAAGAGTAGAAAAAAATTCATCAGATTATTATCAATCAGACAGATAAACTGATAACAGATACATCTTCAGTGAAGATATATATAATTTCAACTACAGTGATAGAGCTTACTGATGAATTTAAAAAGCAACTACACTGAGATATTCTCTATGACTCAGCATTGAAAAAGATCTTTTGCAAGGCCAGTCAGAAAGAGTGATATCAGTTATTTACAGTGTGAGATGAGCTATTGTTCTTCAAAGAATCATATCTCTGTATTCTCAAATCACTGATATAAGACATTATCTGTATATGTTACAACACAGCAGGTCACTCTGATCTTTATTAAATGAAAAACCTTATTCATCAGTTCTTCTTTCTTTCTCATATCTGAAAGAGAATTCTGAATCATCTATCACAATATCTCAATTATTAACTAGTCAAACTGCTGAATCACTTATCAGAGAATAAATTACATCTCATCTCATCTTTAAAACAGCTATTTGAAGTTCTTTTGATTGATTTTATTATAGAATTATCTGTGAGTGATAATCATAACACTATATTGACAGTTACAGACAAATTTTTGAAAGCAGTAATTCTAATTACAGAATAGAAATGATGAGATATTTCATAATAAGTAAAAGACTTCTATAAGAAGATGATCTGCTGCTGACAGCTCTCACTGATAATTATTTCAGATAGAGATCTCAAATTTACATTGTAATTTTAAAAGTTGATTCTTCAACTCATGAAAATTAAGACATGAATGATAACTGTCTATAATTCTCACTCAAATGATCAAAGTGAGTGAATCAATCTCATGATTGAAGTCATATTATGAATACTTCTTATAGATGAATATAAAGTAAATTGAACTGCTCTGCTTAAATAAGTAAAAAGAGTGTTGAACTCAGTAACTGTATAGTCAGCAATGATCTCTCTCTTTGAATTGCTCACAGGTGTAAAGTTTAGATAACTGTCATTGAATCATGAGAAAGCTCTGCTAGATATAGCTGAGTTCATTGCTATGTGAAATGCAGTGTGATAAGATATTCTTGACTCATATATTCTGATAAAAGCTAGAATGACTGAGTTCTTCAACTGATCTCATTCTCAATCAACTATTCAGATTAGTAATTGAGTCTTCTTGAACCTTGCTTAAAAAGCTCAAAAGAGCTGTACATTAAAAGAGATATTCAAGCTATCACTTTTATAAGTAGACTTGTTTCACATTCTTCAGAAGATATTAGATACTATATTTTAATTAAAACTGTCAGCTGATTGATGAATACACTCAGTAATCTTCATCATTCATCTGAAAAAGACTGTATTAATAGAAGTGAATATGAAGTACTTATAATCAGAATCAGTACTTATTGATGATCAGTTGTAATTTGAAGTTGAAAACATCATAAGAAAGCACACAGAGAATGATAAGACTTATCTTCAGATTAAGTGAAAGAGATATGAAGATCTGATCTGAGAGTCTCTTGAAGTTATTGTATAAGATACTCTGTACCTGATCAAGACCTTCATGACTAAGAAGTCTCACAGTCAGCTGAGTAAATGATAGAAAGAAAAGTAAAATAGAGACAGAGTGAAAGAAAGAAAGAAAATATATTATAATCTAATTTTAGCTATTAAATGAGAAGATAAAGAAAATAAGAAAATCATCATCTTTCATTCTTTTCATTATTTCACTCTGTCTCTTCTTATCAATCATCTTCAAGCTCTTTCTGCAGCTTGATCTCCTGCTCAGTGAGATGTGTATCTTAAAATACAACATTCACTGATAATCTCTTATTCATAAGATCACTGAAATGCAGTCTGCTGAGCAACTTAAAGAAATAATTATTAATCACAGTATCTCTCACAGCTGAAACTATATTAATGAACTCAGCTATCTTATTCAGTTCCTTTCACACAGTCTGAATAATGTTCAGATTATACTTGTCAAGATTAGACAGCTGTCTCAGCATCTTTAAATCTTGAACTCTACAATTGACTGTGCAGTCTTCAGAAGACTGAATTGACAACTGTTATACACTACTTATCTTGACCTTATTGATCATCTTAGCAGGAATTGAATGACTTGTCTTTGTCTCAATATCTGTCTTCACAGGTGTCAAGATGCCTCACTCACTGATTTAAATGCATTTCAAGAATTTCAGTGCAATCAGACTTAATGCCTTACACTTGAAAGATATAGATATTTTCTTTATTAAAACTATAATTGAATTATCCTTCTTCTCTGTATCACTGATCTCAATGATGTCATTAACATCTGTCTTCTCAGTCACAGTCTTTTCAAATTCAGACACACTCTCTTTAAATAGCAAGTTATCTGTGTTTCACCTGAGTTCATATCAGCTACAGTAATTTAAAGAGTAGTAAGATCTCTTATTTTCTCACTAACAGTTAATGCAAGTGTTATACTCTTGTCACATCTGTTTATCATCTGCAGAGATAATTATATATTTCTTAAATCATCTCTGACTCTTCACATAAGACTGATATGATATAGAAGCTATTTTTCTGTGAGTCTGTAGAATAATGAAATTCTGATTAGCAGAACTTTTAGAATTGATAATCTGTGAAGTGATTAGCTCATTATTATTCATTCATCAGCATAACTTTCACTTAATAGATAACTATCTTAAATCTTTAATTAATTACTAACTGAGTAAAATGAAAAATTTATAATTAATAAATAACATCTTCTTACTACATTCTGCAAGTCTTTCAATGATTGAGATAGTATTCACAAGCTTCTTCACAGTCAGGTTCTGCATGATTGACATACTCAGACAAGTGAGCTTGTCATTCTGCTGAAAGTATAAGTCAGTCTTATCATTGTAATACAGATATCTTATATATACTGTGCTATACAGTCAAGATATCTGATCACTCTTGATATTCTTCTTTCATTCTGACTTTCTTAAAATATTATCACTCAGAGTTTCATACTGCTTCTGACTAGCTCTCTAACACTTCTTATTCTCTTCTATCAGTGATAATTCTTTAGCATCTGTATCTGTCTATTCAGCTTCTGCTTTTAATTCTACTTACAGCTCTTCATCACTGACTGCTTCTACAGCAGTCTTCTGACTCTCTTCTCTCTTATTCATCTTAATGTCTTTTTCTGAAAACCAGTGTGTGAATAACTATAACTTTTTCAAATGAGTAAACAGTGTTATAAGCTTTCACATTATAATCTTAGACTCTTCTTGATTTTTCAAGCTTCTGTCATGTGATTCATCTGTTAACTCTTCTGTGATTGTATCATACAGTCTAGCTGAGTAATGATAAGATGTAACTGCCTTTCTCTTATTTTAATCTTTGACTACTTTGTACATGAAAAGATAAGTTGATAGTATTGAAAGCTTATCTCTGAAGTTTTCAGAATTGAAGATTTCTGACTTACTCTCTGTCTGAAATTCTAACTCTTTATCTTTATTATTTTCTTTCATCTCATTCTTATCTGTCTTCTCTTTACTGATCTTCTCACTCATCTTCTCTTCTCTATCACTTATATGAAGAAGAGTATCACACTTCTTCTGACTTAATAACTGAAATAATTTCTCTAAGATCAAGGCCTTTTTCATCATACTCACTGTGCCTGTCTTTATAACTATTAACTTCTTCTTAAGACTCATTGTTTCTGTAATCTAATCTTCTATATATTGTGATTTTCACTAATTCCACTATGTTAAATTTTAGCAAGATGTGTGAGAAATAAGAGAAGAATAAGAAGAAAGTAATTATAATATATATATTAATATAATCATTCATTTACATCAATCTCTATTACTCACAGAATCTTTTTTCTATCATAATAAAACTTTTATTCTTATCTATCTCATCAAAGAACTCTTTCTTATTCAAGCTTCTTATAATTTCTATACAATCTCTTTCTTTTCTTACAGCTGTTTTTAAATTAAAGAACTTCTGTCTCTTTTTTATCATTTTTTTTCAAATTATTCTTACATCTTTTGTTCTTTATAGAGATAAATAATTCTTATATCTGATCACTCTTTATATAAATAAGTGATTCTATCACTCAGTCTCTTCTTTTCTATAATATCTGTAGTATATGTAAATAAACTAGCACTTCTGAATAATATCTGTCTCTTTGAGTCTAGTATCTGTGATATCTGTTATCTTTTTTCAATGTCATTTTTTCTTCTCTGTGAATGCATTCTTTCAGATAGAGAGACTGTGATATGCTTTTATTCTCTATTCAAGTCAATTCTCTATTCAGCTCTAGCTTTTACTTTATTTCTTACTATTTTCTGAAGCTTCTGTTTCTATCTTCTCTCTCTGTTCTTCTCTTTATATGTGATTACTTCTTCTATAAGAGCTTTCACTTCTTCTCTACAGAGTCTTTATTCTTTTCTTCATATATAATTACTTCTTCTATGAGAGCATCTACTTCTTCTTTACAGAGTCTCTATTCTTCTCTTTATAAATGATTACTTCTTCTATAAGAGTTAATCTCTATAAAACAATCACTGTATATATAAGAGTGTACACTCATCTTCTATCTTTTAGAGAATAAGACAAGTTTTTACTCTTATATCTGACTCTATGTAGCGGCGTACGCTACAAGTCTTCTTATAATAAGTAATTATTCTATCAATAAGTTATCTAGTAAAGCATGTAATTCTAGATCTTAAGCTGAACTCTAAAGTAATAAATATATCACTTATAGTAAGATGACTCTACTTTCTCTAGATATATATAAAAAAAAAAGTAATATTCTTCACAATGAAGAATATACTTTCTTAAAAATATAAAGTATATAAATCTACTGATTAGCAGATTCAGAAAAAATGAAATATCTCTAATAAAGAGTGAGAGTCTTTTCAAAAAAGATGAACTATCTGTGTTAAAAATGTTAATGCAATGTTCTAAAAAGAAAAATGTGCCATTCAGGCTATAACCTGTAGAATAGTTGAAGGTTGTATTGATAGCTATCTACAAGAACATAATATAGTGGTGGGTCACGTGATCTAGTGGGATCGCTAACCGCAACGCCCGTAACGGCCAACAATAAATAGTTTAAATATTACCTGCAGACTAGAACTTACAACCTTCTCCACCTTCGCACTAGGAAACTAGGTTGAGATGATGGTGAGAGATGGACAACATAATAAAATGAGGAAGTAAAATATGAAGCGGAAGAGGATGTAATTAGCAGATATGTACTGTACATAGAACAACGATGCTCTTAATGAGGTTCAGAGCTCTTAGCATCGCAGGTCCGGGTTTGGAACCAGACGAGAGTCTATCAACGGATCCTCTAAAAAGAATACTCAAATGTAGAAGGTAGCGATTATGAAGGCATAAAATCCGCAAAACAAATTCGAGGTGTAGATTGCGTACTGCGATCGGGATGAAGCCGCTAAAAACATCACTCAATACAAGATACTCCGTACCCAGCTAGCCTCTTTGGCATCACAAAGGTCGAGGCCGGAAAATATTACTGAGTCAACACCAAGAAACCAGGCGCAAAGGAGAAAAAAAATTGAAAATTGAATTTCCGAAGTACCCGACACAAGAGTAAAATATATATTCAGAAATGGTTACACAAATGTGCCGAGAGGTATTGTAACTAGGCCCGTTTAGTCCTCTTCCCCGACTTCACTGAGTCGCCTGTTATTGTGTTCATGAATACACACATCTCTCCCCCCATTCGGTCCTACTCTTCCACCACGTTGCGAATGAGGGCAATAGGGCATCGCGAAACTGATCGTGAAAATAGCTCCGTGGGCTCGTTCAATTCTCATTCCGGCCGGTTTTTAAAGGAGATAAATGATTCCCAACGCATAAAAACATAACACAACAGAGCAAGAAAAACCGTAAAGAAATGCGTTTATGAGGTAGGGTTGGGGTTCATCTAGAGGGACGAGAAAAAAGTCATATTGTTAGTTCCAGGCTCCTTCGCAGTAGATAGCCCCGGTTGGGGGGTTCCTTTCCCCTTATCAGATTGGTATAAGGGCTCTAAAGGACGCACCTTTCGCTTTCCACCGGTCATGGTGACGTTGACGAATCGTCTGGTGTATTGCAGGCGCTTCTTGGCGCGACCCTTGGGGGACTTCTTCTTCTCTTGAGGCTCGACCTATGTCCATAAAAGTACTCCAAGTCAGTCCAAAAGTGGCTCTTGCCTCCCTATCTTCCATATCCCTCCACGTGTCTCCAGTATTCCCCTCCCATATATCGCGATCCATCTCGGAATCTCAGGATTCGCCGGACGGACAGAACGATTTTCAACGAGACGAGGGAACACCGCTGTTCGAAGACCATAGCTGGGTGCGAAAAAAATGAATGGGCGAAAAACTGACCTTGGGGGTCTGAGACTTGACTTTACCCGCACGGGCGAGGGATCCGTGAACTTTACCCATGATGCGCGATAAGAGATGGGGATGAGGTTTCGGAGGATGTCGTCGACGAAGGTGTTAATGACTGTGCGGGAGGCTGAAACGAAGTTGGGTTGATGAGACCCCAGTTAGCGTTTGTCTTCTCCGGCTCGCCGTATTAAGCGAGGTGTGGCGACTAGGGGAAGAGAGAAATAGTAGAAGGCCTTCTAGGTGTCTCTTTGCGGTGCTGGGAAGGAGGGACTAGATAGGGAGAAGAAAGAGGAGCTACTTACAGTCGCTCGGGATCCGATCCTCTTGTCGTTTGTCGTTGTCGTGGTTTGCCGTTCAACCGCTTCAAGCTCTTCTGTGTGACTTGAAGTTGGCGATGTCAAAAATTAGCGAGTGCCAAGACTTGGAGGCTGATGTTTATTAGGGCAGTGCCCTATTGCTTATTTTGGAATATCTCAGGTCTGGTTACTCCGAGCCTGATGACGGAGAGTCTATGCAGCTCTAGAAGACGATACTGACACCGAATTGCGGTTTCGCTCACTTGAGGGATTAATAGACTATATGAAGTATTAAGTTATGGTGATTTAGATTCTAATGAGCGGGACATGTACTGCGGATAGCCTAGGAATTGTGGTGCCACCTCCTAAGCTATCAGCACACTTGCTGCGCCTACAAGGTGTTCCTCATAAAGCATCGCTGGCGTTACGACTCCAAGAACCGCAAGAAGCCAGTTTGGGATCGTCTTGCCATAACCATGCAATGTCAAATGGAGTGAGAATGGGCTGGGTAAACAAACTGCGAAACCGAGCTCTTTCTTTTTAGCTAGAAACCACAGGACATTAAAAGCGTAAAAGAAAACAAGAAATCCAGCAAGAATCCATTTTTGCAAACGGAAAATCATTGCGCGCAAAACCTCCCATAGTAGAAGACTAATCTGTGTCTCACAGGGTTCCAATACAAAGGAATATACATCCCCAGTTGCTAAAATCATAGGAGGCTCCCGCACACTGATATTCATAAATTGCACCATTTCCCTTCCGCCTCACGAAAACCACCCCAGGCGCCACCACTAAATCCCAAAATCTTAACGAGACTTAGCAGCAACCTTGGGAGCAGAACCCTTAGCACCCTGCTTGCTTTGGATTCTGCTGGCCTGGCCTCTGGCAGCGCTGGTAGCGGCCTTAGCCTTCTCAGCTCTCTTCTTGCTCTCCGCAGCGGACTTCTTCTCCTTTCCTTCCTTGATGGCCTGTTGGCGGGCAGCGAGGCGGGCCTCGGGGCGCATGCTTCGTCGTTCTTTGATGACGTCTAGAGAGGCGCCGACAACGGCACGTTGGGACTTGACGGCGCGACGAGTACGCTTCTTGGCAACTTCCTATATGCGGTGATGAAAGATAAAAATTTTCCCTTGGTTAGCCCATAAGTCCCAATTCGTTCAATCCCCCATCTGCAAAAATTTAACATTCCTATCCATCCGTGATGTTTCCTTCGTTCTTTTCCTCATCCTCAGACCATGTATCTTCTGCTACTCCACACATCCTCCTTCCCAACCATAACCTTCGCATCTTGAAAACCCTAGGAGAAAAGGATGGAAATGCCACTGACTTCAGAGATACCCTTCTTGTGTTGTCTTCTGTAGAGGGTCGTCCATGAGATTCGGCGAGGGTTCTTGCGTTGGAGGAAGAGGGATTCGGTCTTGCCGTTCTGGAAGCGGAAGACTTTGCCGTCGCCGCGGACGAAGAGTTTACCCTGCACACATCACAGCCAAAAATGTCAGCTTGGTGTATTTTCCACAGTATTCCTCCACACATTCAAACGCGTATTTAAATTCCCATGTAAACTCCGGCGCATAGGAGGGAATCCTCCATAACCCAAACCAGAACGTGCGTGTGATGATCATTCTGATATCGAGAGCCCCCACAACATCTTCCAAAAAAGACAATCTCATTTTTTCGACATACCTTGCCAGGGTAAATCTTCTCGCCGCTGAAGGTATCGTCGTAGGTACGCATCTTGGATGAGTGGAGATGCGCAGCCGGTGGGTGGACGAGGTTGGATTTGTTGACTTCGTGGATTTAATTAATTGAACTCGTTACGACGCACGCCTTTCGACGCTTTGGGTTGTGGTGGTTGGTTGGTGCGAGATGCTTTCGCTAAAGTGTGGCACGTGACTTTGGTTGCCCTTCCGCGATATCTCCAACGAACTTTCCTCATTCTCTTCAACCACACCCATGCGAATTCCTTGCAGGAATACTTTCAGCAAATGCGGGTTTGTTCTATATTTTCTGGGACGAGGAATGAATTTCACAGTCGAGTCTATTACTAGTTACTGTATTTTCGTGTTACATGAGCTCGAATAGCGTGCCGAATGACTGGATATGAGTTACGGGACGTCGGTACATGATCCTTTCCTTTCCCTCCATTGTTGGAGTATTAAATCGCACTTTTGACCTCCTGGAGGAGACTCTACGTTCCATATTGAAACTCTCGGAACTCTTCATAGAAGTCTTCGAATGCTTACGAATGGCAGTTGGAAGTACTAGAAAAGCGTCTTCGCTAATTCTATCGCCTTGAGACACTTGGTACGTAGAACGGAACCGAAACAAGAAGCTCAAAATGAATCGTTTATGAAATGAGAGCAGATGAAACTCTCGTTTTCAATCCGGCAAAAGAAACAGAACCTTCATTAACTAATAACTGACATAACTATGAACCCATTTCCCTGCTCTGGTCCACTTCGTAGTTTCACTGGAGTGTAGGAAATTAGGAAATATGAAAGCACCGCGTGTTGCTCCCCGAAAAGAGAGCGCCGTAGTCTGTATTCTATCGAGCGGGCATTGAATCATCACAGGTTATATCTTCAACCCTGAAAAAAAATACATGACTATAGAAATGGAAATGAAACAGAAGATGAAAAGCCCAAACGCTCAAATATCAAAAGAAAGAGAATCGAATCATTAAACGATGAACAAAGAAAAAAGAAAACGAAGAACAAGAGCAGGGTGGCTCGCTGACAATATAAAACAAAAGCCAATAAGACGCAAACCAAGTAAAAAACGCAAAGGAATCGTCCGTAACGAATCAATCAATAAATCAATAAAGTGATATCACCCTCTTACTCAAATGATATTGTTAGCCAAACCCGGTTTCTTTATATCATGGCTTCTTGTCCGCTGCCTCTGGCATTGCATAGCGCTTCGTATCTGCCTTTGCTTGCGCAATGGCAGCGGCTGGGTTCTCTCTCCAGTGCTTCGCGACTTCCTCCGCGAGCGGGTCTTCGGCATTTGGGGCCCCAAGTAATGCCTGGATCGAGAGGAGGATGGTGCGGATTTGCAGAGCTGGGGACCAGTTTTCTATGGTTCAAGGTAAGGAGATTAGTTACTGTAGAGTACTCCTAGTAGTAGTAGTAGTAGTAGTAGTAGTAGCAGTGATGATGATGATGGTGGTGGTGGTGTGTGCGCTTCTGATGCTGCTACTAAGGAGGGGGAGGTTTTTGCCATACTCTTTAATACATCAAGACAAACCCTTCCGATGCCGTCGATGTTTGGGTGGTATATCTTTGTCTGGAACAGAACTTGTGGAGGCGCCATGGGATAATCTTCCGGTAGGAACAGCTGTAGCTTGAAGATTCCACCTGAATTACGTGTTAGCCCGGGCGGGAGGCCTTCATAGTAAGGGAGTTATCTATAGATTAGATATATCCCATACCTTCATAAGGTGAGTCGGCTGGTCCTTCGAGGGTAACGTCAAAGTGACGGAGATTGTCTTCCCTAGGGCTTGCAGTGATACCAGGAACACTTTTTGAACGGAACAAGAAGAGGAATAGACAAATCGCAGTTAGTCACCCAGAGGAGCAAAGGCACACTTTCTATTAGAAAGTAAAATAACTCACGGTTCAGTCATCAACCGCTGCGTCTCCTTCACTATTCTCTTGGGCAAATCCATCGCGGGCAAGTTGCTGTGCAGGCGCGTTTGGGCGGCCAGAAATTAAAATGGAGTTCTCTTCACGGTAAAGGATGAAACAAAAGCAGGCAGAATAGCCGGTTACTGCTACTGACAATATTTCTCGAAACGAAGAGCAACGCGCCTGGTGATTGGGAAAATTCGGTTGGAGTTTGGCGGGGTAGGGGGAAGCAAACAGCAACCGCAGCTCCCAGGCAAAAATCCAAAGTCAGACGGTCGCAGAAGGCCTGAAGAGTTGATTGATTATTATTCCCTTAACTTGCAGGGTCGATGTTATGCTGGAAGGGTTTTTTGCTCTGAATCTCTCGTGCGGCCCGCAATCTGCAATCTATTAGGGTTGGGAGTTGTTGCGGCAGATCAACGTTCGTCGGATAAACTGAGCCGGGCTAGGGGATTGTTCCGTGCCGTGCTGGGTAAGTGAACTATGTTAAGTTATCTGATTGTACCCAAATATAATAATGGCCAACAACTCTGACAAGCTATGGATCGTGGCCCTTTAAAGGCAACTGTGAGTCTGTGGCTAATAAGCAGATTACAGCTCATGCTTTTTCGCCGATAATGTGGAAGTATTTACTCATTGGTCTAGTCGGGCGTGATGCTCTTGTTTGGTGTGTTACAGCCTTTTTGCAATTAGCTAGGTTCAAGTGTAAATTTCGTTTGCAATACGCTGGGCTGGATGTAGAATAGCAATCTTTCAATTATAAACCCAGGGATTCGGTGACGATGATTGAAGGCTAAATAAGTTAGTAGGGAAACCTCAACATAAAGTATTAATTGCATTAACTAAATGCTGCAGTTATATAACGTATGATACAGAGCAAATATCGCTTTTCACCGCAAACTAAGCCTCTATCTACTATTGGCCGGATGCCCTATATGGGCCACGTGACCCACCACGTATAGAATGTGGGATGGTTAATCTGTTGTATTCGTGTAGGAAGAGCTAGCTATATATATTACATATGAGATCACGTGTAGGCGGAGCGGTCGCTACGGCAACGCCACTAGGGCGGATGCTACACCTCCCCTCACATCACCATGCAAGATCACAAACACTATAATAAAGAATCAATCATCTCTTGCAAATCTAGCTATGTCATTCTCAAATCCATTCAAATCATGCTACCTGTATTGAGTTTGTGTATTCTGTCTCTCTTCACCTGTAAAACCTAGTAAATCAAGAAATTGATAAAATGTAATTATACTCAAGAATTTAGTCAATTCATCTGCTGTCATTTCTTCAGTTGAAATATAATTAATTGAGATTATGTCATTATTCAACTGGCTGTAGATGTAATAAAATCAGATATTAATATACTTACTTCTTACAGTGATTACAGTCACTGTGACAAGATCAATCACTTTCTTATTATTCATCTTAATTGATAGAAGATCTTCTGTTTCAATGAAGCTCAGATTTATCATCATACTTCTCAATTATATTACTTTATATACAGCTTTGCTCAATGTTATGTATTCAGCCTTATTAGAGCTCAAGAATACACAGAGTTACTTGCTTAATTGTTATGAAATTAATATGTTTCTCAATTTGAAGATATAACTGAATGTAGATTTATAATTATTATTTAATAAGCTGACTTAATCAGAATCTGTATATCTGATCAGTATGTATGTTATATTTAAGAATTCATTCTTAGATTCCTCATTATCATTCTTTATATAGAATATGTCAATCTCACACATTTCTTTCAAATATTAAATAATGTGTAATAGAGTCTTTTATATCTTAGAGATAAGAGCAGTGTTCTTCTGTATCAGTAGAGATATCACACAGATGATATTCAGTTACAGCTTAACAGCTAAGTATTACAGACATCTGATATTATGCTGAAATCATCACTTTGTAAAATCACTTTCTTTTTCAGAGATGAGAGAGTTATCTAGTTATAGATTCTTATTCATAAGTATACAGACAGCAGTTGTATTATCTAGATGAAAATCTTCTATCAATTTATTAATATAATGTTAAAGTATTAATTTGATTTCACTCTTTATATATTTCACTTTCATTTCTAGATATTTTGTGAGTTTCTTTAAGTCTTTGATCTCTAGTTTTTACTGCAAAATATTAACAAGTCAATCAGTATTCTTCAGAGCATTCACAAAGATATGAAGATTATCAATATATATAGTCATATACAGGTGTTTTCAGGCTGAATACTTCTAAAGAGCAGAGTCATAAGAACTCAGACTGAAGTCATTTTCTCACAGTATAGCTGTTAAGTAGTTATATCATATTTTAACAGCTGAATTCAATTCATATAGAGATTCTTCAACTGCATAGATAAGTATACACTGAGTTTCTTATTCAAAGTCTGTGAGTTATCTTATATGAACTGTTTTCTCTAATCTATTATACAGATATGTTATTACTATATTCACTTACTATAGAATTCAATCATACTTTACAGCAATTATAAACATTATTTAATTTATTATATCTGTAATCACAGAGATATAAGTCTTCTAATAAGTATCTTTCTTTAATCAGTTATCATATACAACTCATTGAGATTTTCACAATATATCATTCTCATCAGTATTGAGATTATCAGAGCAGTTCTTTTCAATAAATACTCAGTGATCAGATATCACTGATTCATTATATAAGATATCAGAATGTGAAATAAGTGTTCAGATCTTGTATCTCTTAAGATTAGATATTTTATATTGTATTAATTTCTTTTAATAATCTCTTATCACTTCTGATCTACTCATAGCATTCTTGTGTGATTTTGAAAGAGAATCAGTAATAAAGATGAGAGTGTAAGCTGTAAATATCTTCACTGACTGCATTCAATCTGTACTTATCAATTCAGAAATGTCAGAATTCTTTATTAAATAGATAATAGAAACAGTGTCAGTTGCTGCAGTTATAGTAGTTATAGTAATCTTCAGCATTTCTTACACTTTTGTGAGAAAAATTACATCACTTGTATCAATAATTTTATCTGTTGTAGAACTTCACAAGCAATAGATTGAATATCTGTGAAATTTAATAAGCTTATATGAATCAGCTCATACAGATAACTTATTCAACAGCTTCTATAATTCATGAAGATGAGTAAAAACATCAGTTTCAAGCTCATGAAAATGTGTGATCTGCAGTGAGACATTCATCAATGCTGAAAAAGAAATTGTATAAGAGTTATGAACAGCTTCTTTACTATTATCATCTGCAACTGCAGGTCAATACTTTTCATTATATAGAACTGTAGATATGAGTGTATTATTTATGATTGAAACAACTGTTTTTAGAATATCTGTTCAGAATTTCTTCAGAATCTTCTTGCTAATAAAAACTGCTCTGACATGAGTCATAATCATATATATTTCATGCTCAGACACATCATCTTAATGTAGTGATTAAGAAGTAGTTGATTTTCATACTGTGTCATAATTAATGAATAATGCTGTAATCTTCATGAATCTGAACATATTATTAACATCAGTTCTGACATATACTGATACAGTAAAACCTAGATTCTTCATGAATTGAACTCAGTGCACATAGTAATTGTAAGCTTGATTCTTGATATATAAGAAATAGATTCATCTATATCTGATCACATCATCTGTGATTAACATGTAATATTTATTATTCTGTCACAATTCAACAGAGTGATCTGTAGACTTACTCAATATTCACTCATCACCTGCAAGATTGATATGAATTCACTTCATTGAGTGTACAGTCTGTGACATGAAAGTGATTGAGTATTTATATATCATACCTGCTTTAATACAGATGTTGCAAAAGAAATTGATCTTGATACTTTTAACATAGATGTCAGATAGTGAATTCTTTGTCAATACTATAATAGCTTCCATGTGTATATGTCTCAGATCAACATGTCACTTCATAAGTGTTTTCATAATTGTAGATGATTCTTGATGTTGAGATTGATCAATGATGAGATTATTATTGCTAATAGTGATCATGACTTTAGCATAGTCATTATCATATACATATGATTTTACTGTGAAGTAGACTGCTTTAGACTTATGATGTATATCAACTTCTGACATTCTTTCAACTATTTTATAAATTGAGTTTTGAGATGTACAGATTGCAGTGAAAATCACTTCACTTGATACTTTAATAATGAAATAGAATAAGGTGTTTGAGCTTGAAAGCTTATATTGAAAACTCTGATTCTTCAACCTGATAAATGACAATAGATTAACTGTGAGATTAAGAACATAATGAATATCATGAACAGTGATATTCTCTTCTTCAGATTCTAGAAGAAGATCACTGATCTCTTTGACATGACTGTAATCTTTATCTGCTATATGAATCTTCATATTATCATCATACATCTTTCACTGAATGAGGGACTGCTTTTCACCTGTCATATGAAAACTCACACATGTGTCAAGAAATCAAGATTTGCTTATTATATTAATAGTTGCTGAAAAAGCAATTGCTGTGTTGACAGCTGCAGGTTATAAGATCATAAGATCAGAGAATTTCTTCTTCTTATCATCTTTGTTCTTCTTTTTACTCTTTCACTTGCCATGTTCACTGATACTGACATTGTTACTATTGTTCTTCTCAGATGTAATGATATATTTCTTATTTAACTCACATCACTGTTCAGTAGCAAGTTCTGAATGCAGACATTAACAGGTGTTTTTTCAGTGTCATCTTGAACTGCATATCTCACATTTGAAACTGAATGTGAATAATGTAGAGAGAGTCATGATAGTTGTATTGACTTACTGAGACTTAGAATTTTCATCCTTGAACTTGCTTGTACAGTTTGTCAACTATTTTATAAGATCATTAATATCAATATTGTATATAGAGTTCTGATCAGACATGTAGAAATCATTTAAACATGTCTTGATAAAAGACTTTTAATGCTTCTTCAGATCAATAAGAAAGAGATTGTGATAGAAGTCTTCTGAGTTATTTATCAATTTCTTATGATGTGTAACTAGATAACAGAATCTTCTCTGAAATATCAGATAATTGTTATCTCTGATATGTAAGATGATGAATTCTTTCACAATATTTATACATTTCTTCACAAGTGAGACAGCATATTTAACTTCAATTCTTTCTCATAGCACAGCTGCATTATCTGGCTCAAGAGTTTCAATGATTGTATATACAGATTCTAATAAGAACTGCAATATATATTAATACAGTGCTTTGATATAAATGCTTCATTTTTTAGCACTTAATATGTCTTAACTGATGTCTTCTGAACAGACATGTTGATTCTTTATAAGAATGTCAGATTCACTGATGACTTCAGCATCTGCAAGAATTTCTGTACATCAGATCTCATAGTTATTGCTATCAAATGTAATTACAGCTTTAGTATTCATGACTTTTTGAACATTCTTTTGATATTCACAGATCTCAGATTTGAAATCATCTGCTGCAGAGATGACTACTCAATACACACTCATTCTATTATAGAACATTATCAGATTATTGAATGTTATTGATATTATATTATCTGAACTCATTCTAGACATGATACTTGTGTGTCACACTTCTGTACATGTTGCTTATGAGCTTAAGATGTCATCATTCAATTCATGATCTGCTTCACTGTTTACAGATAACTTTATAATCTCTTCTGTGACTTCTGTGTATTATGTAGTATCTATTTTCTCTGATTCTTCATTGATAGATGTCTGAGTGTGAGAATGTGAATATAAAGTTCTTCTTCTATCACTCTGTGACATAGACATACTACTCATCAGTCAAAGAAGAATTGAATGAAGGAATTGAAAAGAAAAAACATGTTATATTATATTATAGAATTCTGCTATTTCAATCATCAGTCAAGCAGATACACTTGAAATATGCAATGTAAACATGGTAAAAGAATTCTCCTATTCAGAGTGAACACATTCAATGCTTACACAGGTGTTTTTAAACAAAAGTAAAAAAAAAATGTAATTCTTTGTAAAAACATGCTATTCAGACTTATAATCTGTGAGATGATTAATCTGTTATATTCATGTAGAAAGAGCTAGCTATATATATTACATATGAGATCACGTGTAGGCGGAGCGGTCGCTACGGCAACGCCACTAGGGCGGATACTACATAGAATGCTGCGTGTTATCTCAGTGAGCTCAGATCTCTGACTCGGTTTGAACAGGTTACAGACTAATGTTACAGAATGAAGATTAACTTTACCAGAGTGAATAGCAGCAGTATACTAGATCATATTGAAACTGAATCTTGAAGAAGAAGAAGAAGAAGAGGAAGAAGCTATCTAAGCTAGAGATGAGTAAGTGAATATGAGATGATAAGACTTGTGTGAGTTATCTGATCATGCTTTATACTCTAAGATTCTTATATTCTGCCTTCTCATCTCTGCCGCGGGTCCTTCCTTCTGTGATTAAAAATACATAAATATGTGATATATTAATATTTGTGATTCATTGCTAGCAGAATGAGTCTAGAAATTCATTACTAGTAGAATAAGTTCTGCTCTAGTCATAGTCAGCAGAACAAGCTCTATCTCAGAGTTTCTAGCAGAACATACTCTGCTCTAGAGATTATAGTAGCAGAGACTCTCAGCTCTACTATATATTAGAATTATATACTAGCAGAATAAGCTCTGCTCTAAATTCAGTACTGATTATTATATTAGATCACTGTGTTGATATTATTATGATCTATGATATTGAACTTGAAATGAGAAAAGCATATCTACTTGATTAATTATTCTAGCTGATATACTGAGAATAGTGTTACTGAGTGAAGAAGACTGCAGTCAGTGTAAATAGTGCTTATAAAAGATCTCTATATATAATTGAGTATTGATAAGATGAGCAGAGTACATTCACTTATCAGACTGAGATTCTTTTTCAAGTTAATATATGAGAAACTTGACTTTGTTTTCTCTTATAAGTTTCACATCTAGAATCTCATCAATATCATAGTCTTCATCTGCATTGTCTATCTCTGAGTGAATAATCTCTGAGAATGTGTGATTGTTATTGATTTCTATAACTCTGTAAGATTCTAGAAGAGAGACATGGAAAACATTATATATACAGTATAATGAGAATAGTGATAGCTTGTAGACTTGAATATCAATATGTTTTTATACTGTGAAGAGTTCTAGAAACTTATGATTCAACTTCTTATTAGAGCATCTTATTTTTATATTTTTATTATTGAGAAAGACTAGATCTTCTTCTTTGAATTCTTGAGAATTATTGTGAACATAGTAAGTCATGAAATCTTAGATATATAGTAGATAGAAGTAAGTCTCTTCTTGAGCTTCTCTGATTAGTACTGTGTGATATTCAGTATCTGAGTGATTCAGTTCTGAGACTGAGAAGTCAGATATAGTCAGCAGTGATAAATGATGTTCTAGATTCATGAAAAAGAATGTGATATCTAGTACTGAATGAACTGAATTACTATATACAAACTCTGCAAGAGCTAGAAGATTCACTCAGTTGATTTGAAGATAATCTATATAAAGATGAATATAGATTTCTAACTCTCAGTTCTGTCTTTCTATTTATTCATCAGTCTGTGAATAATATACTGTTGAAAGTCTGTGATCTGTGCTCAGAGTTTGTAAGAGAGTTTGTCAAAATTCTGAGATAAATAGATGAGTGAAAGTATCATGAAAGTATTTTAGAAGAAGTTGCTTTGTAAGAAGATATTTAGAGACTATAATATAATTCTGATAGAAAAGCAGTTCATTTTCAATAGCTTAATTCTCTAGATGATTGTGATCAGTAAGAGAGATAAGAGATTCAAGATTCTCTGAAAGATGCTGATGTATAATGTCTAGAAGCAGGCTGAGAGTGAAGTCATCACTATAATACATATCTGCAGCTATTAACATAGCAGCTATTTTGACTTAATAAAGATGATCTTACAATCTGTTCAGAAAGTGATGAAAATTGTTGACCAACCGCTCCACCACGAACTCGCTCGATTTTTCGAATAAGAACCCGCCGATAGATCCATCGAAAAGCCCTCGATCATACGAGCATTTTGACCCCATCGCCGACCGCATACCCTGTGTGGTGGTGGAGTTATCCAGCCAAATGTGAACTGGACGTTGTTCGAAGCTCCTGTGTGGGATTATCCCCCGTTCTCCCCTACCACACCACAACCCCGGGCCAGAGTGCCATACAAATTGTAAGGTGAAGTGACCTAGCCATATGCACCAATCTTCTCGATTTTGGAAGACCCCCGACCTGTAGTTGTGGAGATATCCGAGGAGCGACCTCCGCGAAAACCCTGTCCATCTTTGATGTTCCAAAACACCAACGCCAAGTCTCACCCTCGTACCGCCCTTCCCAATCTGGCCCATCCCCGGCAGAAAAATACAAAAAGATACCTCAGCGATAATATCAAGCACATAATCAACAGACTCTTCTGAAGTGCAACCTCCACAGTCCGCCGCCAGTGTATCTAGACTTCAACACCAAGTCTCACCCCTGTACTACCCCTCTCAATCTGGCCCATCCCCAGCAGAATGATACAAAAAGATACCTCAGTAACAGTATTCAATACATAATCAGTGAACAATGAGTCAACAGCACATCAACAACTATAAAATCAGTATATCTCAAGATCTGACTGAGCCTTTGATCCCTGCACAGTGAGATATATTAAATCTAGTTTTAATATCTCAATATTCAATAGATTCTGCAAGGGATTGAGAACAGCAACACTAGATTTCTATTGAATTTGAGAATTAACTCTATATTAATATAATCATTGACAAAGTCTTCTATTTTGAGATATAAATAACCAGTTCCTCTACATCCTGCTGGCAATATTTATATTATCATATAGAAACAGACTTATATTCTCTATAATATCAAGACTCTGAAGAGAGAAAGTCTTGATAGAGAATATATAGTAGTGCATATCTTAGCAGTTTCTATCTCATTCTTCTACAGCAGTTAATGCAAAAAAAAAAAGATCTTAGAAATAGTTTTTTACTTCTCTTGAAAAAGTAAGATGTTTTTCTCTGAGTTTTACACAATATTCTTACAAAGAATTAAAAACAGAGTTGTTTTCTGTCATAATTTCATATTCTTTTAAGTAAGAATTACTTTTTCAGTGGCTGAAGAGCTTTTATTAATACTTAATTCTTTTTTACACTTTTTATTAACTGATTTGAGTTGCACACTTGTTATTATTATTATTATTCTTCAATTATAGATGTATGCAGTCAGAGACTATGACATCTACCTGAGAACTTTAGTTCTCAGGGTTTTTTCTATGTCTGTAAAGTTAACTATTATACATTCATCAATTTCAGATATGCAAAATCAGAAAATTCCAGCCCAGAATACAAAAACTGTGTTGCACACTTGTGTGAGAAGAATTGAATGATTTAGAATAAAATTGAATAGTTTTAATCAATTTCTCTGCAAAAAATTGATTTATTTTTTGTCAGTTTTTCTCTCAAAAACTGTCATATCATCTGATTTATTATCAATTGATATCATACTTTTTCTCACTGTATCCCAAGAAAGAGATTGTAAAGATTTTATTGATTTATCTTAAAAATCAATTTTAGTTTATTAGATTCTCTTCAAAAATCTAACCTAGTTACTGAACTAGTGTGAAAAAAATCAGGTGTTTTATACACAAAAGTCTTTTATTCTTCTTTTGAAACAGTCTGATCAACTTTTCAATTGAAAACAGACTTAGAAATATCTCAATTGAAACAGTCTGATCAACTTTTCATTGAGTGAAAACAATGAGTTCAAAAATACACTCAGTTGATGTGGAAAAAGATGCTTTCTCAAATGCTATTCCTGAGATTGAAATTCTGAAGAGAAGAAAGAAAGAAGAAATAGAGAAACAACAAGTTCTTGAAATACAGAAACTTGAAAAAGCAAGCAAGATTCTTGAAAAGCAGTGTCTGAGTGAGATGAATGAAGAAGTTCTGTTAATTCTTCATGCTCAGGTCAGACAACTACAGAAGATGATCAAGTTCAAACTTGGAATCTCAAACACAGTTCAAAAAACCTTGAAAATTCCTAGTACAATCACTGACTCTTCATCTTACTCTTCTTCTTTCTTTCTTCCTACTTCTTCTTCTTCTTTGAATCAGAAGAAAACATATGCTCAAGCAGCTGAATCTGCTGTCTCTAAACCTGCTGTCTCAAAACCTGCTCAAAATCCTGAGAAAACTGAGAAGAATACTGCTCATGCCTCTATTCATAGAAAAGTGAAAAAGAAAATGCAAAAAGAGAAAAACTTTCAAATCTCTAGAAATAGAAGACTCATTCTCAAAGTCTCAAACCAGGACATTCTGCAAAGAAACAAGCTAAACTCAAATCTCATTTTCAGAATCAGAAATGAAATTAATCAGCAGTTCTTTTCTCAGTTGATGACTGATATTGAAGTTTAAAAACCAGTTATAGCTTCAATTGAGTCATCATTCTTTGAAAACTCTATTATTCTGACTACAATGCCTGAATTCAGTGCTGAATTCCTTATTCAGAATGAGAATCTCTGAAAGTCAGCAGTAGAATCATTGCTAAACACAATAATTCTATCTAAAAGAGATGAAAAGTGAGACAAATTCATTCTTCATGATATTTCAGTTGAAATTTTTGACTGTGAAGAAGAAATGCTACTTCTCAAAAATGAATTGAAAGAATACAACTTCATTCAACTGAGAAAGAAGCCTGTATGACTAAATTCAATTGAGTTCAGACAAAGCAGGAGAAATGCCTCTGTTCTAGTATATATAAAAACACTTGAACAGTCAAAGATCTCTGAAGTAAGAGTAGCAGGTTTGAAAATGAGAGTTCATGAATACAAAGACTCAAGAATGAATCTCAAAGCTCAAACACAGTGTTCAAACTGTCAAAGATATGAACACTTTGCAATCTCATGTTTTAGAGACTCAAAATGTGCATTCTGTGCCAGAGATCACAAAACTAGTGAGCATAAATGTGAAACATGCTCAAAAAGAGGTGAAATTTGTCAACATACTCTGCTTAAGTGCTCTAATTGCAAAGAAAAACATGCATCTAGCTCAAAAGAATGTATGTTTGCTTCTAGAACTCAAAAGAACTGGAGAAAAGATGAAGCTCAAAGTCAATCTAGAACTGAAGAGAAGAGTCAAGCCAGTAAACTCACAACTGCAAGCTCAAAAAGAAGAAACTCTCAATTATCTAAGTCTTCAAACTTCAATTCTTCAGCAAAATGTAAACAGAATTTGAATCCTCAAACTTCTGTTAAGATTAGAGAATTGAGAAATGACTCTGATGATAAACTAGATATAATGCAAGCAGTTGAGATTTCTACTTTTCAGAACAGTTATAATCTACTATCTGATGATAGTGATTAGATTCTTCTCTACTCTCTTTTAGTATAAATATACAACAAAAACAACAAAAAAAGTTTAAAAACTCTTCAAAAATCACATTTATTCAAAATAATGTGAATAGAAACTCAAATTGCATTTATTCTTGTCTTCAAATTGTATTTGAACAAAAAGTTGATTTTGTACTGCTTCAGGAGCCGAATTTTAATGCTGAGCAAAAATATGTCATTTCTCATTCAAGCTACTACTGCTTTTTATCTCAAAAGTCTGAGATAAAGTCAAGAGTAGTGATCTATGAAAGAAAGAGATTAAGATATCAATTTAATCTAAGATTTGATATCATATCTGACTCTGATATTCTGATGAGTGATATTATAGATAAAGAAAATGAGTTTGATACTATACAGCTTATAAATATCTATAATGAAAAGTCATTGAAGAAAAATAACAATATCTGAACAATTGATAAAGAATTTCTGAACATAACTTCATCAAGAAACTCTATAATTGTGGAAGATTTCAATACACATCATCTCTGATAGAATTCAGAATGCAAGAGAGTAGTGAGAGCTGATAATCTGATTAAATGAATCTTTGAGCATTCAATAGATTTAGTGAATAAGTCTGATCAACAAACATTCTTTAGAAAAGGCATGAAACAGAAGTCTATTATAGATCTAATCTTCATGTCATAAAATCTAATGAAAAGAAGACTTGTAAACTGATTTATTGATTCAAATGAGACATCAGAATCAGGTTATGAGATTATTCAATTTAATATTGAACTGAGTGAAAAACAAATGAGTGAAAATCCTCTTCTCTCTAATCAGTATAACTTTGAAAAAGCTGATTGAAAAGCAGTTGAAGAAAGTATAAAACTGTTTAAATCTGAAAGACAGAATAAGCTATATTGAAATTCTGGTCAAGATATCTCAAATGAAATGCTTAAGAATAGAGTTAAGCTTATTACATCTATTATTCTAACAAGTGTTAGAGATAATATTTCAAAGAGAAAATCTTCTGAGTATTCAAAACCTTGATGAAATGAGAATATCTCATCTAAAAGAAAAGAATTAGCTACTGCTAGAAGAGATTGAAAGAATGATGTAATATCTGATGAAGAGTTCAAAGCTGTCAGAAATGAATACTTTTCAGATATTAAAAGAGCTAAAACAGACTGCTGGAATAAATTTCTTGAAGAAGCATAAGAGAAGAAAGTTTTTAAAGCTTTTAACTATACTAAAACAAGAAGTGTAGCAAAACTTCCAGTCTTAGAATATGAGTTTCAGAATGAATCATATACAGCAAACTCTTTTGAGAAAAAATATCAAGCTTTTATGAGAATTCTCTTTCAGAACTCACCAGATTCAGATTCAGATTCAGAGAAAGAGAATATATCACTTCTCAACTACATTGATGAAAATGACTGAGAATGGCCTGATCTTATACAAGATGAATTAGAGTCAGCTATTTTCTCAAGTTCTGTTAAAACTGCTGCAGGTCCTGATTCAATTAATCACTTAATTATTCAAAATATATATTCCTACTTAAAGAATGAATATTTTGAGGTCTTTTTCAATCTCTTGAAAAATGAATATCATTCTGAATGCTGAAGAGAAGCCACTAGAGTGATTCTTATAAAACCTAATAGAAAAACTTCAATTCCTAAGTCATATAGAGTAATATCTCTATTGAACTGCCTAGGAAAGGTTTTAGAAAAGATAATAGCTACTCAACTATCTTTTATAAGCTTTATAAATGATTCTCTTTTATTCAGTGAATAAATGAGAGATAGAAAACAGTGTTCTGCAATTGACACTGTTCTCTCACTTATTTATGATATTCAAATAGCAAAGCATGAAAGTCTGGTCTCAACTGCAGTTTTTATTGATATAAAAGAAGCATTTGATCATGTTTCAAAGTCAAAGTTAATTCAGACATTGAAGATATTAAAACTGCCACTTTCCCTAATAAAATGAGTTAACTGTTTTATGTCTAAAAGAATTATACAACTCTTCTTTGATGAAATGAAACAAGACAAGACTGAGATAAAAATAGGAGTATCACAGAGGTCTTCAATCTCACCCATTTTATTTGCAATATACACTGCATATCTATTCAAAAATAGAAATATGAGAATAGTGCGATCTCCAAGTTATGTGGATGATATTGATCTAGTCTACAGCTCAAAAACTATCAAAGAGAATTTGAAAGTAATTGAAGAAGCTGCAAAGGAAATCTTTGTTAGAGCAGATATCAATCAAATTCAATTTGATATGAATAAAACTGAGTTAATTCATTTCTTTCCTAGATTCAATGAGAAAGAACTATCTCTAACTCTTTTAAATAGAGAGATTAAACCCAGTGTAAATGTCAAATGATTAGAAGTATGATTAAACTCCAAGTTGAATTTTAAATATCACATTCAACAAAGAACTGTCAAGACAGAAAGACTATTGAACAACATAATCAGACTATCAAATACAGAGAGAGGTCTATTCTTTCAGACTATGAAACAGTTATATATAGCCTGTATTACATCAGTAGCTGATTATGGAGTTCAAGTTTGATGAAATAATCAAGGGAATTTCACTGAACTCTTTCAAAGTCTGTAAAACAGAGTCTTGAGAAGAATTCTGAGAGCATTTAAATCATCTCCTATTAAAGCAATGGAAATTGAAGCTTCAATTCCTCCTTCTACTATTAGATTTGAAAAGGCCTGTATGAACTATGCTCTGAGAGTTGTAAAGATGAGCTTAAATTATATAATCAGAGAAAGAGTCTCTTCTTCATTTCCATCAATTAACTCTGAAAATGAACTGAATTGAAATAGATTTCTTGATTGAAATGAAAATAATTCTTCAAAGAAAATGCCTTCTCAACTGTACAGACTATGCTCTCTGATTAAAAATCAATTTTCTTCTTTAAATATTGAAAAAGTTGATCATGAGAAGTTATCTCTCTGGAGAAAAAAGCTTGAATCTCTTATAGACTTACAAATAAGTGAACTATCAAAAGAGAAAGAATATGAACAGCATTTGAAGAGAATTTCTACAATCAATATAAAAGACTCTATTCTGATTTATTCAGATGGCTCAAAAAATGAGAACTTGAATAGATTAGGCACAGGCATTGCTTATACTGAAGATAATATTAATTTTATCTCAGATTTCTGGAATCTAGGCTCTGAATATGAAGTCTTTGATGCTGAACTATTTGCAATAGTGAAAGCTTTCAAACTCATTGAAATAAAATCTCATAAAAGAGGAAATTGTTTGAAAGAGGCATGGATATTCTCTAATAGTCAAGCTGCTTTAAAAAGACTTAGAAATAGTCAGATTCATAATGATCAAATGAATCTTGAACTGATCTTAAACTCTGTTTTAAAAATTCAAGAGAGAAGAACATCAAAGCTGAGAATTCATCTGCACTGAGTTCCTGCTCATATGAATATTCATGGCAATGAATTGGCTGATTCAGCTGCAAAAAAGAGTGCAGAATTAAGCAGATCTATTCAAAAAATTGTGTTCTGGTCTTTTATAAAGAGAAAAATAAAAGAATCTTGTTTAGACAAGTGGAATGAAAGCTGGCAGAAACAAAAGAAGAGTATACATTATTCAAGATTTGAAACAAAACCCAAGTGAAAATCTTGTTCAATTAAATGTAAAAAGAAAATATTCTCACCTATAATACAGCTGAAACTAGGACATGGCTATTTCAAATCTTATATACAAAGATTTGATGATAGATTTGACTCAATAGAATGCTCATTCTGCAATACAAATGAGAATCCTGAGCATATTATAATGCACTGTGCATTATACAATAGTCTCAGAGCCAGATTGAAAGAGAAGTATGATCTAAATCAATTAAATATGAGATTCTTATTCTCAACTGAGACAGAAATTAAATACTTAATAGACTTTCTATCAGAAACTCAAGCAGCTATAAGAAAATGGCTAAATTCAGAATTATCTGAATATGAAGAGGAGGAAATCAATCAGATATAGTCTGTTAAAACAGCTATACACTCTCTTTTAAGAATTTGTTTTATTATAGTCTCTCTTTACTTTTTCTTTTTCTGTATCTTTTCCTTTCAATTTCTTTCTATCTATCTATTTAATGTGTCTATCTTTGAGACTGTGTTCTTTCTCTCTTTTCTTTTGTCATGATATTGTCAAATGGTTTCAAAGTATCAAAAGATGTTAAAACACTGCAATTTGTAAACAGTTTTTGTATTCTGGGCTGGAATTTTCTGATTTTGCATATCTGAAATTGATGAATGTACAATAGTTAACTTTACAGACATAGAAAAAACCCTGAGAACTAAAGTTCTCAGGTAGATGTCATAGTCTCTGACTGCATACATCTATAATTGAAGAATAATAATAATAATAATAATAATAATAATGAAAATTGTTATTAAGCTCTGTCAACTTCTCTGACTTTAATCTGTAGTCTGAGCTAGACTGATCATATGATCATGTCTGAGATCAGAACCAGAATTTTTAATAGTCTCATTATCAATTCAACAGATCTCATTACACAGTTCTAACATTAGATAGTAGTTCTATACTGTCTCAGTGAGACTTACTGTCTACTCTTATCACATTTTTCAAATAAGATCATGATTTTCACTTCTCAATTTAAATTATTTTTATTGCTTTAAATGACTTCAAATCTTATTTAAGTGTTATCAAAAAGTGTTACTTTTTAAAAAATTAAAAATAGTCTAAAAAAACCTTAAAATGTCTAAAAATAGTAACTTTATATCAAGAATGAGACTAAATGAGATCAAATGAGATCACTTTCTCATTTTTTTCAAGTCATGATTTCATTTTGAGATCTGATATATAGTCACTTTGCATGTTTATTTAATAATTAGTCTCAGTGAGATTCACATCAAGAAATGTATGAGATCAGATCAAATGAAATCAAATATGAAATTCATGATTTCAGCAGTCAGTCTAGTCTGAGCATTAGCTAGAGATATCTGCTGAGTTTTTATAATCTTTCTTATACTTAATAATAATATCTAACTCACTCAGATACTGTGCTCAGCAGGCCTGAGAATGACTGAGTACTTTGATTATTAGAAAGAGAAGAAGGTTATTATAATTACTGTAAATAACTGTTTCATGATGATTACTCTGTATGAAGTGACTTCAATGTCTGATTAACTCTATGATAGTCAGTATTTTCTGATTATATGTGCTGTAATTATATTCTGCATTTGTCATTTTTCTGCTGTAGAATGTAACTGAGTGTAGATATTCATCTGCTTCTTTCTGCATGAGAATTTCACTTATAGTATAGTCACTGACATCACAGAAGATTATGATTTCTAGTTCATTAGAGTAGAAGATGAGAAGAGAGATCTTGATAAATTCATCTTTTAACAGCTGAAAACTGAAGTCTTCAGTGTCTATTCATTGAAAGATCTTATTAGCTTTCAGCAGATTTATCATTGATAGAGTGACTTTGCTATAGCAGTGTATGAAGTGACAATAGAAGTTGCAGAATCTCAGGAATTCACAGACATCTTAAATAGATCTAGAGATGAGCTATGATACTATAGCTTCTACACACTTTAAATTCATTCTTGTGCTGTGACAGCTGATTATATAACTCATAAAGTCAATTTCTTTCTGTAGAAAGCAGCATTTAAAGAGATTGTATATCAGTCAGACCTGTCTGAGTTTCTGAAGCATCTTTCAGATATGTTATCAATAAGTCTTCAGACTGTCATCTTTTGTGTATATGATAATATCATCTATATAGATCACAGTGAATTTGTCTATATATGAAAGAAGAGCTGTCTGAATATACTGTTGAAAGTGACTGAAGAAGTTGCAGAGACTGAAGAGAATAATCAGATATTCATAATTTTTATAATATATTTTAAAAGCTATGAGATGTTTGTAATTCTCTGTGATTTGTAGCAGATGAAAGATGTGAATCAGATCTAGCTTTATGACTCAGTGAATTCTGTTAAATCTTTTCAGAAGCTCTGAAATTAGAGATATTGTATATTGATTTTTGACTGTGATTACATTTAGATTTCTGTAGTTAATATAAAATCTTTTAAAGTCATTCTTCTTGAGAGTAAATAATACTGAGGATGCATGAGAGCTTTTACTAGACTGAATGAATTCTCATTTCAAATTCTCATTAATGTACTTCTTCAGAAGCTGTAGTTTCTTCTCACTTATATTATATAGTGAACTCTTCTTGAGAGTCTTATCATTTATCAAAGTTATCTTCATATCTGTATCAGAATGAAGAGAAAGAGAGTTTGCTGTGAGTAGATGAAAAATATTCTGAAAATTCTCTAACTGAGATGACAGAGTGTCTGATACTGATTGTGTTAGTTCAGAGAATTGTAATCAGACTATGATGAGAATCATTTCCTCTCTGAGGAATTTTTATAGCAGAATATCTTCTGCATATTATTGATATACTTAAAACCTGTTGAATATCTGACCTGTGTCTCAATGAATATTAAGGTTCATGTTATATAGTCAGAGCATGCCTAGAATAAGAAGTAAGATCATTGACATAGAGCAGAAGTAGTGTGTGATCAGCTGTTCATCAGAGTTCAGCAGAGTAAGTTTGTAGATAAAGAAAGCTGTTTAATATAAGCAGTGCTGTAGATTCTTCAGAGAGATCTCTGCTACTAGTATTTTAACAGCATTTAATGCTTCTGTCACTTTTAAGATTATGATATTTGACTCTGTGTCAGAGTTAACTAAGGCTGACAGAGTGACACAGCTGGGGTATTTTATGTTAGAAAGAGTGTTGAAGATGTGATATATAAAATGTATTATGTTATTGAGAGCTGAGATGATATTGAGAATTGATATGTCATAGTGAATGACCTTCATAGATAAGATGTATTCATTAATCTGCTGAGTGAAGAGATTGACTTGAGACTTGTCAGTGCACATAGTCACTTCTAGTAACATACTGATTCATTTTTTGATTTGAGAGAGAAGAATGAAGAGTGTGTGACAGCACAATCTGAAGAGACTGTGTGTGAGTGATCATTGATGATCACAGACATAGAGATACTCTGATGATTACAGATCTCTACAGATGAGTGTATAGAGACTGATATTAAACAAGTGTAGCATTCTGCTATTCAGTGTCTCATTTATTCACACCAGGTGCAGACATCTTCATAGCATTTTCAATATTCATTGTCTGTGATGTTCAGATTCTTGTTGCTATTATATAATGATCTGAAACAATCTCTATTAACAGTGATGTTAGATATTGTATTATCTCATGTAAAATTGAATTTAACTTGACAGTTCTATGAGATGAGTTAGCATGATATAGAAATGTAACTCTCTGTCATTGTGACTATCTTCTTTCATTTAGTGAAGAATGCTGATCAAGTATTAAAGTAAGCTTGATTAATCTGATGAAGAATTGATGTTATCAACTTGATACAGAATGTGACACATAGTACAGAATCATTTCACTTCAAGTCTGCTGTAATAATCTTAAAGTCAGTAATGAAGTTCACAGTATATTGATTGTATTGTATACAAAGAAAGTTTATTTATAGCTCTGCAGTGAGAGTCATATTAATCTTCTGATAGTTGTCACAGAGTCATATCTTCAGAATGTCTCAGATGATGATATACATGTCATGTTTTATTTGCATTTGCTGAACATGTTGACAAATCTTAGAGCTAAGATAGCTGATGCTGAAAGAGCTTTTGAAGACTTCATTGATAATGAAGTGTTCGCGGATGTTGTTATTCATATTCAGTAGCTAGAAATGAATGTCACTAGTCTCATCAGCAATTTCACCTTAGTAGCAGTGATCATGAGTTGATGATGAATCAGGGCCGGGGGCGCGTCTTTCATGTGAGTGATGACTTTCAGTGTTTTCAAATGTCAGGTCAGTTGTGCATTGACATCAGTTATTTGATGATTCTGAGTGATTAGTTTATTGACTTGATCTGTAAGAGCTTGAATTTGTGTGATTTGACTAAGTGCCATTTTTTTGCTGCAGGACACTGCATATGAAGATGTAGAGAAAAAAAAATGCTGCAGATCTATGACTGATAGTGAGATGAGAAGATTCAGTAATGTTACAGAATGAAGATTAACTTTATCAGAGTGAATAGCAGCAGTATACTAGATCATATTGAAACTGAATCTTGAAGAAGAAGAAGAAGAAGAGAAAGAAGCTATCTAAGCTAGAGATAAGTGAGTGAATATGAAGTGATAAGACTTGTGTGAGTCATCTAATCATACTCTATACTCTAAGATTCTTATAACTAATCCGGCATGACACTAACCTACTTTTAATACAAGTCATGTGCTCAGAGCAATTCTCATCATAGAGTCTGAGAAGAAACAGTTTCATCTTCAATAAAGATTCTCAAGATTTACAAGGATTTTTCAGATTCTTCAACTTTGACTTTCTATTACTATATATTTACATATCTTTGAGATTTGAAAATCACCTTAGCTTATAGCTAAGGAGAAGAAGAATAGAAATATTTCTTTAATATTTCAAAAAAATCTATATTTAAGATAGATGTATACTCTTGAAAATGATCATATTTTTTGATCTCAGAATTTCTAAGATGTGGCGGGCTGCGCCTGATCAATCATATAGACTATTCTGTTACACTTCATAGATTCTTCCGCTTCATTCTCGAATGCGTACACTCTGATTCTCAGTCATTCTCAATCGCTGATTCTCAGCTGTTATGAATGTGTATAGATTCTTTCATTCTGAAGCTTCACTGTGTATATTATTACATACATGTATAAATATTCACTCTGATTACTGATTCTCACACTTTCTCTTTCTTTTCTTCTCTAATGTTTTTCTCTTTGTTATATAAGATCTATCAATATTATACTAATCTATTTAGACTGACTGTGTGACTGTGTCTGGAATCAGAATCAGATTTTTTGATAGTCTTATTATCAATTCAACTGATTTCATTACACAGTTTTAACATTAGATAGTAGTTTCATACTGTCTCAGTAAGACTTACTGTCTACTCTTATCACATTTTTCAAATGAGATCATGATTTTCACTTCTCAATTTAAATTATTTTTATTGCTTTAAATGACTTTAAATCTCATTTAAGTGTTATCAAAAAGTGTTACTTTTTAAAAAATTAAAAATAGTCTAAAAAAAACCTTAAAATTTCTAAAAATAGTAACTTTATGTCAAGAATGAGACTAAATGAAATCAAATGAGATCACTTTCTCATTTTTTTCAATTCATGATTTCATTTTAAGATCTGATATATAGTCACTTTACATGTTTTTTTAATAGTCAGTTCCAGCAGAATTCATGCTAAGAAATGTATGAGATTAAAGTAAATAAGACTAAATATGAAATTCATGATTCTGATGATCAGTCTAGATCTATTCAGTGTAGATCTCTTATACTAGAAAAACATTCATTATCTTCTTATTAGAAATGATTATTCACATATTATCTTCTTATTAGAAACAATTATTCATTGAGAGATATTCAAATATGTAACAATGTATAAGAAAGAGTAAACAATCAGTTAAAGCAGATACTAAGTTCTCAGATAGAAGCTTACTTATCAGTTATTCTGACTCTGTAATAAGATTTTACAAAGAGAATGTCAGTGACAAATCTGAGAGTTTTAATATCTCAGATATATAAGATATTCATATAATTACACATTTAATAATTAATATAATCATGTCTAATAATAATATGAAACTCTTGAATATAAGTATAGATATAATATCACAGTGACTTTAAATAATATTAAAATTACAACAGTAATAGATAGTGAATATATATATAACTCACTAACTTTAATACAAAGAGATTTAATAATTAACTTATATAATTTTAACATCTACAGAATTAAATATAAAAGCACTGAAAGAATGCTTAGATACTTCTATATATTTTAATACTTCTGATCTCACTCTCTACTTATCATGAAGAATAAAAATGCTTATAAAACTAAGTATAGATAAAGATATCATCAGTTCATTAATTAATTAAGATTAATATATCAATGAATAATTGAAGAATTATATAAAACAGAAGTTTTATTCATGAATGAAAGTATGTGAATCAGTGTTATGAATATCTGATAATATTATAAAATATCTTGATATTCTGTTCTGAGACACTGTTATATAATAGAAGATATTAGATTAATTACAGAGTATCTGACAGAGAAACACTTCTCTTATAACATTTATTCCTGACTTTGATATCAAGATCTTAGAAGCAGATAATCAATCTTAAGAGAATTGAATAAAGATTAACATAGTTAAGAAGATATTAACTTTTAAACTCTTACAGACTCTTATAAGTGTAAATAAAGACTCAACTTATGAAGACTTCTGTACACAGCTTTGAATATTGAATAACTGTCTTATCAAGCTCAAGAGTATATAGAATAGTGACACAAGATATTATACTTCAGTCACTTATACACTTATACTGAAGAATAGCAATGATGCAGATGCTATGAACTGAATAAATTCAAATGTCTATATATAAGTAAGAGTTTCTGCTGTTTGAACAGGCTTCTGAGTCTCTGAGATCACTTCTGAGAAAGTCACTAATCAATGTCAATGTCAAGTATACATTAACTGTAACTGATTAGAATACATTACTTTCAACTGTTGATTAATTTATATATCTTCTAAATTGAGAGAAAGATCAGTGTCTTCTTATTCAAAGAATGAATCAGTGTCTTTCTGTGCTAATCACATTACAGTGAAGAAAGATTCAGAAGATAACTATAAGAATATCTTAATGAAACAGAGAAAAGATTAACTTCTGTTCAAATTTACAAACAGAAGCTTGAAGAGATCAGATAATAATAATTTAAAGAGAAAATAACAATGAATGTAATTCTTATATCTACTGTAATTAATAATATGTATAATATGAAAGTCATGATGAACAGCAGTCTATATTAGACTGATCACCGGAATCATGAATTTCATATTTAATCTCATTTGATCTGATCTCATACATTTCTTGGCTTGAATCCTGCTAAGACTAATCATTAAATAAACATGCAAAGTGACTATATATCAGATCTCAAAATGAAATCATAACTTGAAAAAAATGAGAAAGTGATCTTATTTTATTTTATTTAGTTTCATTCTTGACATCAAGTTACTATTTTTAGACATTTTAAGGTTTTTTTAGACTATTTTTAATCTTTTAAAAAGTAACACTTTTTGATAACACTTAAATGAGATTTAAAGTCATTTAAAGCAATAAAAATAATTTAAATTGAGAAGTGGAAATCATGATCTCATTTGAAAAATATGATAAGAGTAGACATTAAGTCTCACTGAGACAGTATGAAACTACTATCTAATATTAGAACTGTGTAATGAGATCTGTCAAATTAACAATGAGACTATCAAAAATTCTGATTCTGATCTCAGACACGGTCACACGGTCAGTCAAGTCTATATTACTATGTAATGATAAAATCTTCAGTTGTAAGACATTATAATCTTCAGTATATTTCTTTATTAAAACTCTGACTCCTTGCAAAATTTAATGATTTAGAAGACATTTATATCTGTTATATAATGAAGTTAATCAGAGATGTGAGAGAATATCAATATGAAGATGCCTATATATATGAAGCTAATAATCTTGATTATAATCTTATATTAGAACTTGCCTGACTATCTAAACAAGGCATCTTATTGAATACTTGAAACAGAAGCTTGATATTCTCTAATAATGATAGAATCTATGAAGATGACATTCACAAGATCATGAATCTAACACAGATCTCTGTCAATGTGTATGAAATACTCTGAAAAAGAAGTCACTAATAGCAGAATTATATAATAATCTATTCTATTAGTCTGATCAATATTAAAAAGACTCTAGAAAAGTTATTCTGTGTTACAATAACAGATTCTTATATAAAACTCTCTTAACAATATTATGAATATCTAGATGTTTTTCAATAAGATAATATTATAAATATACTTCTCTTATGAGATTCTAAAGTGAATCACAGTATCAAGTTAGAGAAAAAGAATGATAAGAACTTTGAATTATTATAAGACTCTCTTTATAACATATTCTGAGATGAACTTCTGCTTCTTTAAAAGACACTCAATAATCTATTGAATAACGAATTTATATACATTAGTAACTCTTTCACTACAATCTCTATTCTCTTTACAAAGAAATCAGGTGAAGAACTTCAGTTCTGCATGAATTATTGAGAATTGAACAGATTAATAAAGAAGAACTGTTATTCTTTATCTCTTATCAATAAAACTCTAGCTTACATTGAACAAGCTCAATGATTTACAAAGTTAAATATCATTGTCACATTTCATAGAATCTGTATTATTGAACAAGATGAGTAGCTTACAGCATTCTGAATATGATATAATCTCTTTGAATGAATAGTCACACTCTTTAAACTGATCAATACTCTCAGTATATTTCAGATATTTATCAACTAAGCACTCTGAGATTTTCTTAATGAATTTATATTCACTTATCTAGATAACATTCTCATCTTCATCAATGAATTCAGAAAGAAATATCAAGAGTATGTATAAAGAGTATTACAATGACTATAAAAAGCAGAACTATTAATTGATATTAATAAGTATGATTTTGAAGTCAAGAGTACTAAATACTTAGATTTCATCATAGAAGCTGATAAGAGAATTCAAATAAATTCTGAGAAGATCTCTATCATTCTTGAATGAGAAGCTTTATATACTGTGAAAGATGTATGAAGCTTCATTGAATTCACTAACTTCTATCAGTGATTTATATGAAACTTCTCAGATATTGTGAGATCACTTATAGAACTTACTAAAAAAGACTTAGTATTTCAATAATCAGCAGATACTGAAGCTGTATTTATACAGATAAAGAAGATATTTATTAATATCTCTTTACTAATAACATTTAATTCTGATTATAAAACAGTTATTGAAGCTGATTTCTCTGACTATGTGATAGAAGAAGTGATATTGTAATATGATGATAAAGATATTTATCACGCCTCTGGCCGCGCCAAGGCCCCGCTGCGGTTCCACACGGCTCATCGCTTTCATGCGGATGATTTCATCCATCCCGCAAGTCATCTGAACCGGTTTCCAACTACTCTATGACATCATTCAGATATATCATAGAAAGATCTGATTGATGAATATAAGAACTCTGCTTCTATATGAGGTCAGCAGATTACTCTTTCTTAACAGTGAGACACTGCTGAGATATCAGTTCAGCTATTCTCACTCATGAAATGAGAGAAGGGTATCTGCTCATTATCTATATAGAATAGCTAGATGCTGACTTCTTATCAAAGAAGTCAGTGATTCATTTTTCTTCTACTGAAATATATACAAGAGTACTACATGTCTCATACAATCTTCTTAGTATACTAAGTATCATATCTGTGATATTCTTGTAATAACTCTGTAGTCTATGAGCTCACTATTCAAGCAAGATAGTCAAGCTCACTTATATAACTTCTTAAATAACTATTTCTACATATTACTGCTGACTAGTCATTACTTCAGTTTCATCATATTACAATTTGAATCACTCAATCTGATTATAAGTTTGAATCAGTCAAGCTCTAATAAGTCTGATATAGTCTCATGCATCTGCACTGAGATCAACCTGACTTCACTCTCTGAAGGAAACACTACATCATCTTCTAGAGAGTGTACATCTCTATCTCAGCAGGAATCTGAGATTTCTGAACCTACTGCATATTTTGACATGAGCTCTTCAACTGCTCTGCTACTGTCACAGCCTCTACACACCTACATCTATCATGAAGATAGAGAGATTAAGATCAGAGATTCTCTGAGATATAAGAGAAATATCTTGTCTGAATTTCACAGCTTTATCTGTACTCTTGAACAGAAATTCTGCCTTAATCTGAGCCAGTATAATACTCATGAGATACAAGTAATATACACTGTCAACCTTCTTGAAGGCATCTCTGTAACTACTTGAATTATCAAGAAGAGAGAGCTTGAGCATATCAATACTGTCATGACTTGAGAAGAATTCAAGAACTTTCTACTGAATCAAATTGAAGATTACTGTAACTGCAGCTTCACAGCAGTACAGCAGTTCAACTCATTACATTAATAAGATAATAAGAATTCTTCTGATTTCAATGCAAGATTTGAAGAATATTGAGAGAAATTAACTGATAATTTGAATCAATTAAAAACATAGCTTTATCTCATAAAGCTGACTTACAAGATGCAGACAATAATATTATAATATCAGAGTTTATTAATCAACTGCACTGAGCTTGTTAACCTGACTTCTCAGATCTATTTGAATAATCAATTCTCTGAGAAAAAGATTAGTAAGACTTCTTCTAAGTAATCTATAACAGAATCTAAACAGCACTGTGACAGCTTCAGTATAAAGAAAGTAAAGAAGAGTTTCAAGTGTTCTGATTCTTCACTCACTGTGAAGAAATATTAAAAAAGATTTAATAAAGATCTCTGTTTCAACTGCAGAGTTGATAAATACTATATCAGTGATTATAAGAAGCTGAAGAAGAGAAGAAACTGAGAAGATATCTTCTTAAAGTTAACTTCTCTTCTGATAAACATATCTACAGAAGATAAAGAAGAGAAAGAAATGAAGAATTGACAATTTTCACATCTCTGAGTTCATGTTACAATCACAATGTATACTCTGAATGAGGAGATATCAGTGAGATACCTACTCAACTTCAGAATAGATACTAACTTCATATTCTATTTCTTTTCTTTAATAAAGAATTGAAAGAAGATAGACTTATCAGATCATGTAAAATTTATCAATGAAATAAAATATCACTGTTTTGACATAATTCAAGTGAAGTGTGTGATCACAGACTTAGAAGAAATCTTCAAGAAGAGCAGTCTGCTTCTTCACACAGTTAATATTATAGATAAGAATGTCATTCTAGATCTTCTGTGATTGAGAGAAAACTATTCTCTCATTGACTGAGTAACTCAGATGTGACAGTATCATCTCACTGATGAAGAGACAGTAATAGAGAAATCTGAAGAGTTTTATCAGAAGAATCTTAAGAAAAAGATTGAGTCAATATACTGCATAGCAGGTGATTGAGACTTGAGAATAAATGAAGAAGTCATCACTCTCACTGCAAGATTAGCAGCAGTATCTGTCATTGAAGATGAATATATATGATATCTCTTTACAGATTTTAAGAATGTCTTTTCAGAAAGAGAAGCAGTGAAGTTTTCTGATATCATGATATGATATAAGATTTATCTTGAAGACAGTGCAATGATGCTGTACAGGTCTCTTTATAACTTGTCTATAAAGAAATTGAATATTCTGCATAAATATCTTGAAGAAGCATAATCAAAGAACTGAATACATTCATCAAAAAGTTCAACAGAGACATCTATACTCTTTGTACTCAAGAAGAATAATAGACTACATCTATGCATAGACTACAGAGACCTCAATAAAATAACAGTTAAGAATTGCTATTTATTATCATTAATTGACAAGATAATTGATCAATTATCTGAAGTAAAGATATTCTCAAAGATTGATATACAGAATATCTATCATAGAATCAGAGTTAATAAAGACAACATTTGAAAAATGACTTTTCATATTAAGTACAGTAATTTTGAATATCTTGTTTTATCTTTTAGTCTTTATAATGCTTCAGCCATCTTTCAGATCTATATAAATGAGATACTGCAGAGTCTTATTAATATCTTCTGTATAGTATATCTGAATAACATTCTAATCTTCTTAAAATCAGAGAAAGAACATGATACTCATGTTTAAGAAGTATTGAGTCACTTGAGACAGTATCAACTCTATGTAAACATTGAAAAATACTTGTTCCACATGCAGGAGATTGATTTCTTAGATTATATTATTAAGATGAACAGCATTTCAATGAACAGAAGCTGAGTCTTCATCATTGAGAACTGGTCAGTACTGCAGACATATTGCAAGATGCAGGTGTTTCTGAGATTTGCAAATTTCTATAGATGATTCATCTATGCATATTCACAGATTACTGCCTCTCTTACAGATCTGTTAAAGAGAAGTGTGAAAGACAGGAAAACAGAACTGTTTACTCTCACTTAAGACATCATACAGACATTTGCAGAATTGAAACAAGCTTTCACAGATATCATAATACTGAATTACTTTAATTCTGACTTATTCAGTCAGTGTGAGACTGATGCATCTGAGAATGAGATCTATGAAATCTTTTCACAGTTGACACTGAAGATCTTTCAACATTGAAAGAATTAGAGAATAATCATCTCTGAAGAAATAGATAATGAATTATCTGTGAGAGAAGACTTTTTCACAGAGTCTATAAGACACTGTGAATAAAGATCAGTGATCTTCTTCTTCAAGAAGTTATCACTCATGCAGAGAAGATATGATACTCATAATCAGAAGATGTTAGCAATTGTTAAATTCTTTAAAATCTGACAATATTATCTTCAGAGTAGTAAGTACTCAGTACAAGTTCTCACTGATTATGCAAATCTGTATTACTTCTTGATAACAAAGAGCTTGACAGAATGTCAAGTCAGATGAGTAAAGCTGCTTTCAGAGTATGATTTCTATATCTGATATTATTCAGATTAACTTAATCTTGCTGACATGCTGTCTAGACAGTCTGATTATAATATCATTAATGTGAAGAAGAATTCTATAAAAGAATCTCTATCATCACTGCAGAAGAAGCTGACTGTAGAGAGTTAAGATTCTCTGAAGCTTAGAAACAGCACTGAAAAGACAGCTGTATGACTCAGTATAGAAGATGAAAGAAAACTCAGATTCTCACAGAGAACTGACACTGAAGATCATGAGCTTCTCATATTATATCTTACAATTATTGAATTAACAAAGAATGAAACAGTCTACAATCTTTCAATCTGACTACTTTTAAAATTTATTAATAAGTTATAGAAGAGAAATGTCTCTACTGCAGCTTAAATTCAGAAGTTGAAGAAGAAAGAATTCAGTTTAAACTTGAAAGAGACAGACTCTGAACAGAACAGTACTGCTAAGAAATCAAGTCACTGATAACTAGAAGAATATGAACTTCTACTGTTAAATGATTCAGTCTTCATCTCTTATAGTAGAATGATATGTCAGAAGTTATTGAGAATTGATTATAATAATTCTCATACAGAGCACTTTGAGTTAGAGAAGACTAAGACACTTCTAAAATATAAATATATTTGAGATAAGCTTTAAACAGATGTCAAAGAGTATATTGAGACTTATAATATCTGTCAAAGAATAAAGATTCTGTGATATAAGTAATACAGTGAGTTAATATCACTGCCTGTTTTAAAGAGCTTATGACAGAATCTATTAATAAATTTCATAGTTGATCTGCTAAAGTCAATAAGAGTCAAAGAATATAACTTAATTTTAATCATTATTGACTACTTCACAAAGATAATCAGATATATTTCTACTTATAAAAAGATTAAAGTCTCTGAATTAACTAATCTATTTTTAAATATTATTATTTATAATCACAGTGCTTCAAAATTATTGATAACAGATTAAGAATCTCTCTTTATCAGTAAATACTGATCAGCTTTTTACTATTATCTTATAATAAGACATCTTCTCAGTATCACATTTTATCTGCAGACAGATAGTCAGACTGAATATCAGAATCAGATACTAGAACAGCATCTTCAAGCATTCTATTCATATTATTAGAATAATTAACTCAAACATTTTCTAACTACTGAATTCATATATAATAATACAAAGAATGCAATCTTAAAGATATCTTCTTTCTATACTTATTATAAATATAATTCTTTGTTACTCAGTGATGTCACAGATAATATTTTAAAGAGAAGAATAGACAGTTAGAATGTTAAATAGATACAGAGAATAGAGTGTTTCTCAGTATCAGAAGTAAAAGTAAGATTAAAACTTTTAAATGAAATTCATAAGAAGATAATAAAAAGCATCTACTATGCTCAGAAGCAGTAGATAAAATACTATAATTAAAAACATCTTTCAATGAAGTTCTCAATACAGAATTAAGTACTACTTTCAGTAAAGAATATTAAGATAATGAGACTGTGTAAGAAGCTCAGTGAGTGATAACTAGAATCTTTCTCAGTAATAAGAGTGATAGATAAGCAGATATATGAGTTAAAACTACTCATAGAATTGAAATTAATTTATTCTATTTTTTACATTTTTTATTTAAAGCTCTATAAGTAACACTCTGAGATGAAGTTATCTCAGCTGAATAATATTAAGATTAAGAGTAATACTAAATATCTTATAAAGAAAATATTAAATAAGTGAATATATTACAGCAAGCTTTAATATCTTATTAAATAAGAAGATTATTCATTATCAGAGAATTTATAAGAACTGTTTAAGTATTTGAAAAATACTAAGAAAGAGATTGTAAGCTATGAAATAATTAGTAGAGACTGTCTTATTATATATTAGAGATATTAAGTAAGAAATATTACTTAAGACTTCTTATTTTTCTTAAAGAGTTTTTTAAAGATAATCTTACAGTAATAAGCTGATATCTTATAGACTCTATAATACTCTTTTTCTATTTTCTCTCAAAGGATTTTTTAGAAGTTTAATAAGACTATACAAGTGTAAAATTCCTGAAGTGATTAGAGAAAAGAGATATTGAAAATCAATAAAAAGATTAATATTATTAACTTATAAGCTGCTGCTATTCTAATGAGACTGCAGCTCACTGAAAAAGTAAAAAGAAGAAATCTCAGAGTCTACTTACTAATAATTATACTCTTATTAAACTTATTCTTTATCATTAAAGTCTCTGATACTGATATCTTTATCTGCTGAGAAGTTAATACTGTAGTACTATAGAGAAGCATACTATAGAAGAGTATAAGAGATACTTAAAGTATTAACTTATTAATTTATAAAATATCTCAGTTATCTGCTTTAATTGAAGTGAGATTCTCTTTAATTAGTAATTGATCTTTATAATACTTTTAACAGCAGCATCAGCTGATCTCTTCTTGAGATCAGTTGTTCTGAGATGTTTTTTCATCTCAGAGATTCACACTTTCATCTTCTTTTATAGATAAGTAAGAGAGATCTTCTCAGTCTTGATAGAATCTATTAACACTTAAAGCTCTGAGACTCTCACTCTGTACTACTTGAGTATCTGAACTTCTTATCAGAGCTGATATAATATCTTCTTGTAGAGTAGATAATACTTACAGAGAGATAGAAGTCATTGTTACAGATGTAACAGAAATAACAGAAGTAAGAGAAGAGATAGATATATAAGATTCTTCTCTTCTTCAGCTGCTTAGCATAGTGCAGACAAGTAGCAGTGCTGGTCATAGACTATATCAGAGCCTTCTCACAGAGAGAAGATAAAGAAACTGCAGAACTCTGCAGACTTAACTTAGTAGTATTCTGAGCAGGACTCAGATATACTGTGAAAGAGAAACTATGAATTGAGCTTCTCAGAGTCACTATCTCTGAAATCAAGCTCTCTCTGAGTTTCTCTCTGAATGATCACACAGGGTCATACATCATTATATTGACTGAGAAAGAGGGCGGCGTCACAACGGTGACAGAGAGAGCAGAGAACAGATCAGATGCAGACACATCAGTCAGCAGAAGAGATGACATCTCACTGCAAGGCACAGCAACTACTGCTGCAGCTGCAAGAGAAGCAGAAGAAGATGTGACAATGAGAGCAGTGCTTTCATGACTCATTGACACTGCTGCCTCTAATCTGACTTTCTTGATAATTATGAAGACTGCAGCCGCATCACAAAGATATTTACTCACTAGAAAACATCAGAATAAGTCTCTTATTATCTCTCAAGAATGATGCTCTCATGCACTCACTATTACAGATGAGAGAGAAGAGAGAAAAATATATCACAGAGAGAGAGAATCTTTTCAAAAAATCCTGTTACTACTGTTAGCTTTGTCTCTAAAATACATCACTTTTACAGAGAATTTCATATATAGAACAGAATATAATGAGAGATCTGTAAGTCACTTATTAACTATGTTTTTCACATTTCAAATTGATATATAAGAAACTCACTTATCACATATTTGATTTGAATGAAGATGAGAAAAGAAAGATCTACACAGTCAGCAGAAAAACTTATCTATTTCTTTATACAGTATATACACTATCAATTGATTAACAACTGTTACTATATAATAAAGATAATTTCTAATCTGATAATCTTGAGAGCATTAGAACTATATTCTTAAAGAGAAGAGTATTATTATGTCTCTGACTGTGTTAAGACTCTGCTATGATTTCACACAGCTCATCACTTTTATGTAGATAATTTCATTCATCTCACAGATTATCTGAACTAGTTTTCAATCACTCTATAATATTATTCAGATATATTATAGAAAGATCTGATTAATAAATATAAGAACTCTGCTTCTATACAAGATCAGCAGATTACTCTTTCTTAGTAGTGAGACATAACTGAGGTATCAGTTCAGCTATTCTTACTTATGAAATAAGAGAAGAGTATTCACTCATTATCTATATAAAATAGCTAGATGCTGACTTCTTATCAAAGAAGTCAGCAATTCATTTTTCTTCTACTGAAATATATACAAGAGTTACTGTATATTTCATACAATCTTCTTAGTATACTAAGTACTATATCTGTGATATTCTTGTAATAACTCTGTAGTCTACAAGCTCACTATTCAAGCAAGATAGTTAAGCTCACTTATACAGCTTTTTAAACAACTATCTCTACATGTCACTGCTGACTAGTCACTGCTTCGGTTCCGTCACATTACAATATTCTATAATCATATATCTTCATGTCTAAGAAACTGAGTTCTGTTAAATACAATTATAAGATTTATAACAAGAAACTTCTTATAATTATATACTGTTTAAAAGAATAAGACTCTGAACTCTGAAGTATCTCTGAATTTGAGATAGTTATAGATTATAAGAATCTCAAATACTTCATAACTATCTATAAACTCACTGAATAATAGATATGATAATCTGAGTTCTTAAGCTGCTTTTATTTTATAATACACTACTGTTCTGACAGTCAGAACTTGATGACAGATGCTCTCTTATAATGAGAGTAAGATATATCATTTAATATAACAGATACTCACTGAATGAACTGAGAGTATCAGCTCTTGAATCTGAAGATACTAGTTAATTAAGATAAAACAGCTCATGACACTATATATACTTCTCTGATTAGAACTATTACTGATATCTCAACTTCTCTTAAATCTATATTAGATAAGATATGATATACAGCAGCTCAAACTAATGAACTTCTCTAAACACTCACTGAAGCAGTATAATAAGAAGCACTCTGATTTTCTTCAGAACTACATGTAAGAACTGACATCTCAGAATATTCAATTGATGATAATAACACTTTATAATTTCATGAATAATGATGAGTCTCTCACTCTGAACTCTTACATATCTGAATAATATAAGAGATGTATGATTCATATATAACTGATTATTCAGACTGTGAATAACAATATATAATAATCTTCTGAGAGTTCTATTAACCTGAGATATTAAATAGTATTAGATACTTTGTCTGAAACTGCAATCACTGTTTTTTTATTATCTTATGAAAGAACTGTAGAAAAGATCTACTGAAATCACTTAATATCTCTGATAGAATCTGATAAGATGTAATAATTAACTTTACTATTAATCTATCTAAGAGTAAGAGTTATAGAAACATTCTGATAATTTGTTAACTAACTAAATAAAGATATAATTTTGAAATCTTGTAATAAGATGAATACTGAACAAGTCACTGAAGTCTTCTTATGAAGTTTATTCTATCAGATATATAAGTTACTGAGATCTATAGTATTGAATCAGAGCTGTCAATTCATGAGCACTCTTTGAACAAGAATCTGTCAAGTTCTCAGAATTACACACTGTCTGTCAACTGTCTATCACTCTGAGACTGATAATGCATCAGAATGAATAATTCAGACTGTAAAAAATTATCTCTATAAGTTCTATAATCACTTATAAGATAATTAACATGATCTGCTTCTACATACAGAGATCACTATTAATGAATAAGATGCTGTTTCAATAGATATGAGTCTGTTCTTTCTTATATATAATTATCACATAAAGATGTTGAATCTTTTAGAGATTATGCAGTTCACATCAGATCTCTGAAGTCTGATTCAGATCACTGATAATATAGTAATAAACCTCTGAGATATCTGTGATTAAGCAGAGATCTTCATGATAAGCACTAAACAGAATTAAGAAGATTGAATCAATGTTCACTGAGACTTCACTGAATAATATAAGATAGAAGATCTGATATGATTGAATCTTAAGAACATATAAATTACATGTTTATCTTATATACTGAATTATCATTATATTAAGTATAAAGTGATAGAAGTTCTAGATAGTTATAACTACTGTCTTGACATATTATCAGAAATTTATAATATCTTTTATATAAGCTTATCTCACTGCACTATCACTGATCTGTTCTCTTCTTAACTGACTTCTAACTCACAGCTATCATACATCATAGAAGAAAATCATAAGCTTGAGTGAGAGATTGAGAATATTCTTGATAAGAGACTCTGCAGCTGTGACTGATAATATCTTATAAAATGAATTAAGTATGATTATCTGATCTGAACTCTGAGTTTTATGTTATCTGAAACAGCAGCTCTTAATCAATGAGAATAGCTTCTGAAAGAGAGAAGTTAATGTGACAGGCTGCATCTGATTAATTATATAGACTATTTCATTACACTTCATAGATTCTTTCACTTTATTCTTGAATGTATATATGTAAGAGGCCTACGCCGAATAGATCGGTATAATATTATAGGTCTTATATAACAAAGATAAAAATGTTAAAGAAGGAAAGAAAGAGAAAGTGCGAGAATCAGTGATTGAGATGAATATTTATATGTGTATATGATGGTGTACGCGGTGGAGCTTTGAGGTGGAAGAATATACGCGTGTTTATAGCGGCCGAGGATCAGTGATTGAGAATGACTGAGAATCAGAGCACACGCGTTCATGGCAGCTGAGAATCAGTGATCAAGAATGACTGAGAATTGAAGTGTATATGAAATCTGTGAAGTGTAACAGAATAGTCTATATGATTGATCAGGCGCAGTCTGCTACATTAGTTCTCTCTTTTCAGAAGCAGTTCTCATCAGTCAAGAACCACTGTTTTGAATAACATAGAACTCAGAGTTCAGATCAGTTGATTGTAGTTAACTCATTTCATAAGATATTATCAGTCACAGCTGTATAATCTCTTATTGAGAATTTCTTCAATCTCTCACTCAAGTTCATTATCTTCTTCTATAATCTCTGGCAGTTATCAGTCAAAAGCACACAGTGTTCAAACTGTCAAAGATATGGACACTTTGCAATCTCATGTTTTAGAGACTCAAAATGTGCATTCTGTGCCAGAGATCACAAAACTAGTGAGCATAAATGTGAAACATGCTCAAAAAGAGGTGAAATTTGTCAACATACTCTGCTTAAGTGCTCTAATTGCAAAGAAAAACATGCATCTAGCTCAAAAGAATGTATGTTTGCTTCTAGAACTCAAAAGAACTGGAGAAAAGATGAAGCTCAAAGTCAATCTAGAACTGAAGAGAAGAGTCAAGCCAGTAAACTCACAACTGCAAGCTCAAAAAGAAGAAACTCTCAATTATCTAAGTCTTCAAACTCTAATTCTCCAGCAAAATGTAAACAGAATTTGAATCCTCAAACTCCTGTTAAGATTAGAGAATTGAGAAATGACTCTGGTGATAAACTAGATATAATGCAAGCAGTTGAGATTCCTACTTTTCGGAACAGTTATAATCTACTATCTGATGATAGTGATTAGATTCTTCTCTACTCTCTTTTGATATGAATATACAACAAAAACAACAAAAAAAGTTTAAAAACTCTTCAAAAATCACATTTATTCAAAATAATGTGGATAGAAACTCAAATTGCATTTATTCTTGTCTTCAAATTGCATTTGAACAAAAAGTTGATTTTGTACTGCTTCAGGAGCCGAATTTTGATGCTGAGCAAAAATATGTCATTTCTCATTCAAGCTACTACTGCTTTTTACCTCAAAAGTCTGAGATAAAGTCAAGAGTAGTGATCTATGGAAGAAAGAGATCAAGATATCAATTTAATCTAAGATTTGATATCATGTCTGACCCTGATATTCTGGTGAGTGATATTATAGATAAAGAAAATGAGTTTGATACTATACAGCTCATAAATATCTATAATGAAAAGTCATTGAAGAAAAATAACAATACCTGGACAATTGATAGAGGATTTCTGAACATAACTCCATCAAGAAACTCTATAATTGCAGGAGATTTCAATGCACATTATCCCTGATGAAATTCAGAATGCAAGAGAGCAGTGAGAGCTGATAATCTGATTGAATGAACCTTTGAGCATTCAATAGATTTGGTTAATAAGTCTGATCAACAAACATTCTTTAGAAAAGGCATGAAACAGAAGTCTATTATAGATCTAACATTCATGTCACAAAATCTAATGGAAAGAAGACTTGTAAACTGGTTTATTGATTCAAATGAGACATCAGAATCAGGTCATGAGATTATTCAATTTGATATTGAACTGAGTGAAAAACAAATGAGTGAAAATCCTCTTCTCTCTAATCAGTATAACTTTGAAAAAGCTGATTGAAAAGCAGTTGAAGAAAGCATAAAACTGTTAAAATCTGAAAGACAGAATGAGCTATATTGGAATTCTGGTCAAGATATCTCAAATGAAATGCTTGAGAATAGAGTGAAGCTTATTACATCTATCATTCTAACAAGTGTTAGAGATAATATTCCAAAAAGAAAATCTTCTGAGTATTCAAAACCTTGATGGAATGAGAATATCTCATCTAAAAGAAAAGAATTAGCTACTGCTAGAAGAGATTGAAAGAATGATGTAATATCTGATGAAGAGTTCAAAACTGTCAGAAATGAATATTTTTCAGATATTAAAAGAGCTAAAACAGACTGCTGGAATAAATTTCTTGAAGAAGCACAAGGGAAGGAAGTTTTTAAAGCTTTTAACTATACTAAAACAAGAAGTGTAGCAAAACTTCCAGCTCTAGAATATGAGTTTCAGAATGAATCATATACAGCAAACTCTTTTGAGGAAAAATGTCAAGCTTTCATGAGAATTCTCTTTCAGAACTCACCAGATTCAGATTCAGATTCAGAGGAAGAGAATATATCACTTCTCAACTACATTGATGAAAATGACTGGGAATGGCCTGATCTTACACAAGATGAATTAGAGTCAGCTATCTTCTCAAGTTCTGTTAAAACTGCTGCAGGTCCTGATTCAATTAATCACTTGATTATTCAAAATACATATTCCTACTTAAAGAATGAATATTTTGAGCTCTTTTTCAATCTCTTGAAAAATGGATATCATCCTGAATGCTGGAGAGAAGCCACTGGAGTGATTCTTGCAAAACCTAATAGAAAAACTTCAATTCCTAAGTCATATAGAGTAATATCTCTATTGAACTGTTTAGGAAAGGTTTTAGAAAAGATAATAGCTACTCGACTATCTTTTATAAGCTCTATAGATGATTCTCTTTTATTCAGTGAACAAATGGGAGGTAGAAAACAGTGTTCTGCAATTGACACTGTTCTCTCAGTTGTTCATGATATTCAAATAGCAAAGCATGAGAGTCTGGTCTCAACTGCAGTTTTTATTGATATAAAAGGAGCGTTTGATCATGTTTCAAAGTCAAAGTTAATTCAGACATTGAAGATATTAAAACTGCCACTTTCCCTAATAAAATGAGTTAACTGTTTCATGTCTAAAAGAATTATACAACTCTTCTTTGATGGAATGAAACAAGACAAGACTGAGATAAAAATAGGAGTACCACAGGGGTCTTCAATCTCACCCATTTTATTTGCAATATACACTGCATATCTATTCAAAAATAGAAATATGAGAATAGTGCGATCTCCGAGTTATGTGGATGATATTGATCTTGTCTACAGCTCAAAAACTATCAAAGAGAATTTGAAAGTAATTGAAGAAGCTGCAAAGGAAATCTTTGTTAGAGCAGATATCAATCAAATTCAATTTGATATGGATAAAACTGAGTTAATTCATTTCTTTCCTAGATTCAATGAGAAAGAACTATCTCTAACTCTTTTAAATAGAGAGATTAAACCCAGTGTAAATGTCAAATGGTTAGGAGTATGGTTAAACTCCAAGTTGAATTTTAAATATCACATTCAACAAAGAACTGTCAAGGCAGAAAGACTATTGAACAACATAATCAGACTATCAAATACAGAGAGGGGTCTATTCTTCCAGGCTATGAGACAGTTATATATAGCCTGTATTACATCAGTAGCTGATTATGGAGTTCAAGTTTGGTGGAATAATCAAGAGAATTTCACTGAACTCTTTCAAAGTCTGCAAAACAGAGCCTTGAGAAGAATTCTGGGAGCATTTAAATCATCTCCTATTAAAGCAATGGAAATTGAAGCTTCAATTCCTCCTCCTACTATTAGATTTGAAAAGGCCTGTATGAACTATGCTCTGAGAGTTGTAAAGATGAGCTCAAATCATATAATCAGAGAAAGAGTCTCTTCTTCATTTCCACCAATTAACTCTGGAAATGAACTGGATTGGAATAGATTTCTTGATTGGAATGAAAATAATTCTTCAAAGAAAATGCCTTCTCAACTGTACAGACTATGCTCTCTGATTAAAAATCAATTTTCTTCTTTAAATGTTGAAAAAGTTGATCATGAGAAGTTATCTCCCTGGAGAAAAAAGCTTGAATCTCTTATAGACTTACAAATAAGTGAACTATCAAAAGAGAAAGAATATGAACAGTATTTGAAGAGAATTTCTACAATCAATATAAAAGACTCTATTCTGATTTATTCAGATGGCTCAAAAAATGAGAACTTAAATAGATTGGGCGCAGGCATTGCTTATACTGAAGATAATATTAATTTTATCTCAGATTTCTGGAATCTAGGCTCTGAATGTGAAGTCTTTGATGCTGAACTATTTGCAATAGTGAAAGCTTTCAAACTCATTGAAATAAAATCTCATAAAAGAGGAAATTGTTTGAAAGAGGCATGGATATTCTCTGATAGTCAAGCTGCTTTAAAAAGACTTAGAAATAGTCAGATTCATAATGATCAAATGAATCTTAAACTGATCTTAAACTCTGTTTTGAAAATTCAAAAGAGAAGAATATCAAAGATAATAATTCATCTGCACTGAGTTCCTGCTCATATGAATATTCATGATAATGAATTGACTGATTCAGCTGTAAAAAAGAATGCAGAATTAAGCAGATCTATTCAAAAAATTATGTTCTGATCTTTTATAAAGAGAAAAATAAAAGAATCTTGTTTAGATAAGTGAAATGAAAGCTGGCAGAAATAAAAGAAGAGTATACATTATTTAAGATTTGAAACAAAACCCAACTGAAAATCTTGTTTAATTAAATGTAAAAAGAAAATATTCTCATCTATAATACAGCTGAAACTAGGACATGGCTATTTCAAATCTTATATACAAAGATTTGATGATAGATTTGACTCAATAGAATGCTCATTCTGCAATATAAATGAGAATTCTGAGTATATTGTAATGCACTGTGCATTATACAATAGTCTCAGAGCCAGATTGAAAGAGAAGTATAATCTAAATTAATTAAATATAAGATTCTTATTCTCAACTGAGACAGGAATTAAATACTTAATAGACTTTCTATCAGAAACTCAAGCAGCTACAAGAAAATGGCTAAATTCAGAATTATCTGAATATGAAGAGGAGAAAATCAATCAGATATAGTCTGTTAAAACAGCTATATACTATCTTTTAATAATTTGTTTTGTTACAGTCTTTCTTTATTTTATCTTTTTCTTTCAATTTCTTTCTATCTATCTATTTAATGTGTCTATCTTTAAGACTGTGTTCTCTTTTCCTTTGTCATGATATTGTCAAATGATTTCAAAGTATGAGATGATGTTAAAATACTGCAATTTGTAAACAGTTTTTGTATTCTGAGCTGGAATTTTCTGATTTTGCATATCTGAAATTGATGAATGTATAATAGTTAACTTTACAGATATAGGAAAAACCCTGAGAACTAAAAGTTCTCAGGTAGATGTCATAGTCTCTGACTACATACATCTATAATTGAAGAATAATAATAATAATAAAACACAGTTACTGAGTAAGTGTCATGATAATATTAGAATGTTCTGCACTGTCTCAATACTATCTTAGCATTTAATATTCAGTGATGTGTCACTGAATATAATAATGAAACATGTGTTACAATCAGTGACACGTGACACAGATGAAATGGTGAATTCACGGTGTAATCACTGTAAATTAACTCTATATTCTGTAGAATAGTTGAAGGTTGTATTGATAGATTTATCTACAGAAACATAATATAGTGATGAGTCATATGATCTAGTGAAGATTGCTAACTGCAACAGCTGTAAGAATTAACACTCTCTCTTGAGATAATAAGAATCACATACAAAAACACTCAAATCATCAAGATAGTCTGTCAAAACTAAATACAAATGTAAAATTAAACATTCTCAACTTTTATACCTGTAAGACCTAGTAAAATCATGAATTATGCAAATGTCATAGTATCTAGAGATTTAGTAAGTTCATCTGCTGTTATCTGAGTGATGAGAATATATTCTAAATCAATGACTCTCTAATTCAACTGTCAACATGAAAAATGAAAATACATGTCAATGTGTTTACTTCAGACTGTAATGACTGCTATCTTTGTGAGATCTATGACACTCTTATTATCAGCAAGAATTCATATCAGAGATATAGTGATGAAGCTAAGCTCAATCATGAGGTTCTGAATTCATGTTGTCTTATAGACTGCCTCACTAAGAGTCATATATTCAGTCTCATTGAAACTTAGAGATATACAAGATTGCTTCACTGAATGCTATGAAATCAGGCTGTCTGCAAGCTTAAAAACATAGCTGGATGTTGATTTTCTATCATCATTCAAGAGGCCGGCTCAATCAGAATCCGAGTAGCTGAAGAGTAGGTAGAAATCATCAGAGAAATCAGAGGTAACAGAGGAATTGATAGAAACAGTAGGAATGATAGGAACGGAAAGATCGATAGAAATGAAAAGATTGGTAGAAACAGACCTCTTATACAGGCCGCGTCCGTAGAAAATACCCAGACTCATGATTCCTTTCAAATAATGTATAATGTGCAATAGCGCCTTTCAATATTGAGATGTTGAATCAATGTTCTGTTGAGTAAGTAATGAGGCAGTGTGAGTGATATCAGAACATGTTTTAACTGCAAGATATTACAAGTAACTCACATCATGTTGATATCATTAAATTGTGAAATCAGCCTCTTTCTCAGATATAGAGAAATTATTAATATAGAATTCATTCTTCATTGATGTTCTGATGACAGCTGCATCATCAAGGTAGAAATCTTCAACAAGGTATTTGATATATTAATAATGTATTAAATCAATTCCCTTATTCAAATAATTGATCTTCATATTCAAATACTTGATTGACTGATGTAGATTCTTGACTTTCAATTTCTCACTGAGTATACTCACTAGTCAATCAGCATTCTCAGAAACTTTAGATATGATGTTAAGATTGTTAATATAGATTGTTATATAGAGATCTCTTCTCTAGAACTCTTCTTAAGTTAGTTATTATAAATCACTTAATATGATTTTCTAAGAATATTATCAGAATCAGCATTCAGGTTCACAGGCCTATCTTTCTCAAGAAACACTCAACAGTCTGAAGTAATCAATTCACTTCTCAGAACATCAGATCTAGAAATCAAACTTCATATATTATATCTCTTCAGATCAGTAATCTTGTGTTATATGAACTTCTTTTAATAATCTTCTATCTTCTCTGACTGAGATATGGCATTCTTGTAGAACTTCAGAAGGTTATCTGTAATAAGACTCAGAGTATATATAGCCAGCGATTTCACAGGTCACAATCATGTAGAATTCAGATCATTAATATCAGAGACATCTTCATTATCAATCAGATAAATATCAGACTCTGATTCAATAATATAATTAATGAGTTTCACAGATGTAACAATCAGTTTTTCAGTGATCAGAAATCTCACATCACTACTGACAATAATCTTATCAGATTCAGAATGTCATAGATGATATATCAATGTGTCACTGAATTCAATGATATAATAGAAATCAGCATATGAAGAAAGCTTATTCACAGACTGCTGAGATTTATATAAGTGAATAAAAACCTCTGCACTTAATCAGTGAAAATGCCTCACATTCAGCAGAGTATTCATAAGTGTATATCAAGAAATCTTATATAGACTTAGAATCACAGAAGTCTCTGCAGTAGAGAACTAAAATTTTGAGTTGTAAAAAACTGTAGATATGAGAGTATTATTGATTATTATAATCACTGTCTCTAGAACATCTGCTCAGAACTTCTTAGAGAGATTATCTTTCAAAAGAGCAGCTCTAATCTGTTTCATAATAGTGTGAATTTCATATTCAGAAACACTATTCTGATGTGATGAATGTGATACTGTTAATTCTCATTTGATATTATATGAATTCATAACTGTGTGTATATGTGTAAATTGAAAAACATCATCAATATCAGTCTGTAGAAAAGCAGAGGCTATATACCTGAGATTACTCATGAATCTGAGTCATAACTCAAAGTATTAAACAGTCTCATTCTTGAACTTTAAAAAATATACTCAACAGTAGTGAGTTGCATCACAGATAATAAGCATTCAGTATTTAATTCTCTGATGAGACTCTAAGAGATAATCAGAGAGATCTTTCAATATATATTTATCATCTGCAAGATTAATATAGATCTTCTCAATGAGTCAAATAGATCTAGACATCAGTGTTTTCAAATAATCTTATATTATATCTGTCTTGACACACTTCTTATAAAAGAACTTAGTCTTAGAACTCTTAATTATGACTTCAGTACAAGAATTCTTGATCATAGTAATTATAGCATCAGTGTGAATGTGACTGAGATTATAATGTCAATTCAAAAGAGTCTTTAATATCTTTGATGTCTGTGTTCTCACATCTGCAGAATTGATATTATTAACAGTAGTGATAGCAGTCACAGAAAGATTAACTTTTCAGTTAAAATTGTACTTGTATAACATTGCAATATACTTGACTGCCTTGTTTGAATAATTGAGATTCTTATTGAACTTTTATTCATTGATCTTATATATGTTGTTCTGAGCAGTCTGAACTGTATGAAAAATAATACTGTTCAGAGCTCTGCAAATGAAAAATGAGAAAATAGTGAAAGACAATGTAAATCAGAATTCCTGATCTTCAAGCTTTATAAATGAGAGTAGATTGACTGTAATATTAGAGATATAGTGAATATTCTGCAAGTTAACATCATTACTCTCAATCTTCAAGATGACAGTTTCAATTTTCTTAATAAACTCAGTTTCTTCAGTCACAGAATTGACAGAGATATTATTATTAAAAGATTTAATATTTAAAAAAGAATGAAGCTCACTCATTATATTCAGACTTGCATATGTGTTCAAATATCAAGATCTAGAGAATGATTTTTCAGTGACTGTAAAAGAGAAATAGAACTCAATCTTTATAATTACTGCATTTACTGCTGATTAAGAACTTATTAAGTTATTCTTCTTCTCTTTCTTCTTATCATTCTTCTTTTTCTTTTTATCAGAGTGTAAGATGAAACATCTGTCAACAGTATGTTCATATCTTCTACAGTGAATGCACTTTTATACAGATGTGCTTTTATTCTCATCTTTGTTCTTATCTTTGTTCTTATCTTTGTTCTTTTTCACAGTTACAGAATTGATCTGAGACTGCTTTTTTCACTCAGTGATAATCTTCTTAAATATATGATTGATCAGTTACTTCATTAAATTATCAATATTAATATTGATAATAAGTTTCTGATCAGTGAAGAAAAACTCATTCAAATATATCTTAATAAATAGTCTTTGATAATCTTGTAGATTGTTGAGAAAAAGATTATAATATACATTCTCAGTACTCTGACAGAGCTTCTTATAATAGATAATAAAATAGTGAAAATATCTCTGAAAAGTAAGATAATCATTCTTCTTAACTTATAATTTTATTAATTTCTTAAAGATATTAACTTATTCTTCTGTTAATAATATTATATATTCAACATTGATCTTGTCTCACAGAGCTATAGTATTATTAGCTTTCAAGATTTTAATAGTGATTTAAACATTTCTAATAAGACTTAATAGCATATATCTATATAGAGACTTAAAACAGATTCTTCACTTCTCAAAGTTAATATAACATGTAAAAGAGAATTCTTATTAAATTCTTAATAAAATATTAGTTTCATTAATAACTTCTGTATCAGTTAATATATTAACATACTAGACTTTATAATTAGAGTTATCAAATATAATCACTGATTTAATATCTAGTGTATATTTAACTTTCTTCTGATATTTCTGTAACTCATTTCTTATAGTATCTCTTTATACAGAGATAGATATAGTAAGATATTAAGTAATTTCAGTCACAGTTATTTAATCTCATAGTATTATTTATATAAGATTCATAAGATTGTCTGCAGTGCAATAGATAGATTAATTCAGATCATTATTAAAAATTAGTATTCTGAAGATAAGAAATAGTGAAGAATTTAATAAATTGAAATAAACAGATTCTGTAGATAAATATTAACTCTACTTTTCTTTATTCTAAAGCTTCTTTATTATCTTATTATCAAATTTCATACTCTGATGAAAACTGATCTCAGTCTTATCTTACAAGTCAGAAGTCTTCTTATAATAAGTAATTATTCTATTAATGAGTTATCTAGTAAAGTATATGATTCTGAGTCTTGAGTTGAACTCTGAAGTAATAGATGTATAACTTATATCAAGATGACTCTGCTTCTTCTAGATATATAAAAAAAAAAAAATAAAAAAGTAATATTCTTCACAATGAAGAACATACTTTTTTAAAAATATATAAAGTATATGAATCTACTGATCAGCAGATTCAGAGAAAATGAAATATCTCTAATAAAGAGTGAGAGTCTTTTTAAAAAAGATGAACTATTCATGTTAAAAAAAATATTGATATAATGTTCTAAAAAGAAAAATGTGCCATCTGGGCTATAACCTGTAGAATAGTTGAAGGTTGTATTGATAGATCTATCTACAGGAACATAATATAGTGGTGGGTCACGTGATCTAGTGGGATCGCTAACCGCAACGGCCGTAAGGGCCAACACATTCTTCCCGTATGGAACCAGTTAAGCATATCACGTGGTAACTATTCATCTTGGAGGATATATCACACGCGTTTAAACCTCCAAGCATCTTTGACTACAGCTCGTTGAATGAGTCCGTCAAGAGCTTGAGAAATTCATATCTTAGTTTAGGTGCATTACTGTCCCCGTATTTTCTCTATATTTATCTCTTTCCCGAGTTTCCTTGCTATAATTGGGAAGCTATATTGTACGTCTTCATCCTCCTAAATGACGAAATCACGCAGCCACGACCCTTGTTGCGCATTCTGCATACTGTGGTGAATAGTTATTCGACACAAGAGCTGGGTTGTTTAATGTGCGCAGAGGCTCTTTTGCTTCTCTCATACCATCTGCCAGACGTCCTATATGGGTCCTGATTCACCCACCATATGGGGGGAAAAATCTTCTACTACTGCCTGTCTCCGTGGCAGTAATTTAATAGGGCTATCTTAGGTGCAGGGAGCAACGAGGGAGAGAGATATTCGACAATATGTCGAGTCCTATGGCTCTGAAGCCACTGGCATCTGCCTATGAAAGCCCTACCTTCGGTGAAGACAGCTCATTTCATGTCGAGCAGCCGGTTGGGTCTATGTCAATATCTCCATGTGGCAGAGATGTTGTACTCGCTTCGTGGGTTTTTTGTCTTTTTTTCTTTTAAGTAGCTGGAAAATGGTATATATTTCCATTATAGCTGATAGTCGATGTAATAGAAAAGAAGGTCTCCATATTATTGACCTGGATAGTCCCTATTCCCCCCCGCGATACCTCCCCCACCATACCCCCTGGGAAGTAGCGGACGTCCAGTGGTCCCCTTTCGCCGCACGAGACAGCTGGGTTGTGAGCACATCCAATCAAAAGGCTCTAGTATGGAACCTGGCAATGAAATCGACACAAAACTCCATTGAATACGTTTTGCATGCACATTCTCGAGCTATTACAGATATTAACTTTTCCGCCCACCATCCCGATGTCCTAGCTACGTGCGCCGTGGACAGTTTTATTCACTGCTGGGACCTACGCTGTCCAGCAAGGCCAGCGATATCATTTTCCGACTGGTTCGCTGGTGCAACCCAAGTCAAATGGAACCGACAGGACCCTCACGTTATTGCAAGCTCGCATGATAGGTTCCTCCAGATTTGGGATGATCGAGTGGGTGCTCGTCCACTGCGTACGATCGTGGCACATAATACGAAAATCTACGGCCTTGACTGGAACCGGACACGTCGAGAGGCATTGGTGACTTGTTCGTTGGACAAAACCATCAAGTTTTGGGATTATTCGGTTGCAGAAGATATTCCGGAAAAGGTCATTCACACTCCGTTTCCTGTTTGGCGAGCTAGAAACACGCCATTCGGATGGGGCGTTCTTGTCATGCCGCAACGTGGAAATAGTGATTTGCATCTTTATAGCCGGAAGAGAGGTGATGATGGCGGTGATCCTCCGCGTGTTCATAGCTTTCCTGGTCACAGGGGTCAAGTCAAGGAATTTCTCTGGAGATCGAGAGGGACGGTAGTGGATGGTTTAGATCATCGCGAATTCCAGCTTGTGTCCTGGGGCACGGATAAGGAGTTGCGATTGCATCGAGTAAACCCAGAGATTTTGGAGGGAGTTGGATACGAAATCGGAAAGTCCTTCAACCCCTCTCTAAACCTGACGCGAAAAGGTGCTGTCTATAAAACGTTCCGCGATGATCCACCGCTAGAGGATAATGCCGAGCAAAAGGGTATTCCTCTAGGAAATCAAACATCCAGCCACCATCGATCGCTATCGACTGTTGGAGTTGGACCCAGTAGTGTCTCCATGCCTTACTATCGTAGCTGGAACCGAGGGGGGACGATGGGGTCTGTGGTTGGTGTACAAGGGCGGTCCGCTCTACGCGCTGACATGAATCCTATTTCTTGGATGCGGGGTGTCAAGATATCAGGTTGGGAGGTAGAAACACTAGGAGACGAAATTACACATGTTGGGGAAAAGTTCACAAAGGTTTCTTTCGAATCTGTTAATGTTGGGCAACGCAAAACGACAGTTTCAATGCATGGCCCTTGGGGTCCCGACAACAGTAACCTTTTCATAAAGGTCGACATTAAATTCCCTCCTGACTACCCACGAGCTTCGATCCCCGTATATACTGTGCAAAAGACTAGCTCAGTCACTGCCCAGTTGGCGTCGACCATGACGGCAGGGTTACGAACTATCGCTGAGACATATCTCGCTCAGAAGCGAGGCTCCCTCGAGGGAGCCATCCGCTACCTTTTGGGCGAACATAATGTCGAGGAGAGCGTGGCGTTGGTGAAACGTCAGTTCGGCGAAGCGTTGAAGTCCCCAGATCTACTAGATGGCGATGAATCCAGCGATGATGATGAAGAAAATGGGCAATTCCGAGCGTCGCAACTCGGCCTAAGCTCTTCTGAGATGCTCCGGCCAGTTAATGCAAATGTTATGGTGCCGGTATATAAAACATGTGGGGCGTTCTGGACCAACGATGGCCGGCTTGTGTGCTTTTTCCCTCCCAAAAAGGAGAAGGCAACAGTGTTCATGGGCTCCATGGGACTTAGTGATATGCGACTTGCAAGAAGCGATAGAGTTTTTGAAGCCTTTGGCCGATTGCAGACAAGCTCACCGGGCCCAAAGCCTTCTAGTGGCGTCGGGACTGGCCGGGCCACCATCACGGATGATGGAGTTTCTGACTATTCAGATGATTCGTCTGTCGAGTCCTCGAGCTCATCAGGCTCATCAGATCTTCTGGGAAACCTCCCACCTCAATTTCATGGCCCGAATACTTGGAGAAGTGGGAGTTTGGGGTTCTATCGTTCAAGATCCACTGAAAACTCTCAGAAGTCTACGACGGGAGTTGGCACCGTGAAGTCATCGTCGGACAACTCACATAACATCATCCATATTTATGATCTAAAGGGCCTTTTACCAGCCAAACGGGAGCTCGCCGAGAAATATCAAGTATTTGGTAACCCGCCGGACATATGCGCCCATAATATGGCAGTTGCAGCTGGCGTGGGAATTTTTGATCTCGCTCATGTTTGGGGTCTCGTTAGGTTAATGCTACAAAATGAGCTTTCCTCGAATACTATCCCTGGAGATGATGTTGTCGGGATTGCACGAAAAGCCATGCGTGACATTAAAGGGAAAGATAGCGCTGTAGACTCGAGGCTCGATGAATTTACGCGGATAAAGCCGTCTAGCAGTTCTCGGCCTGACAAGGTAAAATGGGGAGAGCATGCTCTTGGCCGTGGTTGGCTTATTCCAGCATTGTAAGTTTTCCCATCCAGGACGGTCAGTCGACCTTGTGTGTCAGTGGCTAATTTTGGGTAGATTTAACTACTTCGAGCGGTTAGGGGACATTCAAATGTTGGCAATGCTCTCATGCATTTTATACGAACCGAAGTCTGGAATGGATGCAAGCCAATCGGGATTTCGCCGGGTCAGACGATCATCAGTTATTGTACACCACCCACCGCTAGCTGAAGATAACAGTTCACCAACAGGAAATTTCCATAACAAATGTCAAGCAACATCGCAGCTCCCGCCATTATCCAAGTCGTCTAGCCACGGCGTTTCGGCGTCCCAAAGCTCTGCTTGCTCTTCAACAGAACATTGGCAAGTAGATACGCCACCACTATACTCCACTGGGAACACGCCCCCTCAAGGAATCCAACTGAGCAGACAACCTTCGGGCCGAAAATCGCAGCCTCAAGTTATAACTTTGTCGGGGTCACCAGATCGTCATTCTAATCCACGCTCCGTTTCCGGCTTAGGCACCACGCTCGCTTCTTCGCTCTCCCGGTCTTTTACGTTTGGACCTTCAGGATCCTCATCACCTCCAAGTAATAGTAGCAAGAAGCGACCAAGCCCCGCAGGCAGCCTCCATGTGAATGGTCCCAGTGGATGGACTACAGGTGGTATTTTCGGAAAACCAGCATCCGCAATCCCGGACCACTTAACGGCATCGACTACTGCGACATCACAAACCCCTTCTGATTCTGAAAGTGAAAGGCCAACGTCACCCAAGTCCAAACCACCAAAGGGGGTGAAAATAGTTATGAAAAATCAACATTTGTTCGATTGTGACAACCATAATTACTCACCTCTGCTTGATCAGCAGCACAGGCAACTCTTCAAATCGTATCGAGCTGCGTATGCTAACCTGTTATTTGTTTGGGATATGCCCATAACGCGCAAGGAGGTACTTAAAATCGATGGCGCCTCTAGCGGTTGCCCCGACATGTGTCATTCATCACGCCTGAAATATCATGATAAGCGAATATCAAACTTCGCAAGACGTGATTCTAGGCCACTAGCCTCGATTCGATCTCAAGAAAGACACCCTTTTGAGATCAACCAAGGTCTGGATATACAACGAAATTGCGCGAGATGTGGATGTGCTCTTCATATATCAGCCTTTGAAATGTCTAGCATTGTAAAAGACAGCTGCAGGAGTAAAACGCGCCGTGGAGATTCGCCTGCAATTCAATGCCCCCAATGCAAACCACCACAGCCCATCCCTACCAAGTTGTCATGTGTTATCTGTGCCGAAGTCATTGATGGAATGTTTGCTCCATGTTTAAATTGCGGGCACATCACCTGTATCGAATGCCACCAGAACTGGTTCGCAACCCACCCTCACCTCGCCGCAGGAAAGAAGTCGACCGATACTCCATTCTGCCCAAGCGGCTGTGGCTGCATTTGCTCCGATCATGTCGTGATCAAGGTCCCCATGCCATCGCCGCCGAATGTATCACCCCCAGAGAAAAAGTCTTCTACAGTCAAGGAATCTTCGTCGCATCGAAGTCGATCGCAACCTGCCCGTCGAGATCGCCGGCGTAGCACAGGAGTTACCACCAGCAATCACGGCTCCAGACACGATGGAGATGCATATCTTGATGGCAGGACTAGCTTACCCTTTGTCTCGCAAGTTGCACGTGGTCTTAATCTTGATCTCCATCAGAGGAAACATGCCTCGAGGAAATCTGCCACCCGCATTTCTGATAGGAGTGGCGATCTAAAAAATGCCTTGGAAAGAGTTGATACACTCTAACTTTTCTGCGTCATTTTATTCCGCTCCTCTCTACCCTTCCCTATTGCCCCACCTAATCGATATATTCTTCGTATAAATACCCATTCAAATTCTTCTTCACATTTCTTACTAGTGTTTTTTCCCCCATGCTTCCAGCATATCTACTATTCCCCGTATAGCGCTGATGGTCGTTAGTGGGTGTTATCCACATTCGGTTCTCACCCTATGAAATAACTAAAGGATATCCCAGATAAGTGACCTCGTCCTGGGCCCATGTAATGTGTATATATAATGATTTGTGATGGTCATGTACATTATGATTTTAAGTATTTAAATGCAACATTATTGTTTGTTTTCTACTACTCCAGTCACATAATTCCTCCCCGTTTCCGTACTATGCGAAGCGAAGTGTGCTCAAAACTCTCAATATGTTTAACCGTGTTTTATATTTGGAGAATCTATTCCTCAAGGTTAATTGATCATTTACCGAGCTGGTAACAGCCACGAGAAATATCTCGTAGAATATTTGAATTGTAATAGGACCTGGAATATTATGTCTACTACAACTCCTAGCTTTCCAAGAAAAGCCGCATCCCATCTTGCTCGGCCTAGCTGAAAAGTTTTAAAACGGCGCCGCTGATATCCCCATAAAGAGGTAACATGGAATGGCAACGAGAGTAAATCCAGTCCGTACGAAGTACATGCAAACCAAAGGTCCCACAGATACATTCAATTCCAATGTAAACCGCACTGGTGAAAATATTCCACCAAGATAAGGCTAGAATTTCTAAAATCTTGATCAGAGACAAGCCCAAGAAAAGAACTGATGCCCCTACCCGAAATAGTGAATAATCACCAAGCCGATAATCCACATGATCGGCGATCGCAAGCTCCCTATATAAGGCCACGTAGCAGCTAGCTTCTCATAATAACAACCAACTACTCTAAGAACACCTCCATCACAAAGGGCTTAAGCATGATGCATATCGTATAAAATGTTTTTGTAGCACACAAGGCTTGGTGTGCAGCCGTGTGCTAAGTATTGCAGAGCTAGTTCATATTAGAAAACAGCAATTCTACAGACAGATTACAATATAGTACAATTGAATATTTTCATCATCATCATTCTTCTCTGTAAATCATTAATTTTGTACTCTGTAATAACTATTTTTTTTTAAAAAAAAAAAAAAACATTTATATAGTTAACTCATAACTATTTAATCATTTTTGAGAAATTTAATAGTCATTTCTAAGAGACTCTGAACAAGATTTAATTTTCTTTGAAAAGAGATATACTATCTTCTCTGATCTGATGTTTAAAAGAACTAATGAAAACTAAGACTATAAAAATGTTTTTATGATATATAAGTCTTGATATGTTAATTATTACAGAGCTACTTTACATTAGAAAATAGCAATTCTACAGACAGATTGCAATATAGTAGAATTGAATATTTTTATCATTATTATTATTCTTTTCTGTAAATTATCAATTTAATTACTCTGTAATAACTAATTTTTTTAAAAAAACAAGATCTGCACAGCTCAGCTCATAAGTTATTTAATTATCTTTGATGAATTCAACAGTCATTTTCAAGAGATACTGAACATGATTTAATTTTCCTCAAAGAGAGATGTTCTCACAGTATAGATATTCAATCTCAACTTTTTTAATATTAAGTAACTTAACACTATTATTTCTGGCCTGGTATTTGATAGCAATTCTATAGAAGTCTTAGAGACAGATTGTGAAAATTCTGCAGAAAGTTAAGTTACACTGTTAAAGTATTTTCAAGCTCTGATACTTATACATTGATTATGACAAGCTCTGCACATTGTAAAAAAGATGTTTAATAAGTGATTAAATATAAATTACTCAAGAGTCAGAAAATGATATTATTCAGAGCAGATCTTATTTCTTATAACAGATTGTGAATAATAGACACATTGTTGCAGAGAAGCTGTAGAAGATTGAAAAGCTATAATAAATTAAAAATATGAAAAAATCTGCTGTAGAATATAGTTCTGAAGCATAGAGAATTAGTTTTGAAATATAAATTTTATAGAAGATAAAGATCTTGTAAAAGAGAGAGTAAAATCTCTTATTTCAGTATAAATAACATAACATTATATTATTAAATCAACGAAATCAAAGAACTGTATAAATTCACAGTCACATTCATACAGAATATAAGAAAAAGAAGAATATTCGCAGTTAATTCTTAAACTGTAAGAGCGGTATGAGTCTGTAGTCACATTTATACAGAAAAAAGTATAAGATTTATAAATGTTTGTAGTTAATTCTTTAACTATAAGAACTGTAGAAATCTGTAGCTATATTCATATAAAAGAAAGTAGAAGATTTGCAGAACTGTATAGTAAGTGTGAATTCTAAGTAAAGAAGAACTGAATCTTTGCAGAGAGAGATAGATTATATTATACTTTTATATTAAAGAGTGTTTTATTATATTGCAGCAGTAGCAATTGCAGTAATTAAAGCTGTAATTACCTGCTTAATAAGTGATGACTACTTATACAGGTTATTACAGCTTTCTATTCAGACTGTTACAGCTTTCTCTATAAGCAGTTATAGACTGACTAATGAGATTATAAATTTCAAATTGAATCTCATTTAATCTGATCTTATATATTTCTTGATTTGAATCTCACTGAGACTATACTAGATTATCTTTTATAAGCTCTATTAGTGATTCTCTTCTGTTTAATGAATAAATGAAAGGTAGAAAATAATGTTCTGCAATTGACACTGTTCTTTCAGTTATTCATGATATTCAAGTAGCAAAGCACAAAGGCCTGGTCTCAACTGCAGTTTTTATTGATATAAAAGATGCATTTGATCATGTTTCAAAGTCTAAGATAATTCAAACTTTGAAGATGTTAAAACTGCCACTTTCTCTAATAAAATGAGTTGATTGTTTTATGTCTAAAAGAATTATACAACTATTCTTTGATGAAAGAAAACAAGATAAGACTGAGATAAAAATAGAAGTACTGCAAGAATCTTCAATCTCATCTGTTTTATTTGCAATATACACTGCATATCTATTTAAGAATAGAGAGATGAAAATAGTGAGATCTTCAAGTTATGTAGATAATATTGATCTACTCTACAGTTCAAAGACAATCAAAGAGAATTTAGAAGTGATTGAGAAAGCAGTAAAGAAAATCTTTGTTAGAGCAGATATCAATCTAATTCAATTTGATATGAATAAAACTGAGTTAATTCACTTTTTTCCCAGATTTAATGAGAAAGAACTAAGTCTAACTCTTTTAAATAAAGAGATTAAACCCAGTTTGAATGTCAAATGACTAGAAGTATGATTAAACTTCAAGTTAAATTTTAAATATTATTTTCAACAAAGAATCATCAAGACAGAGAGACTACTGAGTAGTGTAATCTGACTATCAAATACTGAGAGAGGTCTATTCTTTCAGACTATGAGACAATTATACATAGTCTGTATCATCTCAGTAACTGATTATAAAGTTCAAGTTTGATGAAATAATCAAGATAATTTCACTGAACTCTTTCAAAGTCTGTAAAACAGAGCTTTAAGAAGAACTCTAAGAGCATTCAAATCATCTTCTATTAAAGTAATAGAAATTGAAGCTTCAATTCTATCTTCTACTATTCAATTTGAAAAGGCCTGTATGAACTATACTCTCAGAGTTATAAATATAAGCTTAAATTATATAATTAGAGAAAGAGTCTCTTCTTTATTTTCATCAATTAACTCAGAAAATAAACTGAATTGAAATAGATTTCTTGATTAGAATAAGAATAATACTTTAAAAAAATTCTCTCTCAACTGTATAGACTATATTCACTGATTAAAAATCAATTTTCTTCATTAAATGTTGAGAAAATTGATCATGAGAAGATATCTCTCTGAAGAGAAAAGCTGAAATCTCTCATAGACTTATAATTAAGTGAACTATCTAAAGAGAGAGAATATGAACAGTATTTGAAGAAGATCTCTAGAATCAATATAAAAGACTCTATTCTGATTTACTCAAATGACTTAAAAAATGAGAGTTTGAACAGATTAGATGCAGATATTGCTTATACTGAAGATGTGATTCAAAGGTTGCTTAAGCCAGTGTACGATTACAGGCGTACGCCGGCTTCTTATATTGTAATCTCATACGCTAAATTAATTAGCATACACTATGGCCCCTTTACACTCATACACATACACTAGTAGTTCAGAAGCGGCTGTGGTATTATCTGATGATTGTATGTTCTTCTGAACCACATTCTCCCCCATCAGATTCAGTCACGCTCACATGACCATGTCATATGCTCTAGCTTCATGCAGATTAGCTCACCACTAGCATTTCACAATTGTGTGACCTATTTCTGATTCAGCTAGCATTCTGTGTATACTCTCACAAAGAAACTTTCACTATATTACATCACTCATTCACTAACTTTTCTCATTCTTCAATCATCTTCTTCATTTTATTATCATTGAACATCATCATCATTTAAGATTTCTATCTCTTCTTCTGTTCAACTCTTTCTATCTGTTCATCTATCACATTGTATGCATTTCTGGCAATGGCCTCTTATTCTCACAACAAGCATTATCATAGTGTCTATACCAGGCAGTTCATTAGCAGTAAGTGTAATGCATTATGAAACATGATCAGAACTTGTTTATCTTCTAACAATTATCAGAATATACTATCATGAATGACATATCTTCTTCATCTTCTTATACACTCTCTTCATCTTCTTGTACATTCTTGACTGTTTCTCTCTCAGCGGGTTTCTGATCATGTTTTCTGACACAATTTGTGTGAACACAGATGCTGATATGTTTGTTTTTATTCACATAGAATCTTCACACATTGACAGATCTGTGTCTGCTGATGATAGTGAACTCAATGTTGAATCATTGATCAAGAACTTGGAGAATATGATAATGAAGGAATTGTCTGTGTCATGTGTGACTGGGTCTTCTGCATCTCTCTCTGCCCCCTCTGTTTCTTTCTTCACTGCTCTCCCTTAATCTTCTACATCTGCCTCTGTGTCTGGTTCTCCCGCTCCTGCTACCCCTGTTCCTGCAACTCTCACTTCTGCTACTTCTGGTTTTGCTGTCTCTGCTTTTGTTATCAGCTCTCCCCATTTCAAGAAGATGTTGTGTAGACTTAATAAATCATATCTCTCAGTGTATACACTCTCACCCTTCTTATCAACTTTCAGAATGATTTATTATATGAAGACTGTGTATAACATAACTATCTGAAGCTCAGTCACAGACACTGATTATTACATTCATTTTAAATATTCATGATAAGATAATTATTCATTCATCTCAGAGAATCACTCTTCTTCTTAACAGTATCAAGATTATAAGTCTTTTTCTTTTTCATCTTTTCTTTCTGACACTGATTTTTCTGTTCTTAGAGAAAATTGTTATGAGTTTTGCTGTGTATAAAGTCATGATGTTCATAGATATTAAGGAACTTTTTACAACTGTAAAGTTCAATATTGTGAGAATATTCACTCTGATGAATTTCTTCAGAATGATTAATCTGTATCAGCCTATTCTCTGACATCTGTTGTCTGACTTCATGATGCAGGTGAAAGATATCTGTGTTTTCAGAAACAGGAATGTGAATGTTATACTCTTTTACACTCACAGGCATGAGGCTTGTACACCTTGTCTGAAATGTCATTGTGAGAATGAGCTGTTTGCATGCTGTGTTCTGCTTCCTGCATTCTCTCATGTCTCTCTCTCTCTTTCTGAGAAGCCTCATGTGTGTTGTAATTGCATATACAATTCTAAGGCCAGCAGGTGTTCATTTGATAATTGTTATCCCTGTTTTTACAGTTTCATACACTAACAATAGTTCTTAGTTGCTTCAGTGCCAGAGGCCATTTTAATCAAAGATGACAACACTGCTGAGACTACCCTCTCCCACTCTCAAGCTCCTCTCATCACTTTCTCTCTCTTTCCCTCTCCTGCGGGGAAGATTGTGCGCACACCGGGTCATAAGTGTTCAGCCCCGGGTGGCTCCTGTCATCATTCATCTGGTCCTGCGCCTCCTTCTTCTGTTTCTTCTGCCTTCATCCCCCCTGTCCTGGCTCCTGGTTCTGTAGGTCCCGCACTCTTCTCCAATTTCTCTATGTGTATGTGTACACATTCCTATATTGGCATTCCAGCCAATCTTGTGATAAATGACATTAATGTCATACACAGAGTGATAGAGGAATTGAAGACATGTACAGTATTATTGCAAGAGTGACTTGCAGCTCTCAAATCTCTTACAGATCTCAAGTTTTGAGATTTTCTTTGTTTTTAACATTTTTCAGGTGGCATGGCATTGAAAATAGATTAATATGTGACATATGAAAATGAATGAGATGTGTATGATAACATTTGTCTTTTATAGTCAACTCTTACAGTTAATGATTAATTCATTATTTCTTTTCTTTTCTTACACTTTTTCTTTGTCTGCTAGCTACTACTCTTACATGATCTCTATATAATACAGCATTCAGTGACTAGGTTCAGCAGCTTTTATCTTTTATAATTCTGTCTCACATATTATACTGTCTCTCTTCACTCACTCAGACCACTACAGTAAACAGTTCATTGAAACTAATCTCACTTAATCTCTGAGCATTCTCAGGAATTGAGATGACTTGATCTTACATGTTCATGAATGTTTCAGATAGTTCATTCTCTGTGATCTTCATGATTGAACTGATGTAAACAGTTGAATTCAACTCTGAATTTCTTTTTCTTCTGTAATCTGACTCACATACAAGTCTGTTACTTTGAGACTGCTTTTTACTACATTGCACCTGCTGTCTGCAGTGTATTATCATACAATCAGCTACAGTCTCATCACTTATTAAAGTGTGATATTCACCTGATTTCTTCATTTCTTCTCATTCTTTCCTTATAATCATGAAAAGGTCAGAATAAGTGAGATTATCTGATTTGTAAGCATCTATGATTTCTCTTACTTCACAAGGCTTTTCAATTGTAAGTTTCTTCTTTTTCAACACTGATGATAGTGCTGTAGATGATTATAATCTGCTCAGATCTTGCATCTTTACTTTTATAAGTTATGAATCATTGATTAAGTTGTGTAAGATTCATCTCTCTGATTCTTTCAATGTGTATGTTCTCAGAGAATGTGATTTGAGTATCTTATATGACTCAAATCATCTAGATTGAAACTTCTCAGAACTCTCATTATATATGAGAACTCACATTCTCATCTTGAGACTCAATTTCTTAATAAGTGAGTCTCATATTCTTTTTGATTGAATTGCTTAGTTCAGAAGTAACTCATTAGCTTTTGCATGTGTGTCGCTGATCTCTTTCAATCTTGATTCTGCATCTGTGACTGTTGTATCTACAACTGCTGTTTCTGCTGTGTTTACAACTGTTGTTTCTGCTGCATTTACAACTGCTTTCTCCCTCACCTTTTCTAAAGCATCCTCCGGGATGCGCGGATGCAATTCATACAACAGGTAGAATGATGAACACTTGAAGACTGCATGCTGTTGAATTCGTGTGGCCAACAGTGCCTGCCTGAGATATTCATCTCATAGTCTCATAGGCTTACTCACTAGATATTTTATCAGCATGTTGCTCAAGATTTCATTCAAGTGTTTCATCTTTCTGTTCATTCACAGATAATATGGCATTGTTCTACAATGTCTTGTCTGTAACTGGCTCACAAAATGTCTCATCACTTCTTTCACAAGGTTTGCACTGTTATCAGTTAGAATCTCATGCAGCATTTCATAGTTAATATAGATCTCATTATATAGAAACTTCACTATCATCTTCTCTGTCACCTCTGAAACTGCTTTCATAACTGGTCAGTCAGTAGTGTAATCAATAGCAGTGATTATTCATCAATTTTCATTTGACATTCACAGTAATATGTCTATGAGGTTCATCTCTCATCATTTAAACAGTTGTATCATACACTTCATCTGATATTGTGCTTCTTCACATTCTAATCCTTTCTTAGATTCTTTCACAACCTGGTAATTCAGACACTTGTGAGTGTATATCTGAATGTTCTCAGTCATACTTGGCCAGTACACTCTTGATTCAAGTACACTCATGAGTTCAGAGCTTTCTAAGTGACTGAATTCTTTGTGCATGTGAGTCACTAAGTTGTGTTAAAATGAAGATTCTAGATAGAGAGCTTCTATGTATTCTAGATTGTGATAAAGCACAATGTTGTTTTTCAATTTTCTCAGCTTGAAGTTCAGAAGCATCTCTTCTACTACTTTCATGAGACACTTATCATTTAACATCTTGTCATTCTTCAAGTGAGAGATCATAGCATTCACTCATTCTGATTTCTTGCATTCTCTCAGCACATTTAACATAAATGTCTCTTGTGCCTGGTTCGCAGGACCCTCACTCATGAAATTGAGTCTATGACTGATTGTGTCAGACATCACTGTGTTCAATCCCTTTCAGTATTTGATATGAAGATTGTACACTTGAAACTCCAAGATTCAACATACTAAGCATTTGAAAGGTTTTATCATCAATTGTAGATAGACAAGGCTTTCATAATTCATAATCATTATTATCATATGTCTATTGTCAATATATCTATCTCACAATGCCAGTGCATGCTTAATCACTAGCAATTTCTTTTCATACACTGAGTAATTAAGCTCAGTATCTGATAGTTTCCTACCATCATACATCACTGAGTGCAGCTTGTTATTCTTACTCATCTGTAGAAGAGCATCTCTGATAGCTCATTCAGATGTGTCTGTCTCAATGTAGAAAGATTTATTACAATCTGATTGAATAAGCACTGAGAATGTTGTTACACATTCTCTCAGTGTGAGAAAAGCCTCTTCACACACAGCATTTCAGATGATTGAATGAAACTTCTTCTTTCACAGATTTGCATTCATTTCTCTTAAGAGATCTGAGAGTGGTGCAGATATTCATGCAAAATCCTTGATAAATCTACAGTAATATGAGATCAACTCAAGAAACTGTTATACATGATATACATTTCTCAGCTGCAGTCAATTCACTATGACATTCAATTTCTTCAGAATGAGGTGTATACAGTCATCACTCACTACATATTTCATGAACTTCAACTCTTTCATTTCAAACACACACTTGATTGATTTGATGTAGAGCTTATGCTCTGCCAGAGTTGTAAGCACTTTATCAAGATACTTCAGATGTTCATTATATGAGTTTGAAAAGACTAGGATGTCATCAAGGTATACAAGACATAAGGTTTCATTCTATTTATAAAGAATCATATTCATCATTGTTTGAAAGATGACAGGTGCATTTATCAGACCAAATGGCATTGCTAGAAATTCAAACTTCTCTCATTGCATATTAAACACAGTTCACAGAACTGACAGTTCACTTACACAGATCTGCCAGTATTCTGAGAGAAGATCAATCTTTGATAGATATTAAGTGTTTTCAACTGTATTCAACTGTTGTTGAATTCATGACAGTGAATATTCATTCTTGATCATAAGCTTGTTAAGTGCTCAATAATCAATACACATTCATCACTCCTCACCCGCCTTTTTCACAAATAGGACTGGAAAGCCCCACACACTTGATGAGAATCATATGAGACCACATTCTAGAAGGTCAGTGATCTGACACTTCTGTTCTTCAAGATGTATTTGTGACAGAGGGTATGCATTCTGGTTGACTGGTTTTACATTCCCTGTGTCAATCTCATGTACAAATCCTCATTTCAGTGGCAATTCCAGTGAAAGATCTGTTTGAAAGACCTTTTCATACTTCTCCAGAAGCTCCTTCATACACTTGTTCTCCTGCATATTCTTTATCTTAGTTTCCTCCACTTCCGGGTCCTGTATGACATACAGAATGCTTTCAGATGAGATCTTGTGAATCATTCTCTTTACTTGTTAATGCATAAGCAGATTTAACTCTTCTATATCAGAGATGTGAAATGTCCTTCTTATATCAGTTAATAGAATCATATGAATCATTTTCTTCCTATCAGTCAACTGCATATAGCATGTACATCATTGAATCTGCAGGTTGAACCTTTGAAATCAATCAAGTCTGAGAATAAGGTCATATTTCACATTCTGCAGCTCTCGCATCTAAATATAGCAAGATCATCCTCTGAAGTGCAAGAGAACTCTTACTTTTGCAGGTGATATCAGATATCAGTTATCAGATAATCATATACATTGAGAATTCTTCACTCAGCAGACCTCTTTCAATCTTCAAATCATATAATCATCAATATATTGCATAGAAGCTTCTGTGTCTGCTAACACTTTTGCAGCCATCTCTCAATTCTTACTCAAGTGTCTCTTATACATTAACATTTCAGGCCTCAAGGCATTGAGATGAGTATTCACTTCATCTTCACCTGCATCTCAGTCAGGAGCCTGCTTCTTCTTTACATTCACAGAATTCAGAGAATCATCTAACACAGGTATCTCTTTCACTTTGAAGGCTTTTCATAGAATATCAGTGAGTGTCTCTGAGCTCACTGATTCTGCTAGTTTTTTAACTATGCATGCTGAATGCAATCTTTTGCATCATGATTTTGACATTCACAGTTGAAACAAGCTCAATACTCATGATATCAAGATTTTCACTCAGAGAATCTCTTTTTCAGAGAATTCAGTGCTTTAGCAATAACATTCAGATCTAGATTCATTATATCTGAGTGTGTAACTTGTGTTATAGAAGTCTGATTACTCATTCTTCACTGAGATATACTTGATTGCAGTATTTTCTGTCACAATTGACTTACTTGTTCTCATACAATGAGAATGTTGTATGCTTTCTTCACTGTGCCTGGCTGTGAGATTAAGCATTTTCATTCTGCTCTCAACTCAGGTGTAAGATCATGAATGAAGATCTGTAAACAGAAAGATGTTGAAAGCTCTTCATTCAATGCAAGATAGTGTAAGCTGAAGTGTGTGAAGTATAATATAAGATCATTCACTTATCTACACTCAGTGAAGCATTCATAACACTTATCTCACATGTTCACTTTCTCAAAGTTGTGCAAGATTCACTTGAAAAACTCATTTCATGTTTATAGAAATAGATATCACTTCAGGTCTGTGAGGTTCATCTTTTCATCAGTCATTCATAATGACTTCACTTTTTCATGTAGAAACACAGCAGATCTTAAGACTTGTTGAAATTTCATTGACTGCCTGTCTGTGAGTTCACATTCAATTCAATAATATGATTGTATCTGACTTAGTCAGCTGATTGCAGCATCATTTTTTCAGTCATCATTGAAGCTTGATAACTCTGACAGATCTTCTGGCTTGATATATCTCATGCTCAGATTCTCATTCTGCACAGTGATCTCTGATAATGTGTACACTTCTGAAGAGATTGTGAACAATCATGATGAGATCTTCAGATTCAGTGTAGTTGCCTGTCTGTATAAACATTCAATCTCCTGCTGCAGGCCTAAGATCTGGTTTTCTCTATTCTTATTGATGATGATGATTGCATTGATGAAGCTCTTCATAGTGAATGCTTGATCTGCAGTGAATATCAATTATTATTTGATCTCTGTCTCAGCCTGTCACTGTGTACACAAGGCCTCAATCTCATTTAGAATTCTCATACATATACAGAGCTTTGATTTCAGTTCAGCAGTCTCAGTTACTTTTCTTACTGTTTCAAGTAAACTCTCTGAGAGGTTCTGCATATCTTCTAGTTCAGATAGCAGAGAAGAGTGTTGTTCATATCAGCTAGAGAAGATATTCATTTCAGTGATTTCTCATTGATCATACAATGTCTATTATTATCACTATATCATTATATTGCTATATCACTGTATCATTATATTGCTATATCATTATATCACTATATCACTCTGTTATCATTGTATGACTTCAGTGATGATCATCCCCTCTTTTATCCTTCTTTTGAGTAGAGAGCAGACTTCTTTGAATCTGGTTCACTGCTCTTATTCTCTTTCTCACATCTCATCTGTTCATGTCTCATACATGGCATTCACCTGAGTGTGGAGTTTTCTCTCAACAAGTGAAGCAGCATCAATCAGATGCTCTTTCACTCACCACTCTTTATATGCTATCTTTTGAGATGTTCTAGAACCACACTGACATGATAACTATGAATCACTTCATAGATGGAATTATCACACTCTGGAGAAGTCTGCACTTCTCACTGGTTTTTAGACATGCTATCAGATGTGATTCAAAGGTTGCTTAAGCCAGTGTACAATTACAGGTGTACGCCGGCTTCTTATATTGTAATCTCATATGCTAAATTAATTAGCATATGCTATGGCCCCTTTACACTCGTACACGTACGCTAGTAGTTCGGAAGCGGCCGCGGTATTATCCGACGGTCGTACGTTCTTCCGAACCACAAAGATAATATTAATTTCATCTCAGATTTCTGAAATTTGAGCTGTGAATCTGAAGTCTTCAATGCTGAACTATTTATAATAGTAAAAGCTTTCAAACTTATTAAGATGAAAGTTTATAAAAGAGAAAATAGCTTAAAAGAGATATGAATATTCTCTGATAGTTAAGCTGCTTTGAAAAGACTTGAAAATAGTCAGGTTTATAATGATCAAATGAATCTTGAACTGATTTTAAATTCTGTTATAAAGATTTAAAAGAGAAGAATATTAAAACTGATAATTCATCTACACTAAGTTTCTGCTTATATAAATATTCATGACAATTAATTGACTGATTCAGCAGCAAAAAAGAGTTCAGAATTAAACAGATATATTCAAAAAACAGTGTTCTGATCTTTTATAAAGAGAAAGATAAAAGAATCTTGTTTAAATAAGTGAAATAAAAGCTGGTAGAAACAAAAGAAGAGTATACATTATTCAAGATTTAAGATAAAATCTAAGTGAAAATCTTGTTTAATTAAATGTAAAAAGAAAATATTCTCATCTATAATTCAGCTGAAACTAGAACATGATTATTTCAAATCTTATATATAAAGATTTGATGATAGATTTGATTCAACAGAATGCTCATTCTGCAATGTAAATGAAAATCCTGAGTATATTATAATATATTATGCATTATACAATAGTCTCAGAGTCAGATTGAAGAAGAAGTATAATTTAAATCAATTAAATATAAGGCTCTTATTCTCAACTGAGACAGGAATTAAATACTTAATAGACTTTCTATCAGAAACTCAAGCAGCTATAAGAAAACAGCTGAATTCAGAAATATCTGAATATGAAGAGATGAACATTAATTAGATATAGTCTGTTAAAACAGCTATATACTATCTTTTAATAATTTTATTTTATTATAGTCTCTCTTTACTTTACTTTTTCTTTTTTTTTATTCTTTTCTATCTATCTATTTAATGTGTCTATCTTTAAGACTATATTCTCTTTTCTTTTATCATGATATTATCAAATGATTTCAAAGTATCAGAAGGTGTTAAAATACTGTAATTTATAAACAGTTTTTATATTCTGAGCTGGAATTTTCTGATTTTGCATATCTGAAATTGATAAATGTATAATAGTTAACTTTATAGATATAGAAAAAACTCTGAGAACTAAAAGTTCTCAGGTAGATATCATAGTCTCTGACTGCATACATCTATAATTGAAGAATAATAATAATAATAATAATCACTGAGATTATAAATTTCATGTTTAATCTCACTTAATCTGATCTCATACATTTCTTGATGTGAATCCCGCTGCGACTAATTATTAAAAAAACATGCAAAGTGACTATATATCAGATCTCAAAATGAAATCATGACTGAGAAAAAATAAGAAAGTGATTTCATTTGAGTTTATTTAGTTCTATTCTTAGTATAAAGTTACTATTTTTAGACATTTTAAGGTTTTTTTTGACTATTTTTAATTTTTCAAAAAGTAATGCTTTTTGATAACACTTAAACAAGATTTAAAGTCATTTAAAGCAATAAAAATAATTTAAATTAAGAAGTGAAAATCATAATCTCATTTAAAAAATGTAATAAGAGTAGATAGTAAGTCTTACTGAGACAGTATAAAACTACTATTTAATCTTAAAACAGTGTAATGAGATCAGTCAAATTGATAATAAAACTATTAAATATTTTAGTCGTGATCTCAGACACAGTTACACAGTCAGTCTAACTGCATCTGATTAATTATATAGACTATTTTATTATACTTTATAGATTTCTATTCTTCTGCTCTGAATCATTGATTCTCAGTCACTGATTCTTAGCTGAAAAACACACAGAATTTCTATTCTTCTACTCTGAAGCTTTATTATGTATGTGTATAAATATTCACTCTCATTATTAATTCTCATACTTTCTCTTTTTTTCTTCTCTAATATTTTCTACTTTTGTATTTTAAGATCTACATATATTATACTGATCTATTCAGTGTAGGCCGCTTACACTGACAGAGCTTAAAATATAAGAATAAGTACTCACTGATAATTATTCAGTGATTCACAGCTTAATATAATATATAATAATAACTACTAGAAGTATTCATAATAGAAAGATAAGTATAAAAATTAAATATATAATAGTATTCAAGCTGAGTTATAAATAGTAGTTATGAACTTCAGTCTATATAATTGTGTATAGTTAAGAGCTACTAACTCTATTAATTATATAAGAGATAGAAATAGAGGTAAAGAATCTGTAAGAAGCAGAATTTCTTACTATAAATCTACAGCTATATTTATACAGAGTGTAGCGTACGCCGCTACGTAGAGTCAGATATAAGGGTAAAAACTCGTCTGATTCTCTAAAAGATGAGAGATGAGTGTATGCTCTTATATATACAGTGATTGTTTTATAGAGATTAACTCTTGTAGAAGAAGCAATTGTCTATGAATAGAAGAATAGAGACTCTGTAGAGAAGAAGTGAATACTCTTATAAAAGAAGTGATCATATATGAAGAGAAGAATGAAGACTCTGTAGAGAAGAATTAAAAGCTCTCATAGAAGAAGTGATTGCATATGAAGAAAAGAACAGAGAAAGAAGATAGAAGCAGAAGCTTCAGAAAACAGTAAGAGATGAAGTGAAAGCTAGAGTTGAATAGAGAATTGACTTGAATAGAGAGTGAAAGCATGTTACAGTTCCTCTATCTGAAAAGATGTGTTTACAGAGAAGAAAAAATGACATTGAAAAAAGATAGCAGATATCACAGATGCTAGGCTCAAAGAGGCAGATATTGTTCAGAAGTGCTAGTCTGTTTATATATACTGCAGATATTATAGAAAAGAAGAGACTGAGTGATAGAATTGCTTATTTATATAAAGAATAATCAGATGTAAGAATTGTTTATTTATACAAAGAATGAAAGATGTAAGAATGACTTGAAAACAAATAATAAGAAAGAGATAGAAGTTCTTTAATCTAAAAATAACTGTAAGAAAAGAAAGAGATTGTAAAGAAATTATAAGAAGCTTGAATAAGAAAGAGTTCTTTGATAAGATAGATGAGAATGAAAGTTTCATTGTGATAAGAGAAAGATTCTGTGAGTGATAGAGATCAGTGTAGATGAATGATTATATTAATATATATATCACAATCACTTTCTTCTTACTCTTCTCTTATTTCTCACATCATTTTGTTAAAATTTAACATAGTAAAATTAGCAAAAATTATGATATACAGAAGATTAGATCACAGAAATAGTAAGTCTCAAGAAGAAGTTAACAGCTGTGAAGACAGACACAGTAAGTATGATGAAAAAGGCCTTGATCTTAGAGAAATTGTTTCAGTTATTAAGTCAGAAGAAGTGTGATGCTCTTCTTCATATAAGTGATAGAGAAGAAGAGACAGGTGAGAAGACTGATGAAGAGAAGACAGATGAGAATAAGTTGAAAGAAAATGATGAAAATGAAGAGTTAGAATTCTGAACAGAGTGTGAGTCAGAAATCTTTAATTCTGACAACTTCAGAGATAAGCTTTCAATACTATCAACTTATCTTTCCACATACACAGTGATCAAAGACTAAGATAAGAGAAAGACAGTGATATCTCATTATTACTTAACTAGACAGTATGATACCACTGCAGAAGAGTCAACAGATGAATCATATAACAGAAGCTTAAAGAGTCAGAAAGAGTCTAAGACTGTGATATAAAAGCTTATAATATTATTTACTCATTTGAAAAAGTTGTGACTGTTCACACACCAGTTTTTGAAAGAAGATGTTAAGATGAATGAGAAGAAAGAGAGTCAGAAGACTGCTATAAGAGTGACTGATAATAAAGAACTGCAAGTAGAACTGAAAGTAGAAGCTGAACAGACAGATATAAATACTGAAGAATCATCATTGACAGAAGAGAATAAGAAGTGCTGAAGAACTAGTTGAAAGCAGTATAAGACTCTGAGTGATGATGTTTTGAGAAAGTCAGAATGAAAGAAGAACATTGAGAGTGATCAGATATCTTGACTGTATAGCACAGCAGATATAAAATATCTATATTATAATAACAAGACTGACTTGTACTTCTGTCAGAATGACAAGCTCACTTATCTGAGTATGTTAATTATACAGAACTCAACTGTGAAGAGGCTTGCAGATGCTGTCTCAATCATTGAAAGACTTATAGAATGTAGTGAGAAGATATTATTTATCAATCATGAATTTTTCATTTTACTCAGTCAGTAATTGATTAAAGATTTGAGATAGTTATCTGTTAAGTGAAAGTTGTACTGATGAATGAATAATAATGAGCTAATTACTTCACAGACTGTTAATTCTAAGAATTCTGTCAATCAGAATATTATTATTCTGCATATCAGTCTTGCATAAAGAATTAGAGATAATTTGAGAAATATGTAATCATTTCTGCAGATAACAAATAGATGTGACAAGAGTATGATACTTATATTAACTGTTAGTGAGAAAATAAGAGATCTCACTACTCTTTAAATTACTGTAGCTAGTATGAACTCAGATGAAATATAAATAACTTACTATTCAAAGAGAGTGTGCCTGGATTTGAAAAGACTGTAACTGAGAAGATGAATATTAATAATATTATTAAGATCAGTGATACAGAGAAGAAGAATAATTTAACTATAGTTTCAATGAAGAAAATGTCTATATCTTTCAAGTGTAAGATGTTGAGTCTGATTGCACTGAAACCTGTGAAACACATTCAATCAGTGAGTGAGACATCATCTCAACACCTGTGAAAGCAGACAGTGAGGTGAAGACAAGCTGTTTGACCTCTGCTAAGATGATTAATGAGGCTAAGATAAGTGATATATAACAGTTATTGATTCTGTCTTCTAAAGACTGTACAGTCAATTGTAGAGCTTAAGATTTAAAGATGCTGAGATAATCATCTAATCTTAATAAGCATAATCTGAATATTATTCAGACTGTGCAGAAGAAACTGAATAAGATAGCTGAGTTTATTAATGTGATTTCAGCTGCAGAGAATACTGTGATTAATAATTATTTCTTTAAGTTACTCAGCAGAGTGTGTTTCTGTAAGAAATTCCACTTCTTGTGAATTCTTTACCTCTATTCCTATCTCTTGCGTAATCAATAGAGCTAGCGGCCCTTGGCTACACACAATTATATAGACTGAAGTTCATGAATACTATTCATAACTCAGCTTGAATACTATTATACATTTAATCTCTATATTTTATCTTTCTACTGTGAATACTTCTAGTAGTTAACAGTATATATTATGTCAAGCTACAAACATCTGAATAACTGTCTGTAAGTACTTATTCTTATATTTCAAGCTCAGTTAGTCAGCAATCATCTGTTATAACTGAAAGAACTAGAAACTTATATACTTCAATCTCTGTGAACTCTACTGCAGACACTCAGAAGCAGTTATCTGAACTATGAATAGCTCTTATAAAAGAAGTCTCAGAGAACTTATTAATTACTTACAGAATATTATTCTCTACATCTGTAACAGAGAAACTCTTTAAACTCATGAATAAATCAATCTCAGTGAAGAACATTCTTGAGTATCTTCTATAAAATCAAGCTATTTTTCTATAAGAAATGCTTACTGTCTGCAAACACTCTTGAACTGAGTCTCTAAATATAATCTTCAGAAATATCTATGAACTGAAAAGAAACTTTCTTAAGCTGTAACTACTTAAGATTACTTATTAAATCATAATCTATAAAAGCTTTTATAAGTTTGTATTTGAAATTGACTTATAAGTCTGACTGTGTGATATGAAAGATGAAGAAGCTGTCATCTATATAATAACAGATCTCTATTACACTGAAGTTAAGAACTGACTGAATTATTTAGAGAATAATTATAAGAGATCTCACTGATCTATTCTCAAGATCTATTTAGAGAATAAGTTAAGAGACTCTGTAAGCTGAACAGAGAATATCTGAGCTGTGATTATTAATATTAGAAAAAGAGATGAGAAATCTGATAAAGACTACTCACAGCACTTTATAAAATTATGATATGAATTAAGATCTGTGAAAATAGAGCTTTGAAACAAGACCTGAATAATAATATTTATAAAGAGACTGAATAAAGATATATAGAATAAGCTTATTAAGTAAGACTCTAAGCTCTTGACTCTGAAGAAACTGATAACTCTTATTCACTGCTTATGAATCACTGTGAGAGTCATAGATTTACAGAGAGTGAATCACTGACTGACTCTGTGAGAGCTAGAATAACAGAGAACAGATTTATCAGAAAAAGATGATAAGATATAGAGAGATTTATATCTGACTACTGAGTAGAGAGAGAGAGCTTTACAAGCTTCTATAAACAGAGTATATAATAGAGAGATTAAGAAAAAGAGACTCTGTTTTATCTGTTCTATATCAGAATATCTCTGCACAAACTATCTGAATAAATCAAAATAGAAATTTAAGAAGTTATAGACAGAGTCAGTAACAGTCTTCTTAAGAGTCTTAAAGCTGACATCTGAATCTGTTACTCTCTCAATGAAAATACTTGCTTACAGAGAGAGACTGTATCATGATACTGCTGTCTTATAAGTATGAGAAGTATTAATAAACTCAGAATCTCAGATCACTGTAGTGTTTCTAAAGCTTATAAAGTGAATAAGCTGAATGATAAAAGCTGAGAATCTGCTCTTATAACAAGCAGAGTATGAGAACTTAGATCTGAGAACTGAGAAACTTATAAGAATCATCTTTGAATTATAAGATCTCTCTGAAATCTGAAGAAGATTTACAGAAACTGTGATTATTACAGACATTATAGATAATATATACTTGAGACTTATATAACTTCAAAGACACAATCTGCACATAGCTGTCTATGAGTCAGGTTTATACTTTCAATCAGTGTTGACAGACTTACTTATAGAGATAGAATCAGTTAATACTGCAGAGTTAATTAGAGAAGATAAGCTTATCTATATAATGACTTTACAAGTGTCTGAGAATCTCACAGTCATGAAAACTGAGCTTCAGATATCAGAGAAATACTGAGATCTTGCAGAGATGTTCAGCTTAGTAAAGAGAGCTGAGTTTTCTTCTCATTATAAGAAGAATCTGATAATAGATTTGATAGAAGAGTAGAAACTCTTCTGAGAATTAATCTATAAGCTCTCTTATTATGAGATAGAGATCTTACAGATCTATGTAAAGAAGAATCTGAAGAATGACTTTATCTAATCTTCATAGATCTCTGTGAGAGTCTCTGTGATATTTGTGAAGAAGAAGAATGAAGATCTCAGATTGTATGTAAACTACTATAATCTGAACTTTAAGATAATAAAGAGCTGCTACTCTCAGTCTCTGATTAAGAATGTAATTAACTATCTCACAGAAGCTATTATATTCACATAACTGAATGTAATTAATATATATACATAACTGTGAATACAGTCTGAGAATGAATGAAAGACTATCTTTAGAACTGCACTGAGATTATTTGAATATTTAGTGATGTCTTTTAATCTGACTAATATCTCTGCAGTATTTCAGTCTTTCATTAATAAAATACTTCATGCATATCTGAATATCTTTGTGATAATATATCTGAATAATATGATGATGTACTCTGTGAAGAAGAAAGAACACACTGAGTATATACAAAGTATATTAAAGATCTTAGATGAGATAGTGTGGTTCGGAAGAATGTATGACTGTCAGATAATAACGCGGCCGCTTCCGAACTACTAGCGTACGAATGTAAAGAGGGTCATAGCGGCCACTAATTAATTTAGCATACAATATTACAATATATAAGAAGCCGGTGTACGCCTGTAATCATACACTGACTTAAGCAATCTTTGAATCACATCTGATAGCATGTCTAAAAATCAGTGAGAAGTGCAGACTTCTTCAGAATGTGATAATTCTGTCTACAAAGTGATTCATAGTTATCATGTCAGAGTGATTCTAGAACATCTCAAAAGATAGTGTACAAAGAGTGATGAGTGAAAGAGCATCTGATTGATACTGCTTCACTTGTTGAGGAAAAACTCCACACCCAGGCGAATGCCATGTATGCAAACAGATGAGATGTGAAAAAGGGAATGAGAGCAGTGAACCAGATTCAAAGAAGTTCACTTCCTACTCAAAAGAAGGATAAAAAAAAGAAGGTGATCATCACCGGAGTTGTATGATGATAACAGAAATCATATAATGATATAGCAATATAATAATATAGTGATAGAATGATATACTGATATAATAATATAGCGATATAATAATATAGTGATAGAATGATATACTGATATAATAACACAGTGATATAATGATAGACATTGTATAATCAATGAGAAACCACTGAAATAAATACCTTCTCTAGTTAATATGAACAACACTCTTCTCTACTACCTGAACTGAAAGATATACAGAATCTCTCAGAGAGTTTACTTGAAGCAGTAAGAAAAGCAGCTGAAACTGCTGAACTGAAATCAAAGCTTCATATGTGTATGAGAATTCTAAATGAGATCAAGGCCTTGTGTACACAGTGACAGACTGAGACAGAAATCAAACAATAATTGACATTCACTGTAGATTAAACATCTACTATGAAGAGCTTCACTGATGCAATTATAATCATTAATAAGAATAGAAAAAATCAGATCTTAGACCTGCAGTGAGAGATTGAATATTTATACAGATAGATAACTACACTGAATCTGAAGATCTTATCACAATTATTCACAATCTCTTTAGAAGTATACACATCATCAGAGATTACTGTGCAGAATGAGAATCTGAGTATGAAATATATTAAGTCAGAAGATCTGTCAGAACTATTAAGCTTTAATAATAACTGAAAAAATAATGCTGTAATCAGCTGACTAAGTCAGATGTGATTATATTATCAGATTGAACATGAACTCACAGATAGATAGTTAACAGAATTTCAACAAGTCTTAAGATCTGCTGCATTTCTACATGAAAAAGTAAAGTCATTATAAATAGCTGATGAAAAGATGAATCTCACAGATCTGAAGTGATATTCATTCTTATAAACATGAAATAAGTTTTTCAAATGAATCTTGTATAACTTTGAGAAAGTGAATATATGAGATAAGTATTATGAATGCTTCACTGAGTGTAGATAAGTAAGTGATTTTATATTATACTTTATACACTTCAGCTTACACTATCTTACATTAAATGAAGAACTTTCAATATCTTTCTATTTACAGATCTTCATTCATGATCTTACAACTGAGTTAAGAGTGAAATGAAAATGCTTAATCTCATAATCAGACACAGTGAAAGAAGCATATAATATTCTCATTATATAAGAATAAGTGAGTCAATTGTAATAGAAAATACTGTAATTGAGTATATCTTAGCAAAGAACAGATAATCAGACTTCTATGATATAAGTTATACATCTGAATATGATAAATCTAGATCTGAATATTATTACTAAAGCACTGAATCTTCTGAAAAAGAGATTCTCTAAGTGAAAATCTTAATGTTGTAAGCATTGAGCTTACTTCAACTATAAACATTAAAATCATGATATAAAAGATTGCATTCAGTATACACAGTTAAGAGAAGCAAGAGAGTTAAAAAACTAGCAGAATCAGTGAGCTTGAAGACACTCACTGATATTCTATAAAAAGTCTTCAAAGTGAAAGAGATGTCTGTGTTAGATAATTCTTTGAATTCTATGAATATAAAGAAGAAGCAGGCTTCTGAATAAGATATGAGTAAGAATGATGAAGTAAACACTCATCTCAATGCCTTAAGACTTAAAATGTTAATATATAGAGAGCACTTGAGTAAGAATTAAGAGATGGCTGTAAAAGTGTTAACAGACACAGAAGCTTCTATGCAATATATTAATGATTATATGATTTAAAGATTGAAAGAGGTCTGCTGAGTGAAGAATCTCTGATATATAAGATTATCTAATAACTGATATTTAATATCACCTGTAAAAGTAAGAGTTCTCTTGTACTTTGAAGAATGATCTTGCTATATTTGAGTGTGAGAGCTGCAGAACATGAAATACAATCTTATTCTTAAACTTGATTGATTTCAAAGGTTCAATTCACAAATTCAATGATGTATATGCTATATACAGTTGACTGATAGAAAGAAAACAGTTCATACAATTCTATCAACTGATATGAGAAGAACATTTCACATCTCTGATATAGAAGAATTAAATCTGCTTACACATTAATAAGTAAAGAGAATGATTTGTAAGACCTTATTTGAAAGTATTCTGTATATCATATAAGACCCAGAAGCAGAGAAAATCAAGATAAAAGATATACAGAAGAACAAGCATATAAAGAAGCTTCTAAAGAAGTATGAGAAGGTCTTCTGAACAGATCTTTCACTGAAATTACTGCTGAAATGAGAATTCATACATGAGATTGACACAGAGGATGCAAAATCAGTCAATCAGAATGTGTACTCTCTGTCACAAATACATCTCAAAGAACAGAAGTGTTAGATCACTGACCTTCTAGAATGTGATCTTATATAACTCTCATCAAGCATGTGAGGCTTTTCAGTTCTATTTATGAAAAAGATGAGTGAGGAGTGACAGATATGTATTGATTATCAAGCACTCAATAAGCTTATGATCAAGAATGAATATTCACTGTCATAGATTCAATAACAGTTGAATACAGTTGAATATATCTAATATTTATCAAAAATCAATCTTCTCTCAGAATACTGGCAGATTCATGTAGATAAACTGTCAGTCTCACAAATCATATTTAATATATAATAAGAGAAGTTCAAATTTCTGATAATATTATTTGATCTGACAAATGTGCCTATCATCTTTCAAATAATGATGAATACAATTCTTTATAAACAGAATGAAATCTCATGTCTTATATATCTTGATAACATTCTAGTCTTTTCAAACTTATATAATGAATATCTGAAGCATCTCAATGAAGTGCTTACAACTCTGACAGAGTATAAGCTCTATATCAAATCAATCAAGTGTGTGTTTGAAATGAAAGAGTTAAAGTTCATAGAACATGTAGTGAGTGATAACTGTATACATTTCATCTCAGAGAAATTGAATGTCATAGTGAATTAGTCACAGCTGAGAAATATATACTATGTACAATAGTTTCTTGAGTTGATCTCATATTACTGCAGATTTATCAAGAATTTTATATGAATATCTGCATCACTCTCAGATCTCTTAAGAGAAACAGATGCAAATCTGTGAAAGAAGAAGTTTCATTCAATCATCTGAAATATCATGTGTGAAGAGGCTTTTCTCACACTGAGAGAATGTGTAATAATATCTTCAGTATTTATTCAATCAGATTATGATAAATCTTTCTACATTGAGACAGATGCATTTAAATGAGCTATCAGAGATGCTCTTCTACAGATGAGTAAGAATGACAAGCTGCACTTGATAATATACAATGATAGAAAACTATCAGACACTGAGCTCAATTACTCAGTGTATGAAAAGAAATTGCTAGTGATTAAGCATGCACTGACATTGTGAGATAGATATATTAACAACAGGTATATGACAACAGTGATCACAGATCATGAAAGCCTTATCTACTTACAATTAATAATAAAACCTTTCAAACACTTAGCATATTAAATCTCAGAGTTCTAAGTGTACAATCTTCATATCAAATATTAAAAGAAATTGAACATAGTGATATCTGATGCAATCAGTCACAGACCTGATTTCATGAATGAGAGTTCTGTGAATCAGGTACAAGAGACATTCATGTTAAATGTGCTGAGAGAATGCAAGGAATCAGAATAAGTGAATATCATGATCTCTTGCTTGAAGAATGACAAGATATCAGATGACAAGTGTTTCATGAGAGTAGTAGAAGAGATGCTTCTGAACTTCAAGCTGAGAAAATTAAGAAATAAAAACAATATTGTGCTTTACTGTAATCTAGAATACACAGAAGCTCTCTATCTAGAATCTTCATTTAAATATGACTTAGTGACTTGCATGCACAAGGAATTCAGTCACTTAGAAAGCCCTGAACTCATAAGTGTACTTGAATCAAGAGCATACTGATCAAGCATGACCAAGAACATTCAGACATATGCTCACAAGTGCCCGAATTGCCAGGTCATGAAAGAATTTAAGAAAGGATTAGAATGTAAGAAAGCACAACATCAGATGAAGTATATGATACAATTATTCAAATAATGAGAGATGAATCTCATAGACATATTACTGTGAACATCAAATGAAAATTAATGAATAATTACTGCTATAAATTATGCTACTGACTGGTCAGTTGTGAAAGCAGTTTCAGAGATGATAGAAAAGATGATAGTGAAGTTTCTACATAATGAGATCTATATCAACTATGAAATACTGTGTGAGATTCTAACTAATAATGATGCAAACCTCATGAAAGAAGTGATGAGACATTTTGTGAGCCAGTTACAGACAAGACATTGTAGAATAATGATATATTATTCACAGACAAACAGGAAGATGAAACACTTGAATGAAATCTTGAGCAACATGCTGATGAAATATCTAGTGAGCAAGTCTATAAGACTATGAGATGAATATCTCAGGCAGATGCTATTAATTATGTGAATTTGACAGCATGCAGTCTTCAAGTGTTCATCATTCTATCTGTTGTATGAATTGTATCTGTGCATCCCGGAGAATGCTTCAGAAAAGATGAAGGAGGAAACAGCAGTTACAGATACAACAGTCACAGATGTGAAACCAAGATTGAAAAAGATCAGTCACACACATGTAAAAGCTAATAAGTTACTCCTGAACTGAGCAATTCAATTGAAAAGAATATGAGACTCACTAGTTAAGAAATTGAGTCTCAAGATGAAAATGTGAGTTCTCATATACAATGAGAGTTCTGAGAAGTTTCAACCTAGATGATTTAAGTTATATAAAATACTCAAATCACATTCTCTGAGAACATACACATTGAAAGAATCAGAGAGACAGATCTTATACAACTTAATCAATAATTTATAACTTATGAAAGCAAAGATGCAAGATCTGAGCAGATTATAATTATTCATAGCACTATTATCAGCATTGAAAAAGAAGAAACTTACAATTAAAAAGTCTCATAAAGTAAGAGAAATCATAGACACTTATAAATCAGATGATCTCACTTATTCTGAGCTTTTCACAATTATAAGAAAAGAATGGAAAGAAATGAAGAAATCAGGTGAATATCACACTTCAATAAGTGATAAGACTGTAGCTGATTGTATGATAACACACTGCAGATAGCAGATGTAACATAGTAAAGAGCAGTCTCAGAGCAGCAGACTTACACATGAATCAGATTACAGAAGAAAAAGAAATTCAGAGTTGAATTCAACTGTTTACATCAGTTCAATTGCAGAGATTACAGAGAATGAACTATCTGAAACATTTGCAGATATATGAGACTAAGTCATCTTGATCTCTGAGAATACTCAGAGATCAGATGAGATTAGTTTTGATAAGTCATTTACTGTAGTGATTTAAGCAGGTAAAGAGAGACAGTATAATACATAAGACAGAATCACAAAAAGTGAAAGCTGCTGAACCTAGTCACTGAACACTGTATTATATAGAGATCATGTAAGAGTAGTGACTAGCAGACAAAGAAAAAGTGTAAGAAAAGAAATAATGAATTGATTATCAACTGTAAGAGTCAGCTGTAAAAGATAAATGTTATCATATACACTTCATTCATTTTCATACATCATATGTTTAATCTATTTTCAATGCCACATCATCTGAAAAACATTAAAAATAAAGGAAATCTCAAAACTTGAGATCTGTAAGAGATTCAAGAGCTGTAAGTCACTCTTATAATAACACTGTATACATCTCTGATTTCTCTACTGCTCTGTATACAACATTAATGTCATTTATCACAAGATTGACTGGAATACTAATATAGAAATGTGTACATGTACATGAAGAAAAATTAAAGAAGAGTGCAGAACTCACAGAATCAGAAGTCAGAGTAGAGAGAGTGAAGGCAGAAGAAATAGAAGAAGAAGAAGATGCAGAACTGAATAAATAATGACAGAAGTTATCTGAGACTGAATGCTTATAACTCAGTATGTACACAATCTTCTCTGCAGAGAAGAAAGAGAAAGTGATAGAAGAAGTTTAAAGATGAAAGAAAGTAGTCTCTGTGATGTTATTATCTTCAATTAGAATGATCTCTGACACTGAAGTAACTAAGAATCATTGTTAGTGTATGAAAATTGAAAAATCAAAGATGAGAACAGTTACTGAATGAACACTCACTGATCTTAGAGTTATACATATAATTATAACATGCATGAGGCTTCTCAGAAAGAGAGAGAGAGATACAGAGAAATGTAGAAAGTAGAACACAGTATATGAACAGCTTATTCTCACAATGACATCTCAGACAAGATGTATAAGTCTCACACTTATAAGTGTAAAAGAGTACAACATCTGTGTTTCTATTTCTGAAAATATAGATATCTTTCACCTGCATTATGAAGTTGAATGATAGATGTTAGAGAATAAGCTGATATAGATCTATTATTCTGAAGAAATTCATCAGAGTGAATGTTTCTATGATATTGAATTTTACAGTTGTGAAAAGCTTCTTGATATCTGTAAATACTATGACTTCATACACAGTAAAATCTATAATAATTTTCTCTAAGAACAGAAAAATCAGCATCAGAAAGAAAAGATGAAAAAGAAAAAAACTTATAATTTTAACACTGTTGAGAGAGAGAGTGATTCTCTGATATGAATGAATAATTGTCTTATCATGAATATTTAAAATAAATGTAATAATCAGCATCTATGACTGAGCTTCAGATAGTTATATTATACACTGTCTTCATACAATAAATCATTCTAGAGATTGATAAGAAGGGCAGAAGTGTATACACTGAGAAATGTAATTCACTGAGTCTATGCAATATCTCCTTGAAATAGAAAGAGCTAGTAATGAAAGCAGAGATAGTAAAACTAGAAGTAGCAGAAGTAGAGGTTGCAGGAACAGAGATAGTGGGAGCAGGAGAATCAGACACAGAGACAGATATAGAAGATTGAGAGAGAGTAGCAGAGAAAGAAATAGAGAGAGTAGAGAGAGACACAGAAGACCTGACCACACATGATACAGATAATTTCTTCATTATCACATTCTTCAAGTTCTCAATCAATGATTCAACATCAGGTTCACTATCATCAGCAGACATGAATCTGTCAATGTATGAAGATTCTATATAAATAAAAACAACATATCAGCATCTGTGTCCATGCAAAATCATGTCAGAAAACACAATCAGAAACCCGCTGAGAAGGAAACAGTTGAGAGTATATGAGAAGATGAAGAAGGTGTGTCATTCATAGTAGTATGTTCTGACAATTGTTAGAAGATAAACAAGTCCTGATCATATTTCACAATGTGTTACACTTACTGCTAATGAACTGCCTGGTATGAACACTACAAGAATGCTTGTTATGAAAACAGAGAGTCATCACCAGAAACACATATAACATGATAGATAAACAGATGAAAAGAGTTGAACAGAAGAGAGATAGAAATCTTGAATAAGATGATGATGTTCAATGATGACAATGACAGAGATAATAATTGAAGAATGAGAAAAGTTAGTGAATAAGTAATGTAATATAGTGAAAGTTTCTTTGTGAGAGTGTATGTGAAATGCTAGCCAAATCAGAGATAGATCACATGATTGTGAAATGCTAGTGATGAGCTAATCCGCATGAAGCTAGAGTATATGACATGATCACATGAGTGTGACTGAATCTGATGAGAGAGAATGTGATTTGAAAGAACATACAATCATTGAATAATAACACAGCCGCTTCTGAACTACTAGCATATGAATGTAAAGAAAGTCATAACAGCCACTAATTAATTTAGCATATGATATTACAATATATAAGAAGCCGGTGTACGCCTGTAATCATACACTGGCTTAAGCAACCTTTGAATCACAATAGAACTGTATATTAAGCTTACAAAGTACAACTTCAGTATCTATTAAATTAATTTTCTAGAATATGTAATCACTGCAGATGATATTCAGATGAAATCTTTATAAGTTAAGACTATTCTATTATAGCTGAAGTTAACTAGTATTCATAAGATTCAGATCTTTCTGAGCTTTGTGAATTTCTATAGACAGTTTATCTTTGTATTTATGAGAATCTTCTTGACTCTTACAGACATGCTAAAGAATGAAAATAAGAAGAAGTTATTCTATAAACAGAGAATGAAAAGATTGTTAAGAAGAAAGAACTGTGAGAACTTTCTTATCTCAGAAGCTCACAGAGTCTTTATAAGATTAAAACAGATATTTACAGATATAGTAATACTATTTTACTTTGATTTCTTACTCTTAATCAGATTGAAGACAGATATCTTCTTCTTTATAATTTCAGAAATAGTCTTATAACTACAGTTAAATAAGAACTGAGTTTCAGTGATCTTTTTCTTATGAAAGATGCAACTCACAGAGATCAACTATAATATTTATAATCAGAAGCTTCTTATAATAGTGAAATTCTTTCATCACTGATATCACTACTTTGAGAATCTTATAATAGTGATTACTGTTAGAACTGATCATGATAGCTTATAACAGTTTACTTTAATCAAGAAACTCTTACAGTAGCAGGTTTACTGAGCTCAGAGACTGAGTGAGTTCTGATTCAAGATAGAATATATTAAGAGAACTAAGAACTCAGTGAACAGACTCTTTCACAGACCAGACTATATTAAAGTGATCAGAGTGACAGATACAGAGAAACTAGAGAAGATAGAAAAGCTTCATAAGATACTCAGACTGAGTGTTATAAAGAGATTAACTGAAGAGTCTCTCAATTCTCTGTGAGAGAAGAAGAGAGAGAGAGAGAAGAAGTCTGTATAACTACTTTCTATAACACTGAGAGTTAACACTCTGAGAATCTCTATAAGAATTCTTGAAGAGAGTATCTATAATCTGAAGAGTTTGTAAGCTTTGAGAAATACTGTAGAAGATCTGATATAAGAAAAAACAGAGTATAAGTCTTTATAAGATCTTCTATTCAGATTGTCTGAACTGTAACTGAAGAATGAATATACTCAGTATATTCAGAAACTGCTTATAACAGAGATCAATTCTACAGAAATAAAGAATTGAAGAGACTTAAATAATCTCTTATAAAGAGAGAACTGAATTTATGTATCTGTGAATAAGTTTCTATGTATAGAACTTATTAAAAGACATTATAACTCTTCTCTAATAGATTATTTTACAGATACTAGAACTCATAAGTTGCTTGTAAGAAAATACTTCTAACTGAAGATATAAGAACTTGTAAAGAAGATAGTGAATTCTTGTACTATTTATCAGAGTTCACAGATAATATGATTCAGACTATATAAAGAACTTACTTCTCTATTCATTCTGCAGAAACCTTGAAAACAGCTAGAAATGAATATTCTTATAAGTCTTTCTGAAAGTAAGAACATATATGATGTCTGCTTTGACAGTGTGCTGATGATAGTGAATCACTTTATCAAGATAACATACTTTATACTCATCTGTAAGAACTTGAAGTTAAAGAATTTAACTTATATCTTTATTTATAATATAATCTGATTGCATGAATTGTCTGTGAATATTATCTTAGATAGAGAATTAATCTTCATAGAAGAGTTCTGATTTAATCTGATAACTATACTGAAGATCTTATGAGATCTAAGTATGACTTTTTACTAATAGACAGATGATCAGACAGAATGCCTGATAAGTATATTAGAACAGTATCTGCAGTACTTTGTTAATTACAATCAGAATAACTGAGTATATTAATTATCACTTACAGAGTTCATGTACAATAACTTAAAACATGTCAGTATAGATAAAACTCTCTTTGAGATGCTCACTGAGACTTATTCATGAATAATCTTGATAAATCTGCAAGAGTATACTATAAAGTATAATAATGTCTGTGAACAGACTGAGAGAATTTAATTTTTCACATTAACTCAACCGCTCCACCACGAACTCGCTCGAATTTTCGAATAAGAACCCGCCGATAGATCCATCGAAAAGCCCTCGATCATACGAGCATTTTGACCCCATCGCCGACCGCATACCCCGTGTGGTGGTGGAGTTATCCAGCCAAACATGAACCAGATGTCATTCGGAACTCCTGCGTGGGATTATCCCCCATTCTCCCCTACCACACCACAACCCCGGGCCAAATTGCCATACAAATTGTAAGGTGAAGAGACCTAGCCGCATGCACCAATCTTCTCGATTTTGGAAGATCCCCGATCTGTAGTTGTGGAGATATCTGAGGAGCGACCTCTGCGAAAACCCTGTCCATCTTTGATGTTCCAAAACACCAACGCCAAGTCCCACCCTCGTACCGCCCTTCCCAATCTGGCTCATCCCCGGCAGAAAAATACAAAATGATACCTCAGTGATAATATCAAGCACATAATCAACAGACAATGAGTTAACAGCACATCAACAACTATAAAATCAGTATACCTCAAGGTCTGACTGAGCCTTTGATCCCTGCACAGTGAGATATATTAAATCTAGTTTTAATATCTCAATATTCAATAGATTCTGCAAGGGATTGAGAACAGCAACACTAGATTTCTATTGAATTTGAGAATTAACTCTATATTGATATAATCATTGACAAAGTCTTCTATTTTGAGATATAAATAATCAGTTTCTCTACATCCTGCTGACAATATTTATATTATCATATAGAAACAGACTTATATTCTCTATAATATCAAGACTCTGAAGAGAGAAAGTCTTGATAGAGAGTATACAGTAGTGCATATTTTAGCAGTTTCTATCTCATTCTTCTACAGCAGTCAATGCATAAAAAAAAGATCTTAGAAATAGTTTTTTACTTCTCTTGAAAAAGTAAGATGTTTTTCTCTGGGTTTTACATAATATTCTTACAAAGAATTAAAAACAGAGCTGTTTTCTGTCATAATTTCATATTCTTTTAAGTAAGAATTACTTTTTCAGTGGCTGAAGAGCTTTCATTAATACTTAATTCTTTTTTACACTCTTTATTAACTGATTTGAGTTGCACACTTATTGTGTGAGAAGAATTGAATAATTTAGAATAAAATTGAATAGTTTTAATCAATTTCTCTGCAAAAAATTGATTTATTTTTTGTCAGTTTTTCTCTCAAAAACTGTCATATCATCTGATTCATTATCAATTGATATCATACTTTTTCTCACTGTATTTCAAGAAAGAGATTGTAAAGATTTTATTGATTTATCTCAAAAATCAATTTTAGTTTATTAGATTCTCTTCAAAAATCTGACCTAGTTACTGAACTAGTGTGAAAAAAATCAGGTGTTTTATACACAGAAGTCTTTTATTCTTCTTTTGAAACAGTCTGACCAACTTTTCAATTGAAAGCAGACTTAGAAATATCTCAATTGAAACAGTCTGACCAACTTTTCATTGAGTGAAAACAATGAGTTCAAAAATACACTCAGTTGATGTGGAAAAAGATGCTTTCTCAAATGCTATTCCTGAGATTGAAATTCTGAAGAGAAGAAAGAAAGAAGAAATAGAGAAACAACAAGTTCTTGAAATACAGGAACTTGAAAAAGTAAGCAAGATTCTTGAAAAGCAGTGTCTGAGTGAGATGAATGAAGAAGTTCTGTTAATTCTTCATGCTCAGGCTAGACAACTACAGGAGATGATCAAGTTCAAACTTAGAATCTCAAACACAGTTCAAAAAACCTTGAAAATTCCTAGTACAATCACTGACTCTTCATCTTGCTCTTCTTCTTTCTTTTTTTCTACTTCTTCTTCTTCTTTGAATCAGAAGAAAACATATGCTTAAGCAGCTGAATCTGCTGTCTCTAAACCTGCTGTCTCAAAACCTGCTCAAAATCCTGAGAAAACTGAGAAGAATACTGCTCATACCTCTATTCATAGAAAAGTGAAAAAGAAAATGTAAAAAGAGAAAAACTTTCAAATCTTCAGAAATAGAAGACTTATTCTCAAAGTCTCAAACCAGAACATTCTGCAAAGAAACAAGCTAAACTTAAATCTCATTTTCAGAATCAGAAATGAAATTAACCAGCAGTTCTTTTCTCAGTTGATGACTGATATTGAAGTTCAAAAACCAGTTATAGCTTCAATTGAACCATCATTCTTTGAAAACTCCATCATTCTAACTACAATGTCTGAATTCAGTGCTGAATTCCTTATTCAGAATGAGAATCTCTGAAAGTCAGCAGTAGAATCTTTGTTAAACACAACAATTCTATCTGAAAGAGATGAAAAGTGAGACAAATTCATTCTTCATGATATTTCAGTTGAAATTTTTGACTGTGAAGAAGGAATGCTACTTCTCAAAAATGAATTGAAAGAATACAACTCTATTCAACTGAGAAAGAAGCCTGTATGACTAAATGCAATTGAGTTCAGACAAAGCAGAAGAAATGCCTCTGTTCTAGTATATACAAAAACACTTGAACAGTCAAAGATCTCTGAAGTAAGAGTAGCAGATTTGAAAATGAGAGTTCATGAATACAAAGACTCAAGAATGAACCTCAAAGCTCAAACACAGTGTTCAAACTGTCAAAGATATGAATACTTTGCAATCTTATGTTTTAGAGACTCAAAATGTGCATTCTGTACCAGAGATCATAAAACTAGTGAGCATAAATGTGAAACATGCTCAAAAAGAGGTGAAATTTGTCAATATACTCTGCTTAAGTGCTCTAATTGTAAAGAAAAACATGCATCTAGCTCAAAAGAATGTATGTTTGCTTCTAGAACTCAAAAGAACTGAAGAAAAGATGAAGCTCAAAGTCAATCTAGAACTGAAGAGAAGAGTCAAGCCAGTAAACTCACAACTGCAAGCTTAAAAAGAAGAAACTCTCAACTATCTAAGTCTTCAAACTCCAACTCTCCAGCTAAATGTAAACAGAACTTGAATTCTCAAACTTCTGTTAAAATTAGAGAATTGAGAAATGACTCTGATGATAAACTAGATATAATGCAAGCAGTTGAGATTTCTACTTTTCAGAACAGTTATAATCTACTATCTGATGATAGTGATTAGATTCTACTCTACTCTCTTTTAGTATGAATATACAACAAAAACAACAAAAAAAGTTTAAAAACTCTTCAAAAATCACATTTATTCAAAATAATGTGGATAGAAACTCAAATTGTATTTATTCTTGTCTTCAAATTGCATTTGAACAAAAAGTTGATTTTATACTGCTTCAGAAGCCGAATTTTGATGCTGAGCAAAAATATGTTATTTCTCATTCAAGCTACTACTGCTTTTTACCTCAAAAGTCTGAGATAAAGTCAAGAGTAGTGATCTATGGAAGAAAGAGATCAAGATATCCATTTAATCTAAGATTTGATATCATGTCTGACCCTGATATTCTGGTGAGTGATATTATAGATAAAGAAAATGAGTTTGATACTATACAGCTCATAAATATCTATAATGAAAAGTCATTGAAGAAAAATAACAATATCTGAACAATTGATAGAGGATTTCTGAACATAACTTCATCAAGAAACTCTATAATTGCAGGAGATTTCAATGCACATCATCCCTGATGAAATTCAGAATGCAAGAGAGCAGTGAGAGCTGATAATCTGATTGAATGAACCTTTGAGCATTCAATAGATTCAGTTAATAAGTCTGATCAATAAACATTCTTTAGAAAAGGCATGAAACAGAAGTCTATTATAGATCTAACCTTCATGTTACAAAATCTAATGAAAAGAAGACTTGTAAACTGGTTTATTGATTCAAATGAGACATCAGAATCAGGTCATGAGATTATTCAATTTGATATTGAACTGAGTGAAAAACAAATGAGTGAAAATCCTCTTCTCTCTAATCAGTATAACTTTGAAAAAGCTGATTGAAAAGCAGTTGAAGAAAGCATAAAACTGCTAAAATCTGAAAGACAGAATGAGCTATATTGAAATTCTGGTCAAGATATCTCAAATGAAATGCTTGAGAATAGAGTGAAGCTTATTACATCTATTATTCTAACAAGTGTTAGAGATAATATTTCAAAAAGAAAATCTTCTGAGTATTCAAAACCTTGATAGAATGAGAATATCTTATCTAAAAGAAAAGAATTAGCTACTGCTAGAAGAGATTGGAAAAATGATATAATATCTGATAAAGAGTTCAAAGCTGTCAGAAATGAATATTTTTCAGATATCAAAAGAGCTAAAACAGACTGCTGGAATAAATTTCTTGAAGAAGCATAAGAGAAGGAAATTTTTAAAGCTTTTAACTATACTAAAACAAGAAGTGTAGCAAAACTTCCAGCCTTAGAATATGAGTTTCAGAATGAATCATATACAGCAAACTCTTTTGAGAAAAAATGTCAAGCTTTTATGAGAATTCTCTTTCAGAACTCATCAGACTCAGATTCAGATTCAGAGGAAGAGAATATATCACTTCTCAACTACATTGATGAAAATGACTGAGAATGACCTGATCTTACACAAGATGAATTAGAGTCAGCTATCTTCTCAAGTTCTGTTAAAACTGCTGCAGGTCCTGATTCAATTAATCACTTGATTATTCAAAATACATATTTCTACTTAAAGAATGAATATTTTGAGCTCTTTTTCAATCTCTTGAAAAATGAATATCATTCTGAATGCTGGAGAGAAGCCACTGAAGTGATTCTGGCAAAACCTAATAGAAAAACTTCAATTCCTAAGTCATATAGAGTAATATCTCTATTGAACTGTTTAGAAAAGGTTTTAGAAAAGATAATAGCTACTCAACTATCTTTTATAAGCTCTATAGATGATTCTCTTTTATTCAGTGAATAAATGAGAGATAGAAAACAGTGTTCTGCAATTGACACTGTTCTCTCAGTTATTCATAATATTCAAATAGCAAAGCATGAGAGTCTGGTCTCAACTGCAGTTTTTATTGATATAAAGAGAGCATTTGATCATATTTCAAAGTCAAAGTTAATTCAGACATTGAAGATATTAAAACTGTCACTTTCTCTAATAAAATGAGTTAACTGTTTTATGTCTAAAAGAATTATATAACTCTTCTTTGATGGAATGAAATAAGACAAGACTGAGATAAAAATAGAAGTATCACAGAGATCTTCAATCTCACTCATTTTATTTGCAATATACACTGCATATCTATTCAAAAATAGAAATATGAGAATAGTGTGATCTCTGAGTTATGTGAATGATATTGATCTAGTCTACAGCTTAAAAACTATCAAAGAGAATTTGAAAGTAATTGAAGAAGCTGCAAAGAAAATCTTTGTTAGAGTAGATATCAATCAAATTCAATTTGATATGAATAAAACTGAGTTAATTCATTTCTTTTCTAGACTCAATGAGAAAGAACTATCTCTAACTCTTTTAAATAGAGAGATTAAATTCAGTGTAAATGTCAAATAATTAGGAGTATGATTAAACTCTAAGTTGAATTTTAAATATCACATTCAACAAAGAACTGTCAAGGCAGAAAGACTATTGAACAACATAATCAGACTATCAAATACAGAGAGAGATCTATCCTTTCAGGCTATGAGACAGTTATATATAGCCTGTATTACATCAGTAGCTGATTATAGAGTTCAAGTTTGATGAAATAATCAAGGGAATTTCACTGAACTCTTTCAAAGTCTGCAAAACAGAGCCTTGAGAAGAATTCTGAGAGCATTCAAATCATCTTCTATTAAAGCAATGAAAATTGAAGCTTCAATTCCTTCTCCTGCTATTAGATTTGAAAAGGCCTGTATGAACTATGCTCTGAGAGTTGTAAAGATGAGCTTAAATCATATAATCAGAGAAAGAGTCTCTTCTTCATTTCCATTAATTAACTCTGGAAATGAACTGAATTGAAATAGATTTCTTGATTGAAATGAAAATAATTCTTCAAAGAAAATGCCTTCTCAACTGTACAGACCATGCTCTCTGATTAAAAATCAATTTTCTTCTTTAAATGTTGAAAAAGTTGATCATGAGAAGTTATCTCTCTGGAGAGAAAAGCTTGAATCTCTTATAGACTTACAAATAAGTGAACTATCAAAAGAGAAAGAATATGAACAGCATTTGAAGAGAATTTCTACAATCAATATAAAAGACTCTATTCTGGTTTATTCAGATGACTCAAAAAATGAGAACTTGAATAGATTAGGCGCAGGCATTGCTTATACTGAAGATAATATTAATTTTATCTCAGATTTCTGGAATCTAGGCTCTGAATGTGAAGTCTTTGATGCTGAACTATTTGCAATAGTGAAAGCTTTCAAACTCATTGAAATAAAATCTCATAAAAGAGGAAATTGTTTGAAAGAGACATGGATATTCTCTGATAGTCAAGCTGCTTTAAAAAGACTTAGAAATAGTCAGATTCATAATGATCAAATGAATCTTGAACTGATCTTAAACTCTGTTTTGAAAATTCAAAAGAGAAGAATATCAAAGCTGATAATTCATCTGCACTGGGTTCCTGCTCATATGAATATTCATGATAATGAATTGGCTGATTCAGCTGTAAAAAAGGGTGCAGAATTAAGCAGATCTATTCAAAAAATTATGTCCTGGTCTTTTATAAAGAGAAAAATAAAAGAATCTTGTTTAGACAAGTGAAATGAAAGCTGACAGAAACAAAAGAAGAGTATACATTATTCAAGATTTGAAACAAAACCCAAGTGGAAATCTTGTTCAATTAAATGTAAAAAGAAAATATTCTCATCTATAATACAGCTGAAACTAGGACATGGCTATTTCAAATCTTATATACAAAGATTTGATGATAGATTTGACTCAATAGAATGCTCATTCTGCAATACAAATGAGAATCCTGAGCATATTGTAATACACTGTGCATTATACAATAGTCTCAGAGCCAGATTGAAAGAGAAGTATGATCTAAATCAATTAAATATGAGATTCTTATTCTCAACTGAGACAGGAATTAAATACTTAATAGACTTTCTATCAGAAACTCAAGCAGCTACAAGAAAATGGCTAAATTCAGAATTATCTGAGTATGAAGAGGAGGAAATTAATCAGATATAGTCTGTTAAAACAGCTATACACTCTCTTTTAATAATTTGTTTTGTTATAGTCTCTCTTTACTTTATCTTTTTCTTTATCTTTTTCTTTCAATTTCTTTCTATCTATTTATTTAATGTGTCTATCTTTGAGACTGTGTTCTTTTTCTCTTTTCTTTTGTCATGATATTATCAAATGGTTTCAAAGTATCAAAAGATGTTAAAACACTGCAATTTGTAAACAGTTTTTGTATTCTGAGCTGGAATTTTCTGATTTTGCATATCTGAAATTGATGAATGTATAATAGTTAACTTTACAGACATAGAAAAAACCCTGAGAACTAAAGTTCTCAGGTAGATGTCATAGTCTCTGACTGCATACATCTATAATTGAAGAATAATAATAATAATAATACAAGAAGTGTAGCAAAACTTCCAGCCTTAGAATATGAGTTTCAGAATGAATCATATACAGCAAACTCTTTTGAGGAAAAATGTCAAGCTTTCATGAGAATTCTCTTTCAGAACTCATCAGATTCAGAGTCAGATTCAGAGGAAGAGAATATATCACTTCTCAACTATATTGATGAAAATGACTGGGAATGGCCTGATCTTACACAAGATGAATTAGAGTCAGCTATCTTCTCAAGTTCTGTTAAAACTGCTACAGGTCCTGATTCAATTAATCACTTGATTATTCAAAATACATATTTCTACTTAAAGAATGAATATTTTGAGCTCTTTTTCAATCTCTTAAAAAATGAATATCATCCTGAATGCTGGAGAGAAGCCACTGGAGTGATTCTTGCAAAACCTAATAGAAAAACTTCAATTCCTAAGTTATATAGAGTAATATCTCTATTGAACTGTTTAGAAAAGGTTTTAGAAAAGATAATAGCTACTCAACTATCTTTTATAAGCTCTATAGATGATTCTCTTTTATTCAGTGAATAAATGAGAGGTAGAAAACAGTGTTCTGCAATTGACACTGTTCTCTCAGTGATTCATGATATTCAAATAGCAAAGCATGAGAGTCTGGTCTCAACTGCAGTTTTTATTGATATAAAAGAAGCATTTGATCATGTTTCAAAGTCAAAGTTAATTCAGACATTGAAGATATTAAAACTGCCACTTTCTCTAATAAAATGAGTTAACTGTTTTATGTCTAAAAGAATTATACAACTCTTCTTTGATGGAATGAAACAAGACAAGACTGAGATAAAAATAGAAGTATCACAGGGATCTTCAATCTCACTCATTTTATTTGCAATATACACTGCATATCTATTCAAAAATAGAAATATGAGAATAGTGCAATCTCTGAGTTATGTGAATGATATTGGTCTAGTCTACAGCTCAAAAACTATCAAAGAGAATTTGAAAGTAATTGAAGAAGCTGCAAAGGAAATCTTTGTTAGAGCAGATATCAATCAAATTCAATTTAATATGAATAAAACTGAGTTAATTCATTTCTTTTCTAGATTCAATGAGAAAGAACTATCTCTAACTCTTTTAAATAGAGAGATTAAATCCAGTGTAAATGTCAAATGATTAGGAGTATGATTAAACTCCAAGTTGAATTTTAAATATCACATTCATCAAAGAACTGTCAAGGCAGAAAGACTATTGAACAACATAATCAGACTATCAAATACAGAGAGGGGTCTATCTTTCCAGGCTATGAGACAGTTATATATAGCCTGTATTACATCAGTAGCTGATTATGAAGTTCAAGTTTGATGAAATAATCAAGGGAATTTCACTGAACTCTTTCAAAGTCTGCAAAACAGAGCCTTGAGAAGAATTCTGAAAGCATTCAAATCATCTCCTATTAAAGCAATGGAAATTGAAGCTTCAATTCCTTCTTCTGCTATTAGATTTGAAAAAGCCTGTATGAACTATGCTCTGAGAGTTGTAAAGATAAGCTCAAATTATATAATCAGAGAAAGAGTCTCTTCTTCATTTTCATCAATTAACTCTGAAAATGAACTGAATTGGAATAGATTTCTTGATTGGAATGAAAATAATTCTTCAAAGAAAATGCCTTCTTAACTTTACAGACTATGCTCTCTGATTAAAAATCAATTTTCTTCTTTAAATGTTGAAAAAGTTGATCATGAGAAGTTATCTCTCTGGAGAGAAAAGCTTGAATCTCTTATAGACTTACAAATAAGTGAACTATTAAAAGAGAAAGAATATGAACAGCATTTGAAGAGAATTTCTATAATCAATATAAAAGACTCTATTCTGATTTATTCAGATGGCTCAAAAAATGAGAACTTGAATAGATTAGATGCAGACATTGCTTATACTGAAGATAATATTAATTTTATCTCAGATTTCTGAAATCTAGGCTCTGAATGTGAAGTCTTTGATGCTGAACTATTTACAATAGTGAAAGCTTTCAAACTCATTGAAATAAAATCTCATAAAAGAGGAAATTGTTTGAAAAAGGCATGAATATTCTCTGATAGTCAAGCTGCTTTAAAAAGACTTAGAAATAGTCAGATTCATAATGATCAAATGAATCTTGAACTGATCTTAAACTCTGTTTTGAAAATTCAAAAGAGAAGAACATCAAAGCTGATAATTCATCTGCACTGGGTTCCTGCTCATATGAATATTCATGACAATGAATTGGCTGATTCAGCTGTAAAAAAGGGTGCAGAATTAAGCAGATCTATTCAAAAAATTATGTCCTGATCTTTTATAAAGAGAAAAATAAAAGAATCTTGTTTAGACAAGTGAAATGAAAGCTGGCAGAAACAAAAGAAGAGTATACATTATTCAAGATTTGAAACAAAACCCAAGTGAAAATCTTGTTCAATTAAATGTAAAAAGAAAATATTCTCATCTATAATACAGCTGAAACTAGGACATGACTATTTCAAATCTTATATACAAAGATTTGATGATAGATTTGACTCAATAGAATGCTCATTCTGTAATACAAATGAGAATTCTGAGTATATTGTAATGCACTGTGCATTATACAATAGTCTCAGAGTCAGATTGAAAGAGAAGTATGATCTAAATCAATTAAATATGAGATTCTTATTCTCAACTGAGACAGGAATTAAATACTTAATAGACTTTCTATCAGAAACTCAAGCAGCTATAAGAAAATGACTAAATTCAGAATTATCTGAATATGAAGAGGAGGAAATTAATCAGATATAGTCTGTTAAAACAGCTATACACTCTCTTTTAATAATTTGTTTTGTTATAGTCTCTCTTTACTTTATCTTTTTCTTTATCTTTTTCTTTCAATTTCTTTCTATCTATCTATTTAATGTGTCTATCTTTGAGACTGTGTTCTTTTTCTCTTTTCTTTTGTCATGATATTGTCAAATGGTTTCAAAGTATCAAAAGATGTTAAAACACTGCAATTTGTAAACAGTTTTTGTATTCTGGGCTGGAATTTTCTGATTTTGCATATCTGAAATTGATGAATGTATAATAGTTAACTTTACAGACATAGAAAAAACCCTGAGAACTAAAGTTCTCAGGTAGATGTCATAGTCTCTGACTGCATACATCTATAATTGAAGAATAATAATAATAATAATAATAATAATAATAATAATAATAATAATAAGACTGAGAGAATTCAGAAGATCTGAGAGAAAGTCTGTGAATTCTTGAGAAAGACTCAAGAGTATCAGAAGAAATACTATGACTTTAAGTATATTATAAAGAGTTTCAAGAAAGATGATAGAGTCTGACTAAGTTTAGAAAACATTATTATGCAGAGATCTAGTAAGAAGCTGAATCTCTTATAAACAGAGTCTTATAAGATTATAAAGAAAGTTAGCTTACAGTTCTATAAATTGAAACTGCTATCTAAGTTGTAGATATATAATATTTTTCATGTCTCTTTACTCTGTGAATATAAGAAATTCTTAGAAGAGAATTCTATAGCTCATCACTCTGTCTGTAAAGAATTAAAGAGTGAAAGAGAATATCAGATCAAAGAGATTATTAACTCAGAGAAGTGAGATTATAAGCTCTGATTCAAGATTCAGTGATAAGAGTATTCTGATAAGATGAATAAGTTCACTTAAGAATCATTCAGATAGATAAGATATCTGCAGAAGCTGAGACATGACTTTTATACTGTGAATTCTGATAAGTCAGAATAATACAGTCTTTGCTAAGAATCTGATTATGATAAAGATATTAACACTGTTATTTATAAGTTCTAGTCTATAAGATGATGAGTTTCTACTGAGATGAACAGTCTGCAGTGTATGTAAGAGAAGAAGAAATCATACTCTTATTAAAGCTAAAAAATAAGAAAATAAAAACAGGGCTGTGAACACAATTTGAAGATTAATAAAGAAAAAATAAAGAAAATTCAAATCAATATCTATGACATTCAATTCTTTTACAACTATCAATTTCCTTCTTTAAAGAAGCAGAGAGTATTATATCTGTAATACAGACAATTGTTACATTTGATGTAAAGACTGTCAGAAATGCACAGACTTCAGAGAAGCTGAATATCAGAGTATATACAGTTGTAGCAGAGTCTTGAGAACTGACTATCTGTATGTATAATCAGATATTTCTTATAAAGCTGTGTCTGCTTTCTCAGTTATGCTGAAGTATTCAGCCTGAAAATAATTAAGATATAGAGAGAAGACTCATCTATTCAGATTAACTTCTATTGTGAATTCATGACATTTGTATTATCTTAATTACCTGGATTTTACAGATATCTGAGAACTCATCTCTTATTGACAATGAGATTGCAGAAATGTGCTGTAATGTGAGAACTATTAATAGAAAACCTAGACATATTTGCATATGTCTGATCAGAGATTGTGTGAGTAGAGAGAGAGTGATTATAGACTTACAGAACTGTAGAAGATACTAATAACACTGAGAGCTTTGCAAGAACTATTAGCTAGAGTCTGTAAGAAATTACTTATGAGAAGACTTACAGTAAAGAAGAGAACTGTGCTACTTAAAGTCAGAAACTGACCTGAGAAAGACATGAGATTGACTGCTGATCTGAAAATCAGATGCAGTGACAGAGCTGAGAGAGATGAAGACACTGTTATAAGCAGTGATGTCTCTGCTTCATCAGCTGATAAAAAGTGATCAGAGAAGTTATAGAGACACTTATAAGAAGCTCAGCAGCAGTCAGATATTATTATAAAGATATTAAAATTAAAAAGATTTTTTATTCTTGAAAAGTTCTTGAATTAATATACAGACATTGTCAGAAACACTCTCTCTCTATCATCTGAGTGAAAACACTTTGCAGATGAATAAGAATACTCATAGTTAATAAGAATGAAAGCTGTTATAGAAAAAGAGAAAAGAAGATAAGATTCTGTGAATAGATCTGAGATATTTATACTACTCTAGAGAGATTTATTTACACTATGAGTAATTTCACAGAACAGTCAGATCACTCTAGTAAATAAAGAGTGATTATAAATTATAGATCTGAATCTTTCTATATAACTATAAAGAGTAATTGCAGACTGTGAATATCTTGATTCTATAATTCTACAGAGTTGATAAAAGAATGAAAAATTTCTCACAATTCTACAGTGTCAAAGAACAATGATTTATAAGAATAAGTGAAAGATTAACTCATGAATACTTCTCTTTAATAAGAATAATCTCACAGAGAGTGATTCATCTGTAAGATGAATCTGTGTGATAATTACACAAGAATCTCATGAAAATAATTAAGAGTTAACTAGAACTCTTCTATATAAAAGATATGAGATAAATCTATGTAATAGTTAGAGAAGAATCTGTAGACTATAAAGAATCTCATGAAATAAGAAACTGAGTAACAGACTCTTTTCTCTTTATAGTAACAAGAGATTTTTCCTCACTGAGGTTTTTTATAGATATAAAGAGTTTTTAGTGAGTATTACTGCAGTGCTGAGCTGATTCTATGAAGTCACTCAGTGAAAGGCTTTACAGATGAAGTCTTAGAGAGGAAGAAATATGTAAGAAATTTCACTTCTCACAGATTCTTTATCTCTATTTCTATCTCTTGTATAATCAATAGAGCTAGCAGCTCTTGACTATATACAACTATATAGACTGAAGTTCACAAATACTATTCATAACTCAGCTTAAATACTATTATATATTTGATCTCTACATTTTATCTTTCTACCGCGAATACTTCTAGTAGTTAACAGTATATATCACGCCAAGCTGCAAACACCTGAATAACCGCCTGCGAGCATCTATTCTTACAGTTTCAGTGATTTTGTAAATAAAGAATTATTAATAGATATTACATTCTGAGATGCATATCTCACTGAGCAGGAGGTCAAGCTGTAGAAAGATCTTGAAGATGATTAGTAAGAAGAAATGAGATGAAATAATGAAAAGAGTGAAAGATAATAATTTTCTTATTTTCTTTATCTTCTTATTTAATAGCTAAAATTAGATTATAATACATTTTCTTTCTTTCTTTCACTCTCTTTCTATTTTACTTTTCTTTCTATTTTTTACTCAGCTGACTGTAAGGCTTCTTAGTCATGAAGATCTTAATCAGATATGAGATGTCTTATATAATGACTTTAAGAGACTCTCAGATCAGATCTTTATATCTCTTTCACTTAATCTGAAGATAAGTCTTACTGTTCTCTGTGTACTTTCTTATAATGTTTTCAACTTCAAATTGCAACTGATTATCAATAAGTACTGACTCTGATGATAAGTGTTTCATATTTACTTCTGTTAACACAGTCTTTTTCAGATGAATGATGAAGATTACTAAGTGTATTTATCAACTAACTAATAGTTTTAATTAAAATACAGTATCTAATATCTTCTGAAGGATATGAAATGAGTGTATCTATAAGAGTGATATCTTGAATGTCTCTTTTAATATGTAGCTCTTTTGAGCTTTTTAAGTGAGATTTAAGAAGACTCAATCATTAATCTGAATAGTTAATTAAGAATGAGATTGATTAAAAGACTCAGTCATTCTAGCTTTTATCAGAGTATATGAGTTAAGAATGTCTTACTGCACTGCATCTCATGCAGCAATGAACTCAGCTATATCAAGTGAAGCTTTCTCATTGTTCAATGACAGTCATCTAGACTTTACACCTGTGAGCAGTTTGAAGAGAGAGATCATTGCTGACTATACAGTTACTGAGTTCAATACTCTTTTCACTTATTCAAGCAGAGTAGTTCAACTTGCTTTATATTCATCTATAAGAAGTATTTACAATGTGACTTTAAATGTGAGATTAATTCACTTATTTTGACTATTTAAGTAAGAGTTGTAGACAGTTGTCATTCATGTCTTAATTCTCATGAGTTGAAGAACTGACTTTCAAAATTGCAATGTAAATTTGAGATCTCTATTTAAAATAATTACTAGTGAGAGCTGTCAGCAGCAAATTATCTTCTTATAGAAGTCTTTCACTTATTATGAAGTATTTTATCATTTCTGTTCTATAATTAGAATTACTGCTTTCAAAAATTTATCTATAACTGTTAATATAGTGTCATGATTGTTACTCACAGATAATTCTGTAATAAAATCAATCAAAAGAACTTCAAACAGCTGTTTTGAAAATGAGATAAGATGTAATTTATTCTCTAGTGAGTGATTTAGTGATTTGACTAGTTGATAATTGAGACATTATAATAGACAGTTCAGAATTCTCTTTCAGATATGAGAAAGAAAGAAGAACTGATGAATAAGATCTTCTATTTAATAGAGATCAGAGTGATCTGCTATGTTGTGACATATATAAATAATATCTCATATCAGTGATTTGAGAATACAGAGATGTAATTCTTTGAAGAATAATAGTCTGTTCTGTACTGTAAATAACTGATATTACTCTTTCTGACTGATCTTGTGAAAGATCTTTTCTAATGCTGAGTCATGAGAAATATCTCAGTGTAGTTGCTTTTTAAGTTTGTTAATAAGCTCTATTACTATAGTTAAAATTATATATATCTTTACTAAAGATGTATCTGTCATCAGTTCATCTATCTGATTAATGATGATCTGACAGATTTTTTCCTACTCTTCAAAGAGAATCTCTTCTGAATTATTATCTAGATAATACAATCTGAATAGAGTATCAGTATTAGTATATACAGTGCTCTTGTGATAGTGAATTATTATTCACAGAAGATATGAGCTTAGAACTAAGACTCAATTTATCAGTCAGTTACTACAATAATCTATTACTAGTGACTGAAAAGTGAATATAAGAGTAATATGATCAGTGATAACTGTAAACTTACTGTCTAAATACTACAGTAATTTTCACAGAGCTTATATAAGTTCAAGACACTTTAATTCAGTTACTCAGTAGCACTTTTTAACTGTACTTAATCAGTGAGAGAGAAATAGAATAGATCTTTTAATATTATTCATTTCAACTTGATATAAAGCTACTCTGATATCTCTTTGCTTACTGACATTCACATATAATATAAAGAGATGTTTAAAGTCAGAATATGTCTGAGTAAGAGCATTTATCAAGACTTACTTTACTATGTTAAATAAATATCTGACTTCTGTGAGCAGAGTGTGAAACTGCAGTGAGTTCTTAAATCTTATTAACTTAGTCTTAACTGTATATAATACTCTTTTCTGACCTGTTTTTGAACTGTTATACAGTAACTTAATCTTAAGAGTTTCTAATACTTTCATCTGATCTGTATAAAAGCTGATAAAATTATGATAATAATTGAAGAGACTGATAATTTCTTCTAGTTCTCTGAGTATTATAGAGAAGACTAGATTAGTAATAGCAGCTACTTTCTCTTCTTGAATAGATATATCTAGTCAGCTGACATGATGACTCAGCAAATGTATTGAGAGATATGTGAAATGATATTTAATTAATGACATTATTACTTCAGATATCTTAAGAGCTATGAAGACTTACTGTATATAATGAAGATGTTTATTCAGTGAGTGAGAGAAGATGATGATATCATCTATATAGACTAATATAAATTATCATAGAAATTTTACTAGAATCTTCTTCATACACTGTTGAAAGAACTCAGACAAGATTATTAATCTCATTGTAATAATTATAAAATATTCAAGATCTCAGTATGAAGTCATGAATATGATTTTAAAATGATCACTCTGTTCAATCACTTATTGAAAGAAGTCTTGATGAATATTCATGAATGAGAATACTGTAGAACTGCTGAGTGATTATAACATATCTTATTATATTAGTAGAAAGTATGCATTGAGAAGTAAGTATGTATTTACTTTTTACAAATTAATCATCACTCTTAGCTTCTTCTTAAATCAGATTATAAAGACAGATGAAGCAATGAGATTTCTGTCTTTAAGAGAAATACATTCAATTCTTCTATCTTATAGAAGCAGATTCAGAATCTGATCAGTGACTTTATAATCTCTTTAAGACAGAGAATAAAGTCTCTGTTTCAGGCTGAAAAAGTTACTCTCATTGATAAACTGCAGTGACATCTTAATATCATCTGAAAATAAACCTAGACTGAAGCTAAATAGTTTGTGATATCAGTTGATAATTACTTAAATAGCTGCTTGATCTTCTGCTGCTCAGTGATCTGATATATCTGCTTGAATCTGCTTAATAAGAGTGTCTGCTGTGAGAATTTAAAGTGAATTATTCTGATCTTCTGTATTTGTCAAATGCAATTCAATGTACAAGGTAGAAAACAGAGAATCTTTCAAATCAGAATGATGAATGATGTTGATATTGACAGTATAAATGACAATCTTCTTCTACTGCTGAGGCAGCTGTGAGTTAGATAGATATCTACTTATGTGAATAGCATCTCTGATGATCTTGATATTTATGAAATATCTTTTATAAAATGTAATAAGCTCACTGTGAATATTGATAGTTGCTTTTACTGATAATAATATATTATTAACTATGATTATATTATATCTGAGATATTACACTAAGTGAAATTTATCTTCAACAATGAAAAGAGAATTGTTATCTATCTTTAAGATAAAATCTGTTATTATGAATAGATTTAATTCATCTGCTTCTAAGTTAACTTCTTGAATGCTCACACATTGATCATGTGACATAGAGATCAGTCAATAATAAGAGAAGAATAGACTTACTATTATTATATTGATAAGTAATATATCTGCATCTGTATTTATATAAACAGAGAGATTATCTTGTGATGTAATAATAAGAATGATAAGAAAGATGTAAGACAAATACTGTAGTTTGCTAATATATTTTTAATCACTTATAGAGATGTCACATGCTGCAACTGCATATATATCAGTATTAAAGATGTTCAGATAATCATCTGAGAAAATATCTATAGATAAGATAAGTCTCTCAGTATCTATCTTACTAGTTATTTTTCTGACTCACTATTGAAATTTAGACTGAGATCTAAATTCAGCAGCTTATTATCATCTTTCTCAGTATTCTTCAGTTTAACTTAATTTATCAGATAATCACTATTCTTCTCTTTTTTAAGACAGTGATTAATATAATGAGAGTCTTCACAGATGTAGTACTCTGCTATAAGTACTGATAGTCTTTCTTCTTCTATTATATACTGAATTGATAACTTACTCATTGTAAGAGTACTTAGAGAAATCACTACTATCTCTGCAGCAGACACAGACAGCTTTGTAGTCTCTATCTACTTCAATAGAGAGATATAATACAGACAGTAGTTATTATTCTGTTCAAAATATCTGAAACTATATATATAATCAGTAAATTAAGTCTTCTGATCAGTTCAGACATATCAGATAGCTGACTCATTATCTCTAATTCATTATTAAAAGTTATTCAATCATTCAGTAAAAATAAGTGATGTAATTAAGAAAAGATTGAACTCTAAATTCTCTTATAAGAGTCTCTTTATTATAATAGAATCAGAGATTGCAGTGACTTACAGTAAGTTAATCTTTTATAAGATATATAATATTAGAGATAGTTTATCTGACTTCTTAAAGAAAAAATACAGAGTCTGAGCTTTTATTCAAGCTTTTTCTTCTAATAGCTGAAACTTGCATTTTAACTCATTAATAGTGATAGAGAGAGAGACATTCATATTCTTTCTTATTTTAATAGATAGATTATTATGTTATTTCAACATCTGACTCTTCAGATATAGAAAAAATATGTGAAGAACTGTGTCATCTTTCTTCTATATAATAATGAATTTTAAGTAACTGATAAACACTATTACATCTGTTTTCACTGAGTTAAATAGTATAATATTATCAGTCTGTAATCTTGCTAATCTATCATCACTTCATACAGATAAATGAGATTCACTATCAAGTAGAAGATCAAGATTATTATAAATGAGTATCTAATCTCTGTGTATTCAGTTTCTCTCTGAGTTATAAGTAAAATGTGCAGTATTAGCTTCTCTGAGAAAATTAATTCTATCTCTTATTAGATTATAACAGTGTGTTCTATCTTCAGCACTGTATAATCTCTGTAAAATTGTCAGTATTTATCAGATTTTGAAAGATGATTCAAAGCCTTTCTCAAAGAAGATATCTAATTATTATACAGACTCAGTAAGAAAATCATCAGCTCTGATATCTATTCTATTAATCTAAGCTGAATAGTTTATCTACTGATAACAGTTCAGCTTCTATCTTTGAACAGTGAGTATGACTTTCTCAGTGTGAAAGCTAGTTCATACTTCTATCAATCTACTTCTTTCATCTATTAATTATTTAAGATTCTCTTGAAGTTTATCAACATATTCATTAATGAGAGTGATACACTTATTTAACTGCTTCTTTCACTGATTAAGCTGATATTCATATTCATTGAGCTCACTCTCTTATCAGATCAGGTCAGACTTCTAGCTATTCTAACTTCTTAATTATATCTAGTATTACTGCTTCATCAGAAGAAGTGTAATTCTGACAGTTAAATTTATAAAAGCTTGAGACTATTAAATTTCTCTTCTTAGTATTCTTTATAATGTCTGTGTGAAAGATCTGTAATCAGAGACTAATAATAGTCTTTCATTCTGCTACTGAAGTGAAGTTAAGAGCTGTTTTTATATCATTATAACATCTGACTGATACACTTATAATCCCCGGTGGCTGAATGGTTAATGCGGCCACCTGGTAGCGCCTTGGCGTGGGAAACCAAGGCGCGTGGGTTCGAAACCCGCAGGGGATACATTAAATCCAGAACTCAAGCACCTCAGGTTTCTAATAAATACAGAGGTGTACAAATCACTTCAATGAATCGCTCTATGTTCCTGGGCTGGGAAGTTATTATCGCATGTATCTAATTGTCACTTCTTTGTATTTTCCTATGTTCTTGTTATCTTGACATGATCTCAACACCTGTATTTCCTCCTGTATAACCAACACTTGACCTGTATTTAACATCACGCAAGGACTCATCATAAGCTCCGCTTGCATATAAGTATAATGAAAGAATAATAATAATAATAATGATACACTTATAAGAATATCTTTTACTTTGATATAATTATACAGTATTACTTGACTTTTAACACTCTTATACTATCTATCTGTGATCTGTCAGACTTTTGTAATTATAATAGCATGCTTTTCAATTATTACTTGTGAGTAAGTTCATTCTGAGTCAGGTTTATCAGTGAATTCTCAGATAAGTTATTTAATTCTGCTAACAGACTTATTCACTTCAGTGAAAGAAAATGACTGATAGAAGCTGCTCTGAGTAATTTATCTATTCTGCTTTATTATTATAACAGAGCTGATGAAGTCATATAAGAGTGTGAATAAGATAAGTTTATTATAACTGTGATCATAATCTAGATCAATCACTAGTGCTATAGTATTCTGAAGTGAAAGATGCTTAAATAATCATTAGCTAGATCTATCATCAGCTGTAGTATTAAATGAAATAGATTTAAATAACTGCAGATCAGATTAATCACTAGCTGCAGCACTGAAGAAGATAGAATAGCTGAATAATTACAAGCTAGATTAATCACTAGCTGCAGTATTAAAAGAAGATAGAATAACTAATCAGACTGATTATCAGCTAGTCAATTCTCAGTATCTGCAGCTCAGATCAATTATCAGTACTATATATATTAAGAGCAGAGTAGAAGTTAAAGAGGCTAGAAGAACTTAATTTCTAATAAGATATGTTATTAAATTATAGTGTATACTGCTATATAGAATCAGATATCAGAGTAAAAACTCATCTGATTCTCTAAAAGATAAGAGATGAGTGTACACTCTTATATATACAGTGATTGTTTTATAGAGATTAACTCTTATAGAAGAAGTAATTATCTATGAAGAGAAGAATAGAGACTCTGTAGAGAAGAAGTGAATACTCTTATAGAAGAAGTGATTATATATAAAGAGAAGAATAAAGGCTCTGTAGAGAAGAAGTAGAAGCTCTTATAGAAGAAGCAATCATATATAAAGAAAAGAGCAGAGAAAGAAGATAGAAGTAAAAGCTTCAGAAAACAGTAAGAAATGAAGTGAAAGCTAGAGTTGAATAGAGAATTAACTTGAATAGAGAGCGAAAGCACGTCACACAGACTCACAGAGTATATAAAAAAAGAATATTTACAGTTAATTCTTTAATTATTTATAAAAAGGAAATCAGAAGATTTATAGAATTAATATAAATTATAAATAAAGAATTAAATTTTTACAGAGATATATTATATTATATTTTTATAAAAAGTGTTTTATTGTATTATAGCAGCAGTAATTAGACTGATTATATAATTATATCTGAGATTAGAATCAGAATATTTAATAGTTTTATTATTAATTTAATTAATCTTATTATACAGTATTAAGATTAGATAGTAGTTCTATACTATTTCAGTGAAATCTACTATCTACTCTTATCATATTTTTAAAATAAGATTATGATTTTCACTTCTCAATTTAAATTTATTTTATTTCTTTCAATAACTTTAAATCTTATTTAAATGTTATCAAAAATTATTACTTTTTAAAAAATTAAAAATAGTCTATAAAAAACTTTAAAATCTCTAAAAATAGTAACTTTATACTAAGAATGAGACTAAATGAAATTAAATGAGATTATTTTCTTAAGTTATAGTCTCATTTTGAGATCTGATTAATAGTCACTTTGCATGTTAAGACCAGACCAAATGAGACCAAACGTGAAATTCATGGTCCTGCCGGCCAGTCTAGCAGCAATTGCAGTAATTGAAGCTGTAATTGCCTGCTTAATAGGTGGTGACTGGTGACTACCTATACAGGCGGCCCAGGCCATTGCGGCTTCCTCTACAGGCGTCTATTCTAATCAGGTTTTGAAAGCACCTAACATATTGCTTCGCTTCGCTCCGCAAATTAGGATATGTGCGATAACTCCGTGGGTGTACCTGATTTAATTCGACTAACAGAGTAGGGAGCATGATATTCGCAGTTGTCAATGCCGAGGAAAATTAATGTGAGCTATGGGCTGCATACATAAATCAAGCTGGGGTGTTTGGATACTAGACCTTTGCTGATCTTGAAATGGCAGTTCTGTTGTCGTTCAATGGTTATCTTAAATGCACTATGTCCAGTGAAAATGCCACCTGAAGCGAAGATTTATCTGGGAGAAGGTACGCAGGCAGGCCCTTGGTTCACTCCGGCAGTGTATTTTTTATTGTTAAGAAAGAAAGAAAGAAGAAAGAAATGGGCAACTTGCGCCGTTCTTGCATTTCGAGCTGTCGGATCTATCACTCTCGTGGGTTGAAAGAAAGAGCTGGGTTTAAGATTCGGTAAAGAGAATGTTGATGTTGTGGAGTCGACATGCCCACCTTTATGCCTATCTGCGTCCAAACATGAGGAATTCAGGACGCTCTGTCGGAGGTCTTCGTGTGGGAAACGTCGATATGACATTGAGACTAATAGTGCTACGACCCAATTTCCCACAACTGCATATCTAGTTGCTAACATATCGGGGCTGTTCGGCAGATTGCTTGGGTTTGGGTAGAGGTTAGTGTTCAACTCCATGGGAAACTCCATAAGTCAAGTCGTTTGGTATGTGCAGCAGGTTCTTGGATGATGTCTAATATGACGTTTAGAAATTATCACCGAGAGTTCTCAACGTCACTGTCTTCGGCACCACGAATAGGGCATTTCCTGTGGTACATAATCTACCCTCAGAATCTCGAATTTCGCCCTTAACGATGGCTTTGCGTTCTGTGCTCTTCTCTGGATCGTATTCTGCCGTCACTGTATAGAAGTCCATTGCCTTGACGGGTCTGATATAGTCAATGTTGAGGTTGGCCGTTACACCTGTTCGAGCCGGGAAGCTGCGTATGGCAACCCGTCCCAAGCATTCGTCCAGCACTGTAGCGATTGCTCCTCCATGAACTATTAAGGGCCAGCCGCTGACCCCGATCCCAAAATGTACGACTGTTGTAGCCTTGTGTTCTCTTTCATTCCAAAATACTTGCTGTGAATATCAACCATCGGTTAGCCACGCCATTGTCATGTCCTCCAGAGAACATATAGACGCGATAAGCTCACGAACCTGCACAGGTATATTGCGACTCCCACTTAGAGGCCCAGTCGTAAGTCGATGAGGCTTCTCCTCCTCCGTAAAATTACTGTATGCTTCCCATTCGACATAGTCTGGATCAGCCCGCAGCTTCTTAACCATATCTAGGCTATCCATAACTCGCCTCAGGTGCTTAACTCGTTGTGTATCCTCATGGGAGCCGGGGGTAGCGGGATTCGCTAAGAATGCGGACAAAGAATTTCCTATACTATAGCCCAAACAGCCGAAGATGGCGACGTAAACCAACGAGCGTAATCTTCGCCGATTTACATATTCTCTTTGGGTCAGTGGTACTCGTGCCGCACGTACGAAGTAACGTTTCAAACCAGGCGAAACGCTGGAGGAGGGATTGGGTATTAGCGAGCGGGCGGGAAGTTTAATGGCGCCCTGGGCATATACACCGCGGTAGAAGGTGGTGGATATTAGTTTTGGAGAGCGAAACATTGCTGCCACATTTCAACTGTTGTGATGGTGCCTGGATGCGTTTACGGTGCAACGAGGATACAAGTTTGGTTGCGGAGATAGGCCGAGGTTGTGCCGAGTCATGTGATATGGAATTTCGACAGCCAATCACCGCCTTTATCTCACTTTTCAGATTAGCATTGAAAAAGAAATTATATTATTAATTAGTTACAGTATAATATGTACAGTGTACGGAGTAGTTTTCATAAGAGAATGAAAAATAAACTTGTATAAAAATGTAATTAATTATTATTTCATAAATATTATTAATAATTGTTATCAAATTCTTACTGAATGAGATTGAATTTGTTTTTCAATCTCAGTATTATTCTAGTTTTTGAAGAATGATTATCTTTCACTGTTTATTATTAGAAAATCTGTTTTATTTTTCAAATCATTTCTGAAAAAATAGTTCATTTTTTTGATGATAGATTCAGGTGGGACTCATGCCAAGAAATGTATGGGCCAGACTAAGTAGGACCAAACATGAAATTCATGTTCCCGCTGGCTGGCCAAGCAGAATGGAGGAGGATGAGGAGATGAAGGCCAAAGTGGTCCATGGACGTAGGTAAATGTGTTTTCATTAAAAGAGCACTCTGGTTTGCTAGATAAATCTATCAGCTTTTCCACAATCCCTCTTTAATCCCATGCTTTATAAAGATAGCCCGGCCGAAACAAATCGTTACAGCTAATTTAATACAGCATAGGAAAACAATAGCTCTCGCAAATTTGAAAGAAAGCCAGTAATCATTATGACTGATGCAGCTGAGGCTTGTCTATTTTGAACAAAAGAAGCAGAATTATTCGTTAACTTCCTCCGCAGTTGGCAGATCGATTGCACGGTAGAGCAGTATCAGTGCAGAATGCGATTCACCTAGGAAATTTATGTTAGTTAGCCCACTCTCATAAGTTGTTATTCCTTTCCTTTCCTAGTATATAGGAGACAATAGCGCAGTATATGACAACTCACCCCCCCCTGATAGAGTTTCAATCTTCTCAGCCTCAACCTCAGAAACCTTGTCGTCGTTGAACCACCACCATTTGCCATCATCCTCTCGTCTACTGCCGCCAGGGGCAAGGGGATCGTCGACAATCCTTCCTTGCTTCTTCACGTACGAAGTGTAGTGACCGCTGTCAGCGCTAGCGCCCTGGTGGGTAATTACTCCGCGCAATTCGTACAGTCCGGATTTGTTGGAGCCATCATCCGCCGCGAGCTTGGGGTCAATGAGCTTGAACAACTCTCGCTTTGCAGCTAGAACTGCTGCGGCACGCTCGGCTTCGTACTCAGCATCAGTTTTGAAGGTTTCATCCATAGGAACATCGGTGGTTGCTTCAGCCTTTTCCTCGGCCATTTGTTTTTTTTTGACAGGCTCAACCATCGCTGCATCAGCCTTCTGCTCCTCTTCTCGCTGATGTGCGATCTTCTGACGCTTCCGAGCTCGTTCCATATCGTGTTCATCCTTGCGAATCTCGCGGACCTTGTCCCTAACAGGGATGAGTTTTTTCTTGAGCTCATCGGTACAAAATTCCACAACATCCAACTCGGAGGGAAATGTTACTTTGCGCATAATTTTTACCTTCTTCTGTACATCCCGCTTCCAGAAGAAGCGTACGAAATGCACTGTAAGGTATTTGGGTAGTCGAGAGATCTTAGAACGTTTCGTATAAATTGTGTCCTGGTCGAGAGTAGGCGAGTGCTTCTCAACCTTCTCCTCCAAACTTGCTAAAAGACCGTCCCGCAAATGGTTTATGCTTTTGTCGATATGGCAGTCTAGCTTAAGAAAAGAGTCTGATGTTTCCATAGCCGTTTCACCTGCTTCTTTTGCTGCAGGATCATCGCATTCAAGAACCGACTCGAACCTCCCGGAGAGGTACTTGTCCACAAAGGAGATCTCGGCCGTTTCCGCGTCGTTCTCGCCCCTGATTGTGAGATTCTGGCGCAGCTGCGAGATGATCTGCGACCACGCCTCTTCTGCGTCTTGCTGCGCATATCCGTGGCCGTCCTTCGCCCTCTGTGCAAACTGCGGGAATGCATTCCGCAGAGTGTTTAAAAAGGCTCTGGGCGGAAATCCTTCCTGCGTTTCAGACATGCGCTTGTAAAGATCCTTCAGAGAAGCAGTCAGGTCCCCAGATGCAGTCATGCCTAGCATTCTAGAGGTATTTGATGCACCGCTTGAAGGTCGGTACTTCAGAAGCTCTTCCTGCAGTTCTGGGAGGATTCGTAACGTCTGCAGCGTCGAGTTTAGGTAGCAAGTGTTGCCCAGGTTTTGTAGACCGGCAGGAGTAGCACCATCAGCTCTTGCAGCTTCCGCTTCCGTCATATCCTCGATGAACCTTATGGCTTCTTTAGGCTTCGCTAGGGCTACAGCGGCATCGCTGGAGCTTGGCGTTCCCAGCATCATGAATGTTTGCCCAGGCTTTGCGTTGAGGGTTGAAAGTTCGGTGTCATCCTTCAGCTGGCCGCCCTTCACGAGAACCTTCTGACGTTCCGGTTCAACTCCTGTGAGAGAATAGAGTTGGAATTTGAAGATCTCTCCGTTGGCAGTCGGGTCGAGATCGACTTCGTGACGCTTGCCTTGGTGTTTGACGATTACTGGGTCTAGTTAGAAGAAAAGTGAGAGCAGTGGAAAGTAGAAAGGGGAGGCTCACCGGGTATCGTAGCCATGGCGGAAGCCAACTATTACTCTGAAAAACACACACGAAATATGTATATTCAGGTTTCAGCCCTTTGGAGATTGGGGAAGGGATGGTAGGAATATAGGGACTACAAACAACGTTGGCTGAGAAATGCTTCTAGAGGTTGGCGGGGAGAAAGAGTGCAAACAGTGCAAACAGCGCCCACCACCCCATCAGCGACGTCGACGCATCTTACCGATTGACGGGACACAGCCAGAAAATGAGTGCGATATACTGAGAATTTCACCACCCTGTTTCCCTTTTTATCCTATAAATAGCGTGGCAGACTATTTTATCAAGCTAATTACTGCCCGCACGAAATCCCATTTTCTCCGTGTCCTCCAACCCCAATCTTTCCCCAGCTGAGGTGACGGCCCGCCCCACATCCATTATGGTACGTATATCCCCTAGCGACTACATCAGGGTATCCAACTGAACTGATCGTATTCCAGTCTCAATCATTGCGTCCTTACCTTCAGTGTGTGCGATCCTCCCTCACAGCCGCCCTCGCAATTTCCAACTTTGCTTCGCAGACATCAGAACGACATAACGTCCCCGAGGTAGAAGCGGCCACTTCCCCCGAAGTCCTACTAAACCCCCTTACGATTGCGCGCAACGAAAACGAGAAGGTCCTCATTGAGCCCAGTGTCAACAGTATCAGAGTCAGCATTCGAATTAAGCAAGCAGATGAGATCGAGAATATTCTAGTGCACAAGTTCACGAGATTTTTGACTCAAAGAGCAGAGGCCTTTTTCATCCTGCGACGGAAGCCTGTTAAGGTACGCAGCCCCTGTAACAAGTAGTATAGAAAGGGGCATGGTTGACATAGTCTAGGACTACGACATTTCATTTTTGATAACCAATTTCCATACGGAGGCTATGTTGAAACACAAACTGGTTGACTTTATCATAGAGTTTATGGAAGAGGTGGACAAAGAGATATCGGAAATGAAACTCTTTGTGCGTATATCTGCTCCGCACTCGACTGGCTGATACCTGACTACTTCCCCATCGGAGTAATACATTGTTCTGTATACTAACGGTTATGTAGCTTAATGCTCGGGCGAGATTTGTGGCGGAATCATTTTTGACTCCTGTAAGTATGGTTTCCTTTTTCGAAGGTATATGCGGATGCTAATATTTCTAATACAAGTTCGATTAATTAATGACACGCCTTTGGGGACCCATAGGCTTTATACGATGTTTATTCTCTCTTCAGCGGCCTAGTACATGTCTTTTTTTTTTTTTTTTTTGCCGGGTGATAACTCGGAATCTGATGTCCCTTTTGACACTTTTCCTCTGTGTAGATTCCAATAAAACCCCTTGTGTTTCTATGCTTAAACTTCTGTTCCAAAGAAGTGTTAATTATGCTATCCAGCATAGTTTTCTTATCTTTCATTTCTATTATCTCCTTCCGGCCCAATATGCACTTTCATCATCTAACTTCACTTTCCACCTCATTAATTTGGTAATGTTCTACCACTGAATCATCGCCGAGGCTTTAACAAGCGCATTGTCTTAATTGCTTCTCCTCTGTTTTTTTCCGGCACCTCGAGGTTTTTTGGTTGTGCCTGCAGTCCTGTCCTGCAGTCCTGTCCTGCTTGTTAAGCACCTAGGCTAGATTGCTATCCTGATATCTCTATACCTTAAGTGAGCGGAGTCACTCCAGATGCTGGGTAGGAACGCCATTTCCGCTTTCTCTTTTGGATACCGCCGACGCCTTACTTACGTAGGATTTGGCTCACATACAGAGCTATGGCGATTTAGATTAAACCTGCAACAGTCATAAAGCAAAGAGCTAATTTTGTCCGAAACGGAGAGCAAACAACCCCAGGTAAATGGTCTTTGTGAAGAGTCCGGAGCCCAAGGCACATTTGAGTTTGGTTATAAACATCTAACATGATATTGCAAGCTGATCCACAGTACAACTACCCTTCCAGTAGTAACATATGCCTATTGCCCATGTGTCAATTCTCTCGTGGTAGGTCCAGCTAAGGACTAAGCAGCACACAAACCCTATGAAACTGTTTGATTTTAATATCTGTTTCATTCATCGTGCTATCTTCCCTCCTCATTCACCTCTAGGCACTACAACAAGCATCTCCTGGCTGGACCAATTTAGGGCCGCCAAGTGGGGTATCACCTTTTCTCGTCGTTCGACCTCTTGTTTCGTTTTAAGCAGACTCTTTCATTGTTGGTGGAGTTTTGCACACTCACCTCACACTCGTTTCTGGCGTGTCTAACAAGAGATTCAGCACACAATGACTTTTTCCGCGTATCATATGACGAGTAAAGCTCGGGACTACTGGAGGGAAAATCCTCCCAATTCCCCCTATACCGTGCCAGCGATAGCCATCTGCGAGTATGGCAATAGATCGTCTGAGAGTGATTTGTTGGGCTTCAATCATGCACATCCCCAGATCAGCGGCGATGGATATAGGTTCTCGGCCTCAGAGTACGAATGCGGCAGCAATTATGGAAGTATATCCGTGTCCTCAGATGCGCTCAGTGACAAGCAAACCGAAAAATTTCCTGATTTCGTTGACGATGGCAGCCCCAAGACTAGGGAAGATCGCCTCCCAGCTCCCAACAGTGGCCAGCAGCATCACTTTCCTCAACACTCCCCTCTCCAGATGGTTACTGGATACCCTTACCATCCCAACAGCAGCCCCGGACAGACCTCGACCAGGTATCAAGCGGCTTATAAATTCTATCCCAGCGTGTCATACTTGCCGCGTCATTCTCTTTGCGCAATAGAGACAAACTATTTACCAATTCTGGAACGGGGGCTTCGAAAAAACCCAAATGGCGGACTCGACGATAGCTTTACGAAGTCTCAAGATCAAATCACAAGCCTTCCTCCTACTGCTGTATCTAGGGAGTGCACGGAAATTCCTTCATCAGTGAATCCAAATATCGTTGGGGTAAACCGTCACTTTGTTGGGGTTGCTTCGACAATGGAGCAAAAAGGAGGTGATGTCGTCTCACCTGTCACTCTAGCGACGTCTGAGGAACACGCTCCTTCGTCCTCGTCTGCACCAGCTTCTCAGTTTCCATCTGACTACAACAACACCCTACAGCACCCAGACACTGCACCAGCTTCTGCTGCGATTACTGCGATCACCGGAACAGTTGCCACAATGCCAGTCGCAGACAACAGTCCTCACACCTACGCTAGCAATCCGGTCTGCTACCCATACGCGATGCCATTCGATAACGGGGCGAGATACAGCCTGCCACCCAGTTTTGGGGTTATCAAAATTACCAATGTGCGTAATATCAAACTTCCGATGCGTTCATTTTCAATCTCACTCCTCCATCATGAGCACTCACAATAGTTCTGGGGCCTATGGCTGCTTCAGCACTTCAGACACTTGGAGACAGTCGTGTCTCTTGATATGGAAGCCAAGTTAACATGATTCTAGATCCCTTATGCGGTAACCAAGCATGAGATCTTGCAGTTTCTTGGTCGCAACGCCAGACCATTGACGCCAGACCTGGGATGCCCTGTCCATATTATAATGGAGCGTTCGACTGGAAAAACTATGGACTGCTACGTTGAATTTCCAGCTAAGGCTGATGCGGACTGTGCGCTTGCCTGGGTTAACCGGGGTCTAGACAGTTTCCAAACCCCGAAGTTAGGCAATCGCCACGTGGTAGTCAGGGCTAGCAACCAGGACGAGTTGCTCAAGGATCTCTTTCCCCGTGCCAAAAATGTCGATTGGAAAGATGGTATTCCTCATGTGAGGGCCGGAAGAGAGAATTATTGCTCTGGATTTCAGGGATTTTTGACTGGGGAGGAAATCTTTTGCACTGTTCGCCATGCTGAGGTGCCTCAGCGTGTAAGTGGTGCCTTAACTTGCTGCTTGAGAGCTCTCAGATACTGATCCCTTCAACGCAACAGTCCGTTTACTGCGCAAAGTGCCTTCAACGCCCGTACGAAAATATGATGAGTACCTTGCACAAGGTAAGTCCAGTTCCCACGATATTTGATGACGTTCCTAATCCTAGCCCCAGTTCCCTTGGTATGCGACATATCATTACACCGTGGAAGATCGCAATCAGATTTTCTCTGCCACCCTGCGCCTGATTCATGCTTTGGTGCCGCAAGTGGAGCGAGGACAAACTATTGGGCTCGACTCGCGCCTTGTTCAGGAGCTACTTGAGGCAGGACTGCGCTGCCCTGTCTTCAATGACCGTCAGAAGTTTGTTCTCAATGTTGCAGCAAAGAACCATAGTGTGGTTGCATCCCCCACTGAACGCTTCTGGCCGTTTGATACCATCACCCGCAAGCCTAACGCTACTGAGGAGCACGTCATGGTATGGGAATCCCTGGAAATCTGACTTGTTATCTTGTTCTAATACCTTCTATAGCAATATGCTGAATTCATCGTAGCTGGTGCTGCTACCTTGGACCCTGGTACTAACTTCCTTGCGAACACCTGGCATCCTGTCATGCATGCAAGCTCTCCTTTTGGAAAGATCTGGCTTGAGTGGGGTTGGGGAAATACCCACCACAAATGGCAGACCGCGGTGGACTATGAAAATAGTATTTTAATACAGCTAGTCACTGAGGGCGTTAAGAACAAACGTGGTGCAGAGAGCCGGTCTCATTCACTCGCAACTTCTGGTTCATCTACTTCAGCTTCCGTTGAAGCTCCCTCTTCAGCCGCAGACCCTATCACTAAGAAATTTTCCCAATCCTTTGCACACGATACTCTCCGCTACCCCGTTCGGGCTACCCACAACATGAACCGCCAGGCCAGCTCTGCTCCAATCAATTTAATCCATATTCCACTTTCTACAAATAAGTTAAGTGACAACGATGATGCCTCGCGTGCCAGTCCGGCTAATCACCGGAGGCCTGCAAACTCCTTTTCGGGACTCGCCGATACTCAGGACATGGTACCCAAAAACATATTTGGAGCAGTGGGCACGCGTCGCCGCACCCGTGCTACAACTAATGGAAGTCGTCATTCTCCAGTGCCTGAGGTGGATGAGACTTGCTATGAGTGTTCTGTGTGATTTTGCGCACATCATCTAGTTCTGTTAATTGTCACGCAGTTTTCATTAACTTCACCTATTCAGAGCACCTCTGGATTGTTTCTTCTGAACCGTCCCAATATTTTTCTGATGTCCTCTTCACTCTTTTGGGATCCTTTTGGCAAGTTTTCCCTTTGGACTTCTTCCAGGATAACCGGCTACAATTCAATCGCGCCAGGGAAGCAAGGACGATAGGTAGTTTACTCCAAGATATCCTTCGATACAATAACACCTACAGGATAAAGGCCATAAAATTTTGGTCAAATTTTGTGTTTGCCGAAAAGCACCAGGTTTTACTTTTTCTCATCTTTTTCCCCTCATTTTTCACAAATGAAGAAATACGGCTTGTGTATTTCGCACCATGAAAGCGATCGATTTATTGCTTTGTTCTTATTTCTCTCGCCTTCCTTTTTTTTTTTTTTTTTTTTTTTTTTTTTTTTTTTTTTTTTTTTTTTGACATCCATGGGGATCCATGCCAATGGCAATGGCTACAAAGGTATTGGAAGCAGGCGTATCTAGTCTACGGTGACGGAGGGCCAAATCGAAGTGACAGTGAATTTACTGATATGTTTTAGTTTCGTTTCCTTTATGGTTTTCGCCTTTTTCTCTTTCTTTTTTTTCTTCCTCTCTTCCCCCCCCTCCCCCCCGCCAAAAAAAAAGTTCCTGGGTGGGACGAGCAGGGATATGTCTAGCACAAATAATTAGTTTGTGGGTTAGTTAACAGAGCACTAACAAAATGAAGCCCGTAAGTTGCCATTTGCATTTCATTGCCTTTCCAGCGGCAAATTTTTAAAGTCCGTGAGTGGTAGCCACCATACTTCCAAAGGGATCAGTAAAGATGTACGCAGTAGGGTTACTTGAAGAGATGGCGACACATTGTAGGAAACATGGCTCCACAATATCTTCATACTATTTTAGTCCGCTGGATGACTATATACACAACCATAGAGTATCATATATAGCTCGAATCAGATCAATTAGCCAACTGCCACTGAGAAAGGCAGTAAGCGGCTGGCAGCCAACAACAAAAATCAAAGATTCTCTTGAATTATTTTAACCCCGAATCAAGGATACAGAAATGATGGTTCACCCTCCTCGCCCATTATCTCAACATACGTATCAAGCCCACTCTGAGCAGCCTTTGCTTCCATGGCGGCTTTACTCCGCCTTAAGCCCTCCGCCCTCTTCCTTTGCCTCCGCGCTTCAGGATCTTCCCAATCAGGCCTTCTCGAAGAAATATTACCAGGATGCCCCTTGCAAAGCTCCTGCAATTTCGTCCAAAATCTCTCTCGCCGCTCTGCGTTCGTCTGAAACCTCTCATTTGCAGCTGCAAGCAACATGCGAAGATAGTCTTCAGATACTAGGCTCCTGACAATGTCTTCCTCGCGTTCATTTCCGATGGATTGCTGGTGGAAGCCGATTATGGACTCAAGGGCAAGTCCGGAGGAACGAACTGCCACAACAGGGTATGCTTCCGTATCATCTAGACACCGTAGGCTTTGTATGCCACTTTCTCGAAAGCCGGCTGTTGTGGCCGCTGTGAGGACTGGCTGGGCATGCTTTAGAGATGATGCCATAATGTGTAGAATCTGTGGGTTCCGTTAGGTTTTGATTTATATATTTGAAAGCTAGATTTTGAAAATTGTAGATACTTGGAAATTAGGTATAACATATTCAACAGGTAGGGGAAAAAACTAACCATGGGTTCAAAATGAAAGCGGACAAGTCTCAAGCTACCAGAATGGTTTGCTATCCCAATCTTCTCGTCCCCCGGAACCAGATGAAATATCCCATGGAGATAATTACCTTCACAGCTCTGATCTATCTGCACTGGTTCATGAGATTCAAATAACCATTTTCCACTTCCTTTCCCACCAGTTGGGGCAAACTGTGGTGCGTTTTGTGCTGAGCTCTCTCCGATCTCCGCCTCCGCTTCTATGGTCTTTTGATCACTTTCTCTGAAAGAAACATTTTTATTATCTTCTACTCTTGTCCTTTCTCTTCCACTTCCTCCCCCTTCTAGAAATACGCTGATTCTTCCCGCGCAGCTGCTAGTCGTAACCAAGCCCGGTATCTGATTTATATTGTGAATCAAGTCGCGGATGCCCGCATCTACAGATCCTTTGGGTGAGAGGTCTGTATATTCCTCATCTGGGACAGATAGATCGCGTAAAATCTTCTGCTTTTTAGCTTCAAAGCCGGGTCGAGGGGAAGCCATGTCTTCCGAACTGAGTTCAATTTGTCTTCTTCACAGCAAGAACTTGATACGGATCCGGTCCGGGCACAGTCAAAGAGTGTTTTTCATTCGAGCCGGATTTGTTTTCATTAATAATGCTGGACGATAGACAATGAAATGCAGCCCGATTCCTCTGGTTCCATTTGTTCTCTCGATCGAAGCCGTAACCGCGTGTGTCGTTGGCTGTTCATTCAGTGGGGAGGATGATATAAATAGAAGAAATGTGTCTGCAATCAAATGTTATCCGGATGCGCTACCGCGAAAAATATTTCTCTTTGGATAATTCCCACCGCCAACAAACTCTCTCCCTTAGAGAATATCAACCCAACCCAGACAAACAATGGAAGAAAACATTTTCATTCTGATAGACTCGAAGACTCAAGAGCTCTTATCATGCTCCTATTTAGTTAGTTCCGCGCTAGCTAAAGCTTTGTTTCCTCTCGGCCCCCCCTCAAAGAGTTTCGTTTCAACGCATACTAAATAAATTGAATTCCTCTTTCTTGAACTAATACTTCTCTATCGGAATTGCGGGTTTTATTTGCTATTGTATGCTCTATTAGCTACAGGATAGAAACCTCCCACGCAGAAACCCGAGATCCTCAGCCAAAATGCCCAGACGTTCCTCCCGCCTCAACCTCCGATCATCAGCCACCGAACAGCAGAAGAAACGAGCTTCTGCCAACGGCTCGGTTTCCAGTTCAGAAGCAGCCAGAGAGTCTAAACGACGAAAGCCCTCTAAGGGTAAAAGCGCTGCAAGGGAGCCGAAGCCCGTTAAATCTACAGATAAAAAGAGCAAATACTTCAGGAACCAGCACGCGGCGAGTGTGGATGCGGAGACGACAGAGCTCTCCGAGGTAGCTTCTAATACACCGTCGGCTTACGAAGAGGGCGAAGAGGGCGATGAGGACTCACTTTCTATACCGCCGGTTAGGGATGAGTCCGAATCAGAATCTAAGCCTACCAAAAAGCGCGGCAGTCGGGGCTGGGCAAGCGGGCGGAAGAAAGCAACGGAAGCCACTCAGGGTTCTAGGAGGGAAAAGGCAGTCTCCTCTGCTTCGACGGCGGGCAAAGGAAAGGAGTTATGGCGGGAGGGTGTGAAGACTGGCCTAGGACCTGGGAAGGAAGTCTTCATTAAGCTACCCAAGCCTAGGGATGCTGGTGATACGCCCTACGAGGATAATACGATTCATCCGAACACATTATTATTCCTCAAGGATTTAAAGGCGAATAATCAGCGCGAGTGGCTGAAGAGTGAGTACAAGCGAAGACTTATGTGGTATTGCTATATTTTGCCTCGTTGCTCACTCGGAGTAGTGCATGATGCGGATTTTCGGACCTCGCAACGTGACTGGGACACGTTCATCGAAAGTCTCACGGAAAAGATCATGGAGAAGGATAGCACAATCCCAGAATTGCCTGCCAAAGATCTGGTATTTGCGCAACATGTTGCCATCACCTGCCTTTACGGGACTAATCAGACCCGTTGTGGTCATTTTGTAGGTCTTCCGTATATATCGAGATATCCGGTTCAGCAATGATCCCACCCCATACAAAGTACGTCCCACCAAAACTCAGTGTCTTTTTGCCTCAACCTCTGTTACATTGCTGTCTTGGGAGTTGGAATATCGCTAACGCACTACGAAGCCTCATTTCTCGGCTGCATGGTACGCAATCCACGAGTTGACCGCATTTAACCGCACTGATATTAATCGAGACGCCGTCAGCGAACGAGCAGCAGAGCTGATAAACCATTTAGGTCTCGCACCGGACGCAAGGGCCCTTACGCCGCCTATTACGTGCATATAGAGCCTGGCAGAAGTTTTGTGGGTAAGTTGCACCAAACATGTGCTTCCTCGCGTGGTGTCCCTTATTTGGCGGAATTAGTCGCCTGCAACAGGGACCTTAGCCACGAAAATTCGCTTTATTCTCCACTCCAAATATAGCGCCGGCTGTATGGTTTGATCGGTGGTGACTTGGTGATATCATCGCCTCGTTTCACACCACTCGGTGGTGCATACGTTCGAAAATTCGATAGGCGGGACTTTGTTGCACTACAAACCAGGCGAGAAATGACGCATAAATTTTTACATCCACTGACAATCACCACCTGAATCAGGCTCGGGCCTCTGGCATCCAGAAGCTGCCAAGCTTGCCTTGCTTCGCCGAGATATTGACCAGAATTCACGGCGAATCAAGAACGTGTTAAATGCAGTGGACGTTCGAAAGGAGCTCTTCAATGGTGTTCCGAAATCTGAAAAGGAGGCCGTCTTAGCATTCGTCAGCCAGAACCAAGAGAGTGCGCTGAAAACTAAACCAAAAGTAAGATAAAAAATAATCTTTCGTCTAAGTAAACTCGACGTGAAACACGGATGTGATCCTGCCCATCCCATTGAACCATCCATCTCGGACAACTCAATCCATAACATGAGGTCATATTACTGGCTGTCTAGAATGATCCTTTGGTTTGCCGATCTCTTCGTCGACGATGTATGACAGTTGTACGGTGGACTTTGAAATCCGCAGCAGATTATTCCCCATCAAGGACATTTCATGGACCTCTGTGGCCAGTGCTCCATCGCCAACACTTGGACTACTGGTCCCTTCGGTATTGCCCCGTCCACATATCCCCGTTCGTAAATCGCGCGCTATCTTTGACCGGACCGTAAGGCGATGGTTACGGCAGCGGCCTTTAACTGGTCAATGGGCTTACTCCGTGCTCAGTCAATCTCAGTTCTTTCGGACCTGGACATTGGGATGAATTTTCATGTTTCATCTGATAAAGGGGTGCAGTCTTGATGCCACCGATGACACCATCTCCATGACAGATCGCATCTGGGGGTAAAGTTGGGAAGGTTTGATGGAATGTCCCGCCCGTTCCAACCCTCCTCGGTTCATCTCGCTAAAGTCGAAGCGGATTTGCCACCCCTTGTGGTCCTGCCGAGCTTCCCCTGATTCCTTAGGCCAGTCTTGATTTATATCAGAGTTCACGCTATTGCTTCCTTTGTCCTAACCATCTGTCACGTTCCAAAGTTTCGGCCTGCTTAGATTCGAGGCTAACACTTTCCCTTGTTTGAACCAGGGCTACGATGCTGATAACAAGAACATCGATCTTCTGCGGCTCCGCAGCTTTACCATTAGCAAAAGACTTGAGGACAAAGACTTGCTAGGTCCGAAAGCCCTCGATCGTGTTGCACGTACGGTTGAGATCATGGTACCTTTCGTAAGACATTTCCACCTCTCCAGTTTTCCCCTCCCTTCTCCCCTCAACCCTGTTTAGCCTGGAGCGGTCTGTTCTGTTTTGACTCCCGCTTGGCACTACTGCACCAATCCACGGCTTGTGTGTGTTTCTGTGGATGGCCCATACTCGGACCAGAGAAGCTGCCGACTCCACGGCAGCACCCTAGCCAGTTGGGCCTGTAGAAACTGTTTGTGCTCCACCCTCCTGGCGGTGTGAACGCTGGGTTCTCCTAAATTCGCAATACGGTCGCAAATAACCATATAGTGTATCTGAGAACTCCAGCGGAAATCCTGCGCCCAGGTTCGGTCAGCCTAGATAGTATCCGACTGGCTCAGTTGTCGCCCACCGGCGATGATGCCAGTAAATCCGAGTGTACCTAAAAGCATTCCATTCTAGCCTTCTCCATCATCGTATTACTGATTGGCTTTCAACCACTCGATTGGTGATTTTTTGGGCTAACATGCATAACTACCGATAGGTCACATACTTAAACAGTGTTGTGATGCCCGACCCCCCTTTAGAGGAGGATCCTAACGATGATGATATTATTATTGATAGAGACTCCGGCCACGATGACGGTGGACCCGGTGAAGTCGTTAGCGAACCAGAGTAGCAACGCTCATCATAGCTAACGCACTGAACGACGCTGGGCCAATTTTTGCTCCTCCCTATCTGCCACCTGTCTAGCGCTGGATGTTGTAACAATATGGGTATTTTGAAGAGTGATGCAGTTGCTTTATCATTTTGTGTCAGTGGAGAAGTGTCATTCTCCCAATCATCTAGGCAGCAGGACTATTTGCTTGATTTGGAATTGGTGTTGGATCTCATGCCGTTCTTTGATGGTACCCTATTCCTATTGCATCCTAACCCACTCGAATCCTCGCGGATGCAAGAAACCAAGTTTTAGAACAGGTCCCTTCAGCTCCATTCTCTTGCGAGCTACGAGTTTCAAAATTTCAACTATGTATCATTGTGACTCCAGTCAATGCGGAATCCCCTATCCCATCAAAGCCTGCCATTCTTGACACACATTATCTCAGGCTCGGGCCGTCTCCTCGTACGCACACCGTCAATTGCAAACTGACTTTCGGGTGGGGTCACTCAGAAGGAGAACGGGGAAATGGCGCTTGCGCATTGCTCCGGCAAGCTCTCTTTTTTCACAAGAGGTGAAAGAAAAGGGAAAAAGAAAAGAAAAACGGAAAAGCAAAGGAAAGGAAAAGAGGCTTGACAAACTCGTATCCTCCAGGTCCCTCTTATTATTATTACTACCTTCCCTCCCGGCCCAACTCAACTCTTACTCCCACTCTTTGGTTCTGTGTCATATCCTTGTCTCCTCTCGCCCCCCCCCCCCTCTGAACGAACGAACTATGCCTCCAACTAAAAACCCCCCTGCCAAACCTCCAGCCTAAATCTTTCTCTGGGACAGGTAAAGCAGGAAAAGTGGCCCCCTCCCTCAGCTAGTAGTAGGCGTCTTTTAAAACGAATGAAGTTTCACTGGATCCGGTCGTCCCCAAAAGAAAAATATTATAAATCCTTCCCCTATTATTATTATTTCGGCAACGTGTAGAGAATTAACACGAGCCGACTTGCAGGTCTCGGAAGGCGCGATCACAGCTTATGCCCCTCCCCCCCCCCTTCAACCAAAAAAAAAGGGGGAAAACCTGGGGCGTTGTGATTCTTCTCACATGCGCAAATGATATGTCGTTTCAATAATATTTTGAGAAGAGTAAGAAGAGTAAGTATAGAATAATTTAGAATGAATGTATGCCACCCTCGTTTGGGAGGGGGGGGGAGTTCGTCGTGGTCGTTGGTTCTGACGTCCCAATCTCAGTGACATACTACATATATATATATATATATATATATATTTGTGAACACTTCTCGCTATCCCCAGCAGCTAAGGTAGTTATAGTTCCCAGTCAAAACCAGTAAATCTAATACCGCGATCAATTGAAGAGCCAGTTTATATGCTAGATTGGCATGTTTCATTCATAGCAGATTTAACATGTAGATATATAGTTACGTAAAAAAAAAAAAAAAAAAAAAAGAATGCGGACTGGCAGAATATATCTGATGATTTTCTATTTTGCTGAAGAACTCTAACTACCTAGTCTGATGATGCTCCTGGCACAACCCAACAAACCCAGTGAGTTCTATCATCATGCGAAGAAGGAAAGACTAGTTGAGAGCATGCTTCTTGCAGAGGAGTGTATATATGTAGATAACTTTATGAACTGAGTTATTGCGAGTAATTCAAGCTCTAGCTAGGCCTTGATATGAAGGTATATATATATATATATATATATATACATATTCATTAACCACATTCGTAAAGGAAAGGAAAAGGAAAAAATAAAATAAAATAAAAGAGAAAAAAAATAAAAAGGAAGCCAAAGTAACTCCTTAGACTATGCTACGCATATATTTCTAGACTCCCCCATCTCAACAGCCTCTCCCACGTATCAAATGAAATGGGCAGAGGCATAGATAGATAGATACATAGATAGATATATGAGTGTACGAACAAACCTGGTCGATAAACATACTACTACACAGTCAAGTTCACTCCGTAAGAGAAGAGAGTAACGGCTATATTGACTCTCTCATTTTGCTAACCTCAAAGAGAAAAATGGATGCGGTACGGAAAATCATAATATATTTCCAAGGACATGTACATGTACGTGTACATTCATTATATTAGCTACCAAAGGACCGCCCTTCTGCCCGCCGCCCACACGTCCGTCCCGCTCGTCCCGCTCGTCCCGCTTCCGTTTCCGCTCCCGCTACCCGAAAACCGATGTCCAAAGGTAAAAAAGGAACGTGCGATGAACACCAAAAAGTTACTGGCATTGCATATACTAACTACCATGACAGTCAGTCGGGCGTATATGCCCATAATACAGTTCTCGTTGGAAAACTCCCAGTTAAAGCAGCTTTGGTGAAAAGAAAAGAGATAGAAAGAAAAAAGAAAATAAAGTTAAAATTAAAATTAAAAAAAAAAAAAAAAAAAAAAAGGGGGTGTAAAGGGGCACACAAACACACACACCTCCGTTCGTATTTCCCACACAAAACCCATGTGTAAAAGTATGAGTGAGACGATTATCCAATAGGTATGAATATAATAAGATTGATAGCTGGAAGTCTAGAAGTGGGATATTGGGGCTGGCGTGAGGGGAAGGGGTGACAACCATGCCCTCCTCCCAATGTCAAGAAATGAAAGAAATGAAAGAAATGATGCCTTTGGATGTTCCTGAAAGGAGGCCCGATGGCACTTCCCAAGCTATTATTGTGTGTCAATAGGAGGTGTGGACAGACATGTGTCTCACACGCGGATGCGTCAACGTCAACGCGTTCCACCCACAATCGTCGGATGGAAGTTTCAGGACGGGAGACGACGAATTCTCCTCGGGGTTAGTGAATGCTGTTATATTATATTGGAACTGCTGTGCTGTCAGCTAGGACCCCCCCGCCCTCTGCAGTTTTCTGGAATTGGTAGAGGACGGGGGTAGAAAGTTTCGACTTTTTTTTTTTTTTTCCCATTTCGAGAACCGTATGGTGTAGATTGGTAAAGGAGTTGGCTGACAGCACGAACATACATGTAGCTAGCTAACTTTAGAGCTCGGCAACAAGTCCATAACCGTGCCATGCTTACTCACTCACTACAGAGAGTGAGTAAGCATGGCACGGTTAGTCCTTATCATGCGCGCCCGGCGGCGCAGGGGAAGTGAGAATAAAAGGCATAACAACATCTCCATGCACAATTGGGAGCGAAATGGTTGATGAGATTGATTAGATTTTGCCAAGGGTGACGTCAAAAAGGACAATGAGTCTCAAAAGGCCTACTCTACTGCTCGACAACTGGAGAGCGATCGATGTTTCGGCTGTTCATTGAGAATTATCTGGTGGCACATTCACGAGCGCTGAGATGACAGCGCGGATTCAGCAACACGATCGCGGTGCGGCCCCTATTTGCTTTTTGCTTTTTGTTTTTTGCTTTTTGTGTTGTTCGTTTTCTCCTTTTGGGATCGCATACGTTAGTTCCATCAATAAATAATGTAAGGTTCATACGCCGAGGGAACAAATCGGGGAGGTTTTTTTTTTTTTTTTTTTTTCCCTCCGTCTACCCCGTTTTTGTCGCTTTGTTAACTTAGCTTGAACCAGACCCGGGACGACGAAAAAAGAGGGACCGTTCGTTCGGATAGGAAATACCGATACGCGTTTCGAATAGTGGCTGGGGGCCCTAAGCTTCGTTGACGGGCATCTCCTCCCTCAGTCCGTTCAAAGGTTCGGAAAACAGATTTTTGCGACGTTGTACAGCTCACACATGCATGAACCCCGTCGCAAATATTCGTCCTGCACTTTGTGTCTCGCACTCTAAATGATATCTGCCAAATGGAGAATCGGACCATAAAATTTCCTTGGCCCCCCTTCCACCGAGACACAAAATAGTCGTGATTAAGATGTCCCTGCTACACATTGCGTCATTCGGAATGAGCTTTAAAAAAAAAAAAAAAAAAAAAAAAAAAAAAAAAAAAAACTCCATGGTCCCCAAGTGCGTGGTGTCAGTCTGATATTCCCTGAAAAAAAAGCGCCCTGCAGGAAAGCGGGTGGGGTGCCGCAAATTTTCATAAAAAATGTCACGGCTCCTCCTCCGGGTGTCAATCTTGTCTCCACAACGCCGAACTATCGGTTTTTCTCATCTCGACCAGTTTGATTTGTCAAGTAGCGAGCATGTTCCCAGCGTATCAGGACAGAAATAAACTTGAAAAAAAATGTAGATCGACGCCCGTACGTTCACCAAGAGCTTTGCACAGTTTCATGTAGGTGTGCAACCAACTGAGAGTGTATCTTCTTCATTTCCTTGACACAACAATGAAGGGATGTGTTTTGGAGGAACACCTCAAACCCGTCACGCGTGGAATTGTTCAAGACAATGAGAGAGATCCAGATTATTGGCCAAATGTCCTTGTCTCGGTGGCATCGCGATGGAGAGCCGGGATTGGCTATCTTCAAAGCACATGACCAAAATCATATGCGGGCCTAGGCGGGAGACAGGGATGGGGTGGGATTTAAGTTTATGTGGAACCAGTGTTGGGTAGCGAGGGTTGAGAGTGTAGGAGGGAAAATAAAAAGAAACGACTGTGAGGGAAGGAGGAAAAAAAAAAAAAAAATCCAAAGCCCAGTCGTGTTTTGTGTACCCTGCGACCCCCCTCAGGCAGCCCAGCCCAATGGATTAGTTGGCACCAAGCCGCCTAAGTTGGTTTTTTGGAGAACTCCGTTCCTCGCTGGCGTCAAGTGGGGATGTGGCTATATCTCCATTTTGGGTGAAAGATGGCGGAAAGGAGTGGATTACGCAACGGAGGCGGTGACAAACTTGCATTAGCGGCGACGTTTACCCATTTCCTGGCCTGTCCGCTGGGACAGGCGGTAGCAGCGCCAGAGGCATAGCCGGATTGGTCTTTTGCCCGTGATGGATGGATGGGGCCAGCAAACAGGGGGAGGAAGGAAGGAGGAAGAAAAAGAGGGTCGGTCAGCTGGGGGGGGAGAACAACGCTTGCAAGGAAAAGGTCGTCATATGCGCCATGTGACTGGTCTGATGGACCTTGTTCTGTCACTCCAGACTCCATCGCTGCTAAGATAGCCCATGCTGCCCAGGCGGTAAGGGGAAGGGGGGTCCCATGTTGTTGGTGGGCTGGGCGAGCGAGATGGGTGGCAGCAGTGGGGGGGCGCGGGGGGCGGCCGCGGCGGACGAAGGCGAAAAGCACACGCTGGAGCGCCGGCTAGCGGTGGTGTAGGGCCGGTGGGGAGGGACGGCAGCAACCAGCACAGCAGGAGGAGGCGCCCGTTCGATTGATTGGCCGTGGGCGGCGCTGGGCGCGGATTGCAGGGATGCCCCGATTGACCCGAGCAAAACGTGGGCGGACAGGGGTATGGTACGCTGGTATACTCCGTAGAGCCGTTCTGTTTGGTATCATTTATCTATTGACGGATGGTGGTGTATCGTATTACCAAAACAGCGCTATGTTCTAATACGGTACGGGTACGCGCTATTTCCCGCCCCCATCTCATCTCGACAAACCCATCAGTGACAAGTGGTTAAAAGTAAGTATGCTCGATAGGCGGAGTAGAACCATAGCACTCCCGCAGAGTTGCCTCTCATGCATGTCGGCATTGCAGGTGGGTTTATGCAATGGTTGATTCCGACCCCTGTTTTTCCGACCGCAGAGGCCTGGGATACACCGGTTATGTCTGTCAGGCAATATCAGGATTGCGTTCTCGTATGCCCGAAACCTGCAAAGCTGCATCATATCTGCAGCGACGGGAGGTCTGATGGAGGGGTGTCATCGCAGCCTCACCATGTCTCTCACGTCGGTTGCCATCTCATGCAAACAAATTCTCCCAGCATCAGCTGAATATCCCTCCCCCCTCTCCCCCCTCCCCCCTCCCCCCTCCCTGGCCCACCAACAAATGCAGTGGCTATGTTGGCAAGTAGAGACTCCAATGGAGAGGGAAAGAAAAGGAATGCAGGCGCAAAGCTATCAGGTCCTTCATATGCTACGACCATATCATCACATACATTCAGAGCATGAATCAGCACATGATCGCAACGCGATGCAACGCCCCGCGCCTGCATGTTTTGGCTGCATAACTGATTCCGCCCATCTCCTCATGTCTGGTATGGTTTATCCAGGTCCAAGAGAAAGGGGAAAAAAAAAAAAAAAAGAACTTTCTTGCATGGTATCCCGCCCATCCGTCGCCCGAAGTGAGGGCCAATGATTTTCCATTTCTCTCTCCTCTGGCTGCCTGTCAAGCAAAAAGAAACGGGACCGGGGAAATCAGGGGGACTCAGTCGGCTGGGAAGGGAAAAGAAAAGAACTGCCAAAAAAAAAAAAAAAAAAAAAAAAAAAAAAAAAAAAAAAAAAAAAAGAGGGCAGCCCAAAGCCGCTGTCCCACTCCATTGGGTGTTGAACAAGTGATCGCCAATAATAATAATAATAATAATGTTTTGCCAAGTTGCCATCCGGGGCGGCCCGTCACCGATCAAGGCGCGCGCCGGTAGTTATGTCGTGGTAGGGGGTGGGGGGGCGCTACGGACGGACGACGGACGGGTTGGGCAGCCAAATAGGAAGAAGTCCGGGCAATGAGAAGCAAGCGAACTAGAACTAGCGGGAGGTGCCTTAAAAAGCTGGCTTGAGACTCCTTTGAAGCATATGGTTCCTAGATTATTATTGATTACTGGGGGTCGGTCGGAAAGAAAACAAAAAAGAAAAATAAGTGCTGCGGCTGGGCGGGAAGGGAACGGACGGGACTGGGGTCAACGTGTTCGATGTATGCAAGGAAACTCATGCAGATGCAGGCGGGGATTGAATGGTCATTGGTGGCCAGCAGAGAAGAACCGGCATGATTTATACAGCGTAAACATAAGAAGACCGATCCGATATAAAATCCAATGTGTGTACGCTGGAGTTCTTCTGGCGAGTGTGATTTGCTGGTGGTTATTGGGGGAATTTCGTGGTGGTTGCCGTAACTATCGTATCCGGAAAGGATGAGGTTCTGCTGGGCGCGGCTGAGAAACTCACCGACCGACACCAAAGCTCAGAATATCTCTCGATATTGCATAGTTACGTTACAAAAATATCTATTATTATTGTCAACGTCTGAATATTCTTGCTAGGTAAACGATCACCATTGCTAAGAATGGCATGATTGGTTATACGCTGCATTACCCATAGTTACATATAACTAATTGCTTGCTAGCAGGAACATCTATCATCAAACAGCCAAACTCGCCGCCAGCTGGGGAAAACCAGAAGCGTTGCATCCAAGCCAGCACCCGCAGAGGGATTCTAACGATGACGGCAATTCCTGATGCACTCCCGCATCACAAGACCTCTGACATGTGTGCGTGATTATGCACTTCCGCAGTTATCCCGGCAAAGCGCCAGCAGCCAATCGAACGGTGATGGATCTTCCACAGCTGTGGAAAATCTGCAGCGGCCAACATCTGAGGTCTGGCGGGGCGCTGGCTTGCCCTCCACCGCTATTTCGTGTTTTTCTTTACACCGCAATTTTTCTTTTTCTCTTTTTTTCTTCCCTTTCCCTTAACTCGGCATTTTCTCTAAAAGTACTCCGTAACCAATTTTTAGAACTAATGCCAGGAGAAGAAGATGATGTGACACCCGATGCATGCTCCCTCCCGCGGCGGCAAGGGTGCAAGTGTCAGATTTTTTTTTTTTTTAAAAAAAAGGTCCCGATACATATAGATTTTGTCCGGAGATATTTCAACGCATCAAGTTCTCAGCAGCCTCTCACAAGGGTCCGTCCTGTATAAGAAACATTTTGGATGATATCATTCTCATGCAGCAGACATGTGAACGAGGTTGTATCATTCTCTCTCGCCTACAAAACCCCTGCCAATTGAAACCGAGACGTCACAAACAAGTTCTCCCATATTTTCTAACCCCGTCGATGGTAATTATTATTATTCGAAAAACCAGGCAGCTATTATTAGTACGTGGAAACATCCACCCAGGCGCAATACAGCTAGCTACCTGGCGGAGAAGATAAGTAGTTACATAAGTTAAACTAACCATTTTTCTTCGCGAGGGACGCGGGAATTCCGATTTAGTGCTGAGGTCTTTCAACTTCTTCCAATTTCCCGCCTTTTTTATATACAGGAATCCCCATGAATTGATGATCCGCCCGGGGTCCATCCCTCCCCAACTCCCCGATAATATCCCCGATAATATCCCCGATAATACCCCCGATAATACCCCAGGTTGGGTCGATATCTGTTTGTTGGGGGAAGGGATTTTTTGACCCGCCGCGGAAGCGAAGACACATTAGCCCCGCTCGCCACCGCTTCCATATATCTAAAAAATACAGACACTGCTGCTACTGCTACTGCTAACCATTCGTTTTTTCTCCTTTTCTCCATCCGCGCGCGACCTTCTACGCTGCGTAGTTAATTTTTAGTAGTTCCTAGATATATGCAAGCAAGCATGCTAGTTAGTTTAGCAGCGGAAGTTTTGAGCGTTGGAAATTAAAACGTTAAGTTTCTCATCGCTTGCTTTTTTGGACGCCGTGGTAGCCGCCGATTTTTTTTCGCGTCGGTGGTTCTGGAAAAATGTTTCCTGATGAGTGTTAACTACTCCGTAGTTCAGTTCATCTCCCACGTAGTACTACGGAAGTTATTAATGATGATCTATCTTTAACTATCACAATGTTAGGATGCCACCATGTACATTGTACATGTACTGTACATACAATTGATACAGTTTTATATCTCTATTACCAGCGTTAATATACTTCTCCCTCCAAACTCCCCTCATTTGGAATATATATGGTAAATAACTACTTGTCCCATAATTAACTCAAACCCCATCTAACTATTAAACCTCGCAAAAAATCACAATCGCGTTTGTTACTCACATCATAACTATGTGGAATTCCTTCTGATCAAGATAGATAGATTCATGCCATCACCCTGCTCTATAGGGAGTAGATGCCATTTGGTATTGTTTTTTGCAGAACTTAGATATAGATACCCCCAAAACCTGAAGCGGCCAAATATAATGAGTACAGCAACTCCGTAAGTTACGCTACTACCTAGGTAAAAATAAACTGGAAGAATTTGCTCAGCAAGAACCTATGAGTTTACTTATAAAATCAATCAGCTTCGAACAGATTAATCTGTGAGCACGCTGGCAATGACATCAGCATTGTAGTAGTAGTATTATTAGTATTAGTATTGTTGTTGTTACATAGGTGGTTCTCGTGGAGCAAGCAGCACAGCAATAAGATATTGAGAGGCCTCATACAAGCACAGCACGCACGCGGTGGATAAAGTTTGGCTGAAACTTAGTTACTACGGAGTACTTACAGAGTATAGCGTACTCCCCCTTTCTGTTATTAATTTATTACTTATTTGAAAGAAAAATTAAATAAATAATTAAATAAATAAATAAAATAATATAATATCTTTTTTAAGCTTCAATTGTTTTGAAGCGTTGAGCAAAAAGAAATATAAAAAATATAAAAAAATATAAAAAAATAAAAAAGACCTTACCTTACCTCAAGCAAATTACCTTTATTGGATAAACCGTTGAGAAGAACGAACTTTGTAGATTTGTCAACAATTTCCAAGGTTAACGTGGCTATGGATAGATACATAAGCATGTAGATTCCATGGAATAATGGACAGGGAAGATTCGCGAGCTGCCAGTTTCAGGTCTGATTAGGCGAGCTTTGTTGTCATCGCAACTCCAAGAACAGTCAAAGGTCAATGTAACGCATTGTTAGTAAATAGAAACAGACACAGAGCAGAGTTAGTTATGCCGTGTCATTTTTTTTTTTTTTTTGTTTTTTCTCTATTCTTTTTCATTTTTTTTTCTTTTTTTTCTATTATTGAATATATAGTCTGTATGTGATATCGTGAGGGCATTAACAACAAACGTCACTGAGAGACAATTAAAGATATTGTACGGAGTACGGAGTACAATCAGGCAAGACGGGCTGGGCGTGGAGCCGGCCCGTGGCGGTTAAGGTAGGTAGGGTTAGTTAGGTGAGTGGGTGTGGTTTGAACACTGAACTGAACACTGGACAGCGCCACCCACCTGAGCTTTGCCGTTGAGCTTTTGCCCGTTCCCGAGGAGAGCTACGCATACATCATCGCGTAAGTAAGCAGCAGATTCCAACGACCGACCGGGGGGGGAAAATTTGCCTCTTGATCTTTCTCGGTTGATGGTGGTTTGATTTGGAAGTTGAGAACGACATCGACTGTGAGACAGAAGGTCGTCAAAACTCTCGAGATGATGCAATCGGCATTAACCATGGGAAACTTCTCTGTTCTTCCGAGGGATTAATTATTTATTGCTTCTGGTAAGTAGTTGCCCCCAGCCAGGAGACACCGTTGATTGGAAAGTTTCGGAGCGAGAAAAGGCAAAACAAAATAAAATAAAAAATAAAAAAAAGAAGGGGAAGAATGATTAACGTAACTAACTAGTTGCTTTAGTTACCTTGTTTTTTTTTTACCTTAAGTTCACCTCCCTGCTTGCTATATAGTGGGAACCTAACTAATCGCTGGGCACCGACGGGAAACTGGGTTGGTTATCTATACTCAAGCTAACTCAACTAACTAAACTCACTGCATGAGCGGGCCGCATCCCTTCGCTCCATGGCTTTTGTTTACCCTTTGACTCGTGCAGCAGGATTATTTGGTTCGCTTGCGTGATGGGTTGGTTGGTTTTGGTCCGGGATTCAGGAACCACACATATTTTATTGATAAGAAATAAGAAATCGTAGCCGGGCTCTGGGTGTCCATTGCTTATGGCAATATGGCAATATGGCGGTATCATAGAGTTTAAGTTTTTAAGTTCTGCTATGTCTATCGGAAGGAATCTCGGGAACGCCCTGGTATTTTATTATGTTTCTCACGGGCTTTTCTCAATCTAGAAGGGTTTTTAGGTTCTCTCTTTTGAGAGCATTTGCGGGTCAAAAGAGAGTTGTTTTTTCCCTTTTTTTTTCCCTTTTTTTTTTTTTTTTTTTTGCCTTTTCTTTTTAAATAATAAAATATGCAGAATTACGTTGATACAGTACATACACACTCAGCCCTACCCGGGTCCGTCGTCCTGCGCAAACCTGGCCGTGTGAAAACGAAAACTGTCATTGATGTAATGTATGTACATGTACAGTACATGAACTTCGTATATCCTTGGGTAATTTATCTTCGCTTCCACACTTGCACATTTGTGGGGAAGGGGATCAAAAGTACTGTACGTACAAGAGAGTACTCTATTATTACTTCATTCTGAGCTGAACGGCGACATGGCCGCCGGCCCGGGAGGGGCGAAGGGTGGGTTGGTGGGTTGGTGGGTGGTGGTGGCCATATGCGCGTTTCGGAATTTTGCCTAGCTTGAAAATAACCTGCTGAAAATGATTGAATATTTCAATATGATACGGCTAGTATTTTTTTTACCCCTTTGGGTAAAATGTTCGGTTCATACAGTACAGTACATTGTTACGCGGAGTACTACAGCAAGACATATTCCATCCCCATAGGCCTTACACCCACCCATAGTTAACTACACAATAACAAAAAAAAAAAAAAGAGAAAAAGAAAAAGAAAAAGACAAGGATCGCATTGCCCATTGCCATTGCTCATCGCCATGTTAAAAGGCGATTCTCACATTATTACTGGGTGACAAACAAGCTGTATGCTGTATGCTGTATGTGAGGTGGACAGGCAGCGGCGGTCAGAAAGTGGTCGCCCTGAGCCAGCCTCTGGCCGATTAACTCAACACATCAGCAATAATAATACATACATAAATACACGCATACACGCATGCATCCACGCGGACACTACTGCATGTTACCCTTTTTTCTTTTTCTTTTTTCTTTTTTTTTTTTTCTTTTTTCTTTTTTTTCCTTTTTTAATTCTCTCACCAACCCCTCCCCAAAAGTTGACGCACGATTCCAATGGGCGATCCAAGGTGAATGTGTGGGTAGTCTCGGGAACACAGACCTCAAGATGGAATCACATACCCTACCTAATACCTACCTGCCTGCCTGCCTACCTGATAACTACCCCCTAATAATAAATAGTTACGTGTAGGTAGTCATTATTTCAAAAAAAAAAAAAAAAAAAACCAGAGGATTTAACTCTCGATAGAGCTGATTCACCCGTAGCCATCCATACATGCATGTGCATGGCAAGCATGTGCATGGCAAGCATGGAGTGAGTGGCTGGCTGGCTGGCTGGCTGGCTGGGTTGGTCCCCTTTCTCTCTCCTCCCCTCCCCTTCCCTCTTTTGCCCCCCCGCTCTTGTCACCCTTCCCGGTTTTCTGGAGGTGAGTGGCGGGGTGGGTTGGTAGGGTGATTCGCCTGGGAGGGAAAAGTTTGGAGGAGGAGCCCGAGGACTAGAGGGTTATTTTTCGAGGTTGATTGATTGATTGGGAATTGATTGGGTTTGGGGCTGGAGGGGGAAGGCGGTGGTGCGGTGGTGCGGTGGTGCGGTGGTGGATTGAAGGAGGAGGTGGTTTTTTTTTTTTTCCGCCTCCCTAGTGGTGTAATAATTTATTTTACATCTCGACCTTAAACTGTAGTTCGGGCTGGTTGGTTGGAATAATCAAGAAGGGGCAATTGCTCTTGTTCGCTTGTTTTTTTGTTTCCCTTATTATTTATTTATTTATTGCCCCTTCATTTTGAACGCCCTAATTATTATTAATGATTAATGTTCATCATCCCCCGCCATAATAATAATAATTATTAATACATAAATCTGAAGAAGCAACCCCTCTCTCAGGCATGACATTTCATCGAAAGCCTAGACCCCTCCCCAATCTCCTCAGCAAAAGCGTCTTTAAAAAATCTTAAAAAAGCCCAATTCCCCCCTAACTATACTAACCACTCACATCATCTCACATAGTTAACCTTTTTCCCAGTGGATCGGGATGTGGATTTATGGACATGAGTGGAATGGAATGGAGTGGGTGTATCCATCGCGGACCGACCAGCTCCATGTCGGTCGGCTACCGCAGCGCGCCGTACCGGATAACTCAACTACAGTAACTAGCTACTACCACTAACTACTTACTGCAAAGTCTGCAACCGGCCGGCAAGAATAATGGGAGGCGAAAATAAAAGTGCCGGGAAGGGGGGGGAGGAGAGGAGTTCAAGAGCAAAACATTACTTTGAAATACTTTGAAACAGGGGGCGATTGTTTGAGAGATGGTTTTGAATGTGATGGTTATTATTCTTCTTCTTCTTCTTCTTAAGTTGTAGGTATATATATGGACGGCCAAATAAGAGAGGGGAAAATACATTTTATTTTAACCCCGAATTTCTTCACCCTCCCATTCACCCATTCACCCATTTTTTCTTTTTTTTTTTCTTAAATCATCTCATGTTGCTATTCAGGTTGCAGCGGGTTGATTGAGTCATCTGCGCATTCAATCAGCTCATCAAGCATCATCATCATCATCATCTTTATCATGATAAGCCCACCATCACACCACCTCTGACTCAATCTAAAAAAAATAAAAAATAAAATAAAAAGCTAAAGGAGTTCAATGTCTCTGACCTGTTATCCGCTTTTATCTTTAGCTTTAGCTTCTGGCAGGCCGAAGAGGTGGTGGTGGGTGGTAAGTAAATCTTGTATAGCGGAGAATGGTGGCTGATGGCAGGTGGACAGCAAATATATGAACATTCATGATTTTCGCTGATTATGTGATACTGATACTGGGGGTGTAAAAAAAAAAAAAAACTAGCAGGAAAAATGATATTTACCAGAGCTAGGCTATTAATATACATTCAGATTTAGTGTTGTACATGATATTACATACACAATAGCTGCTAAGTCTTTGAATGTAGTTATCAAAGTCTCTCTCTCTCTCTCCTTCTCAACTAGAGTCTATACAGTCTCCTCTGCTGTTCATACTATATAGTAATCATCTAGATCAAAAAGATCATAAGATGACTAGCTTCTGCCAGCTGTGTCTGGCACTCATCTATATTATTATAGTGTCTTGCTTGCCTTGCTCTGACTTTCTGAGCTTCTTCAGAGATCTCAGGCTTACTTACTATTACAGTTAGAGGAATTGCAATGATTAGGCTCTGACTCTGAAGCTGAGAGCAGATGCAGATGCGATGCAGATGAGCCATCACTATAAGAATAGATGCCAGGTGCGGGCTAGTAAGAAGGCAGCTGTTTTATAGTCTTTTTGACCTATGTAATAGTATATACTCAGGTCTCCGAGAGTCTGAAGTGCTCAGGAGCTGAGACTTCTCTCATAGAAGAGTGAGATGTGGCTGACAGAAGCTCGGCTGTCTTATGATCCTTCTAATCTAGGTGATAGGAGCTCAGACCTGGCAGCTCTTGCTCTTAGTCACGACAGGAATCCGAGAATGAGATTATACAGATTAAAGATGTAAGAGATGTAAAGTTAGAGAGAATACTACTACTTGCACATCACTAGAGTTCTGAAATTCAAGATCTACGAAACACTAGTAAATTTGTTTGTAAAGACTGTGTATACACTAAACCTACTAAACCTATAAAAAGTAGTGTTTTTTTTTTTTTTTTTGGTGCATACAACAAACACACTGTCTCTCTCCGCCCCGTCACTCAACATCATCGTGCATAATTATTATCCTTGACCCGAGCGAGTGGAGGGTTAAAGCAACCGTTGACCTCATTGTGCATATTCAGAAATGGGCTAAACGTGTCGTACTTGGGACTAGCGACGGGACCCAACCTTGTGTGCGCCCGACTTGGGGGATTTTGTTTTTTCTTTTTTTTTTTTTCTGGCGTGGGTAGTTAGCTGTAGCGAGTTGGATATACTTGTGGACTCCGTAAGTTAGTTAGTTGGTTGCACAAAGCGAGCTTTGGAATCTCAAGAACGAGAACATTTTTAGTAGTAACTTGCTAGGAGAATACTGAGAAATTATTGACATTGACACCACCCAGCTCAACGACGAGCGCGATGAGCTGGTTTCACTCGAACCAGGGTTTGTGCTTCGGGTTCAAGCCGAAGCGATAGCCCCACGAACCGAGTTAGGTATGTTAGGGTGAGGGAATGGGAAGGGGAAAGGGGAAGGGAAAGGAGGTTGATTACTGAAGAATGACCCATGGAAGTAACAACCGCCGCCGCCGCCGCTATAGCGAGAAGATAAGCCATCATCATCATCATCATCATCAGCAGCAGCAGCAGCAGCAGCAGCAGCAGCAGTTGAAGTTGAAGTTGAAGTTGAAGTTGCGTTTGTAGGCACCATGGTTGGTCTAATGGCTGTAGCTATCAGCTGGATCAGATAAGTAGTTAACAACTGTATTATTACATTACAATATTGAGCTGTACCGAGAGTGTATCTGTATCTGTATGATACGGGTATCGGGAGATACAGTCTTGTACGCTGTATGGTTGTAATGTATGTATGGGGGATTTCCCAGTAGGTAGGATAGGATAGGGAACTAACCTAACTCCACTTCCACTACTTGCCTTGCCTTGCCTTGCCTTGCCTTGCCTACCTTGCCCTGGGCGGGACATCTAGCTCGGCAGCTATGGTCCCGACAAACAGGGCGCGCCATTGGCCAGTGGCGGGGCGAAAATGAAAAGAGACGAAAAGAAAAGAAAAGAACAGGAAAAGAAAAAAAAAAAAAAAGAAAAGAAAAAAAAGAAAAGAAAAGAAAAGAAAAGAAAAAGGAAAAAAATATCCGGCGTATTAGTTTGGTGTATGTTTTTGCCTCTGGTTGATTTGGCTACTGATTGACCTGACCGCTGTTGAATCTTGATGATGATGATAATGATGATGATGATGACGATGGTTATAGTGATGAGGATAATGATGAGGATAATGATAGAACAATGATCAATGCTGCACGGGAATGCGTGCCTTGCCTCTTCCCTTCCGCCTTCCGCCCAGCCAGCCAGCCATTTATATATATATATATATATATATATATATAGCCTTCGAATGGGCGGATGGGATACAAAGGGCTGTAATTTTCACTGGGTACTGCGTGTATTTTTCCCGTTCTTTCTTCAGGCACGCACCAAGAAGAGTATTTGCACTCATCGGGGAGATTTACGCTGCGTAATAATAAATAATCCAGTAACTGTAGCTAGCTAGGGAGAGTAGAGTAGAGTAGGGAGAGAAGGCATTTATTTTTCTATCTAGTTACTTTTACAATAATTAGTTATTGGAATAAAAGAACTATTAACTATTTACAAAATAGAAACTTTACAAAAAAAAAGGGGGTTTTGCAGTGTCCATGGTTTGCGATGCCCTTCCCTTTCCCTTCCCTTACCCAGAAGCAAAAGCCTAACTAACGAGTTCCACGGGCAGAAGATCCAGCAAGCCGGCGAGTCCCAACCTTAAGGTGCCCTTGCTGATGATGCTATTTGCCCGCGGGATGAGGAGCTATCTCCAACTATTTTGGACTATCAGGAATAATGGGGAGGGGGGAGGGACCCGTTCCGGAAGGGACAAATAATAATACTGCGAATAATGATATGATAATAATAAGAAGAAGAAGATAAAATGCTAAATTCCCGGGCCAAGTGGAGATACTTTTTAGAAGAAACAACGAAGGGAACCAGGGAAAGCAAAAAAGAACAGACGGGAAAAAAAAAGAAAAAGAAAAAGAAAAAGAAAAAGAAAAAGAAGGCGACTAATTGATGGCCTCCAGATCGAAGGTTAGGTCGATTGTCCGCCGTGTCTTTTAATTCTCTTGCCTCGTTCTCTTTCTTCTTCCTCCTCCTCCTCCTCTCTTATTCTTCTTCTTCTTCTTCTTCAAACCCCCCCCTCCCCCCCCAAGGGATATCTACAACTTTTCTCTCTCACTGCACACTATATCCTCTTTTCCTTTCTTGTTCTTCTTCTTCTTTTCTCTCCTTTGGCCTTCACTTCTTCCTTTTTTCTCCTAGTCCGCTGTATCACTTACAACTTACACACTCCTCTCCTCTGAACGCTCTCTTCCTCTCTCTCTCTCTCTCTCTCTCTCTCTCCCCCTCCGTTTCCCCACCTTGTCCTAGGTTAGTTGCTTGTATTTACCGTTTCCCGTTTTACTGGTTTCTTTTCTGTTATTCCCTTGTGTTTTCCTCGGCGCTCTTTTAGTTGGTATTGTTCTTCATTATTACCACCACCCCAGACCGCCACCATCTTCATTCTGGCCGGGGAGACCAGACACAAGCGTATTGTTGTTTTATTTTTATTTTTATTTTTATTTTTATTTTTTTCCCTTGTGGCTGAAGAGAGAACGGCATAAACAGCAGAAAGGGGGATTACAAAAGAAATAAAATAAAAAAAGAAGGCAAACAAACGAACAAACAGACAGACAGACAGACAGACAGACAGGCAAACCACCACTCGTACACACATCCCGACATTCCTTTGTGACACTCAAAACGGCGTCCGGTCTCGGTCTCGGGCACGGTACAGACGAAGGACGGACAGGACAGTTCAGATATTCCTCATTATTCCTCATTATTCCTCGTTGCCTAGGACCTTGCGCCGGTCTTAACCTTAATACCGCCCTCATCGGTTCTCCCGTCCGGCAGGTCAGGTCAATCTTTCCCTGTTACCCCATCAGGGATCAGAACGCGTATAAGGAAAGGATAAGAAGGAAGAAAAGAAACGACAAAACAAAACCAAAAAGCGAGACCGGTCCGCATACAATATAAATATAAACCAGTGGTAGCAGTAGTGGTGGTGGTGGCCATCAAAAAACCTGCCCGCCCTTTGCCGCCTCTTCTCCTTTTCTCCTCTTCTCCTCGCCGAAACCAGCTTTGCCGGCCCACACCAAGGGCTATGCGAGTTGCCGAGTCTCACCGATCGTGCTTGTAACTGGCACATCCATGCCCACATAAAAGACATCACACAGCAGAAGCGCCGTTCCATTTGATTTGGTCCTGATCCCGGTCCAGACCATCCCGCGCGCTGTGACGTCTGCTTTTTGTAGGGAGCTGATCAGCCCCCTGCCTGCCTCCCCCATCCCTGCGCCCGCTTGCTTGCTGTTGCAGCGTGCACGCACGCACGAACCGACGCACCGACGACGCATAGGTCCGTCCAGGCCAATCTATATACGGGACCTGAAGCCCTCCCGTATCGTCGTCGACCATACCGCACCACTGCCGCTGCTGCAGCCCGGCGCCGCCTACTTCTAGCTATAGCTCTTCCCTCTCCTCCTCATCCTACTCCTCCTCCTCTACCCCCTGCCTCCACCTCCACCCGGCCACAACAAATGTCCAACGACCCCAACCGCCAGGGACAGTATCCACCGCCTTCATGGTCCTCTGGTCAGCCTGATTATCCTCCTTCGTCACAACATTCTGTCCGTACTCCCTTCCTCCTTGCATGACTGCCTGCCTGCCTGCCTGCCTCCTGCCTATCACCGCCATCCCTCCCTTGCTCTCTCTCTCTCCTCTGCCCACCCCCACCAAACGCCATTACATTTGCTTGCGTCTGGTGTTTTTGAACGCTTTGTTTTTATATCCTCCCTTCGCTGGTACAAATTAACTTGTTTATTTTTATTTTTATTTTTATTTTGTTTTAACGCCCTTCATTTATACGTTATTGCTCCTTCTTACTTCGCTTTCTGCTGGCCGACTTTTATATTTTATATTTTCTTTTTGGTTTTTAAATTTGGAACGCCATTCTGACCCAAAAGGGAAATAAACCTAAAAGGCCCGCCCCACTCAACAGTCTTACCAATATCCTCCTCCGTCTACTATGGCCACCATACAGCCACAGATTCAGCACCCACCTCAGGATTACCAGCTCCCGCCACCACATGGGGCGTACCAGCGTCCTCCCGAGATGTATGGTCATCCACCCCCAGCTCCGCCCCTGGTGGTATACCCGGCTGCCGCTCCAAGACAACGAACTGCGATAGCCTGCCGATACTGTAGGAGACGGAAGGTTAGTCTCTCTTGTTCCAGTTTACAACTTACGCCTTGTCCATTGCACCCAAAACATTTTATGTCAAATAATAAAGTATAACAGAGCTAAAATTAATTTACCCTTGCTCCGTTTGCCTGTAGATTCGATGTTCGGGATTCGAGTCCTCCCAGGATGGACGATGCAGTAATTGCGTTCGCTTTAATCAGGAATGCATGTTCACGCCGGTTTCGTCACAAGCACAAGCCTTTGTCCCTGCTCAAGCAGTCTACAACCATTTTCGCGGCACGGCACCACGGGGTGGTCCTCGAGCTGATGCTATACCATTGTATGGTGCACATGGCCAACCGCTTCCTCCACCACAGGCACCACAACATCCACAAGATGGACCTCTCCCTCCTCCACAAAGTTTATATCCACCTCATGCTTATGGCAGGCCGCCCGTCGACGACCGCCCTCCCCCCCCTCATTTACAGCCTCCCCCGTTGCAACCGGATCATGTGAGTCGCAAACGTCCCCGCTCCGACGAGTCTCCATTTCCTCCCCATCATTCCCGCGACCCCGTTTCGGCCTCGAGTTCTGATTTCTCACATTCTTCTACACAGAGATCCTCAATGGTCTCGCGTGATTCAAGAGAAGGATATTCTTACTCTGAATCTACCACACTCCCTCCCGTCTCAGCGGCTGTGTCTGGGACCGCATACCCCAGCCATACAGCCCAAGCGCCGTACGATAGACGTTCGTCGCCTCATTCCCAATACTCATTCGAGCATCGACACTCCTCTTCTCCGCACGGGTCTACCTCGTCCAATCTGCCATATCCACCCATCCAACCGCAACATCCTCCGCCGTCCATCCCAATTCGAACCCCACCACCCGGTCAAACAACCGTCTCATCTGGTAGCCGTGGGTTGAGTGTGAGGGAAATGCTGGGCCCAGATACTCAAGGCACACGAAGTTCTACAGATAGCGATATGCTCAATGCCCTAAACCGGAGGGTTTAGCCTACTTCAAACAAATTAAAACCCGGGTGGCGATGAACTAGAGCATACGTTATGGACAATCAATGGGAATTATGAGTAGAAGAGAAACGCAATTCGAATTATGAATGAGGATTAAAGAGGTGCACTTATTGAAACTGAAGACGAAAATAAATTAAAAAACAAAAAAAAGACGAAAAAAATAAGATGGAAAGGAAGGGATGATCATGAATGTCATCGTGCTGGTCACGACGATCTCCTTTTTTTGCTACTACGATTTTGCTGCTTTTAACAATATTTTTAATCGAGATGGGTGGGCTTTTCCACATGTCGGGCCCCTATATAAACCTTTCACACTCAGGGGGTACGATGTCGAGAAGTCCAGCGGCGGGGTAAGGCTGCTTCGAACAGAATGGGTATAACCCCCACGAGGAGAGGGGTTGGTTAGGGACGAGCGGATAACGCGCCTATGGTCTTGCCCTGCGCAATCATTCTGACAACCACAGAATAGAGCAGGTTAACTGGCAGGCGCAAGGGAGTGGGAAGGCCAAATCCTAGAGCATATGTCTGGGTGATATCCCGGCTACTTATGATAACCCGGGTTCCGCTGATCGAACGGAAGTGTTGCATTCCGTAGGCTTCAAGCGCGCCTCCGATCCGAAACACGGCTGACGGCTTGCTACTGCAAAGCCTCCTTCCGGAGATTCACCTGCGAATTGATATCGAAGCAACGACCGGTGGCTTCTGATTTATAAAATGGTCAGAGTTTCTAGTGAGCGTCGACAAACGTATTCTCCTGCGCAGCAATATCTGCTCCTTGGCTGAGCATCGCCTGCCCGCTCCCCCTTTTCCCCCTCCGCGCACGGACGAAGAATGGCGCTGGCTGTATGTTTGACCTGGGTGTTTTCCACCTGACTCATTTTGAACACTCGCTCGCTCAACGTTTTGTCAAAAATTTGGCCCGCCTGCTTGTTGTCTTGTTTTTGAAAGCTCTTTGCACAAACAAATGCTTTTTCAACTCTTTTCATTCGTCCGTCTCCCTTGAATGAAAATGAAATTATATTCCTTTGCGAAATTTGCCCCCCTCATTTCTTTTCTTGGGGTTCTTGTTTCCACTTTGTTTTCCTCCTTGTTTAACAGCTCCATCCCCCCCCTCTCTGTTTCCTCCCTTTTCCTTTCCACAAACCAAACCACTGAACGAGTTTTTTTCGTTGCATTTTTATATAAACTACATGGGGCGACCCATTAATCACATTTTTCTTATCTTTTTTCCAAAATATTCTATTCTCTCACCCTTTTTCCCTCCCTACTCCCGAACATTACTTTTTGTTACCCCCCCCCTCCTTTAACTCTGTTAAGAACTCCAAAAACAAAACAAAAAGAAAGAGAAGAAAAGAAAAGAGGAAAAGACGAGAGAAAAGAGGAAAAAGACCAGGAAAACTAACCAGCGCCGAACCAACCACCAACCTAACTACCAGAGAAAGAGAAGGGCAAACAAAAAATTGAGCATGCTTCAATCGTATTTTTACCTAAATACGCGCGCGCGCGTGTGTGTATGTGTGCACGCCAACAACAGAACACTCAACTCAAAGTTCCAGGATTCCTTTGCGGTTGCAAAATAACCTGGTCCATGGCCACGGGTGTTTTAGTTTTCCCCAAACCCACCCATCTTTTTTTTGAACGCTTTTGCAGCATGTTATTTTGTTTTTTTCTGTCTAAATTTCCTATGTCTTGGGAGGCCTTCTGTCTTTTTTTGTTTTTCTTTTTTACATCGTTACTTTTTTTTGTTGTCGCCCTTGACGAATTCCGGAGGCTACTTGTGTTGACTTCTGGTTGCTTTTTTGTCCGTTCTTTTTTGGTACTGTTTTCCGTTCTGGTTGATATATGTAAGCTTGAGAAAAGAAGTAGCAGGGAGGGGGAAAGGGGTTTGTTGGGATAGGCAGACCTATATATATATTTTGGTGGAGGTGGTGATACATATCTGTCTATACACATCAAGACGTGTAGTGTATCATGCATCAGGTGGATTCTCCCCTGCTTTTCTTTTCGTTCTGTTCATCTTGCTCGTTTTGTTACTGTCACTGTTGCCGTTTACAACTGACTGGGAGGGAGGCTTGCATTTTCTTTTTCTTTTTTTGATTTTGCATGCATGATGTTTTAGTGCAGGGGAGGGGCATGTTAAGGAAAGGAAACATCAATAACGGCCCCCGGCAATGCAATATACATACCTATATAGAAAAATGGGGGAGTGAGGGAATGGATTGAAATTGGTATTGGTGTAGTTATGTGACTGGCTGTTTTGTGATTGCGTTTTTTTTTTTTTGCATGTGAAATTTGATGTCATGCATGGGGCGGGTGGTGGCCTTTTGATAACTTGTTTTTCAAAAATTGGTTTTGTTATATGTTGTTACTTTGTTCGGGGAGGTCCTACATACATGATGTTTCCTGAGCATATTTGTCTTTTGTTTTTCAAACAAGATAAGACGGGGGATGAAGCTGGCCGGGTGAGAGAGATCAGATTGGATTGAAATAGAGGTAGCTATTGCAGTTGATGTGAAATTGGAGTTGATAATACCTATCATAGTTACAACAAGTAAGAGATACGGGTTTTTTTTTTTGTAAATTATTTCTTTTTATAAGTTGGCAAGAAAATAAAATAGTGTAGGCTACTGGGGCAAAAGAGCTCAGTCACCACCAGCGCAATGCTGGTAGAAGGGCCGATCAACCCGGGACTCTCAACAAATAGAATGTATTATTATTATTATTATTCTACAATTATAGATGTATGCAGTCAGAGACTATGACATCTACCTGAGAACTAAAAGTTCTCAGGGTTTTTCTAATATCTATAGAGTTAACTATTATACATTTATCAATTTCAGATATGTAAAATCAGAAAATTTCAGCTCAGAATATAAAAACTCTTTATAAATTACAGTATTTTAATATCTTCTAATACTTTGAAATTATTTGAAAATATTATAATAAAAGAAACAAGAATACACTCTTAAAGATAGACATATTAAATAAGTAGATAGAAAAGAATAGAAAAGAAAAAAGTAAAGTAAAAAGAGACTATAATAAAATAAAATTATTAAAAGATAGTATATAGCTGACTATATTTAATTAATTTTCATCTCTTCATATTCAGATATTTCTGAATTCAGTTATTTTCTTATAACTACTTGAGTTTCTGATAGAAAGTCTATTAGATATTTAATTTCTATCTCAGTTGAGAATAAGAATCTTATATTTAATTAATTTAAATCATACTTCTCTTTCAATCTGACTCTGAGACTATTGTATAATACACAGTATATTATAATATACTCAGAATTTTCATTTATATTACAGAATGAGTATTCTATTGAATCAAATCTATTATTAAATCTTTATATATATAATTTGAAATAATCATGTTTTAGTTTCAGCTGAATTATAAATAAGAATATTTTCTTTTTAAATTTAATTGAACAAGATTTTCACTTGAGTTTTATTTCAAATCTTGAATAATGTATACTCTTCTTTTATTTATATCAGCTTTCATTTTACTTATCTAAACAAGATTCTTTTATCTTTTTCTTTATAAAAGATCAGAACATAATTTTTTGAATAGATCTGCTTAATTCTGAACACTTTTCTACAGCTGAATTAGTCAATTCATTATCATGAATATTCATATAAGTAGAAATTCAGTGCAGATAAATTATCAGTGTTAATATTCTTCTCTTTTAAATTTTTAAAACAGAGTTTAAAATCAGTTCAAGATTCATTTGATTATTATAAATATGACTATTTCTAAGTCTTTTTACAGCAGCTTGACTATTAGAGAATATTCATATCTCTTTCAAACTATTTTCTCTTTTATAAGATTTTATTTCAATGAGTTTGAAAGCTTTCACTATTATAAATAGTTCAGTATCAAAGGCTTCAGATTCACAGTCTAAATTTCAGAAATCTGAGATAAAATTGATATTATCTTCAGTATAAGCATTCAGTCACTGAGGCAGTCTAGACTGGCCGCCGGGATCATGAATTTCACATTTGATCTCATTTAATCTGGTCTCATACATTTCTTGATATGAATTCTGCTGAAACTAGTCATTAAATAAACATGTAAAGTGACTATATATCAGATCTTAAAATGAAATCATGACTTGAAAAAAATAAGAAAGTGATTCTATTTAGTCTCATTTAATTCTATTCTTGATATAAAGTTACTATTTTTAGACATTTTAAGGTTTTTTTTAGACTATTTTTAATTTTTTAAAAAGTAACACTTTTTGATAACACTTAAATAAGATTTAAAGTCATTTAAAGTAATAAAAATAATTTAAATTAAGAAGTGAAAATCATGATCTCATTTGAAAAATATGATAAGAGTAGACAGTAAGTTTCACTGAGATAGTATAAGACTACTATTTAATGTTAAAACTATGTAATGAGATCAGTTAAATTGATAATAAGTCTATTACAAAATCTAGTTTTAATTTCAGATACAGTTACATAGTCAGTCTAGAGCAGTCTATATAATTAGTCAGACACAGCCCGCTATATCAACTAATCTTATTACATAGTTTTAAGATTATATAGTAGTTCTATACTATTCTAGTGAGACTTACTATCTACTATTATTACATTTTTCAAGTGAGATCATGATTTTCACTTCTTCATTTAAATTATTTTTATTGCTTTAAATAACTTTAAATCTCATTTGAGTATTATTAAAAAGTGTTACTTTTTAAAAAATTAAAAATAGTTTAAAAAAAACCTTAAAATGTCTAAAAATAGTAACTTTATACTAAGAATGAAACTAAATAGAATTAAATAAAATTACTTTCTTATTTTTTTCAAGTTATGATTTTATTTTAAGATTTAATATATAGTCACTTTGCATGTTTTTTTAATAACTAGTTTCAGCAGAATTCATGCTAAGAAATGTATAAGATCAGATTAAATGAAATTAAATATGAAATTCATAATCTCAGTGATCAGTTTACTTACAGAGATATATTCACTGTTTATATTTCTATTCATGTGAGAATTCAGAGATTGCTTATAAACTTGCTGTGAAAGTCTGTAGTAGATTATATAACGGGCTGCACTCAATCATTTATATAGACTATTTCATTACACTTCACAGATTTCTGCTTCAATTCTCAGTCATTCTTGATCACTGATTCTCAGCTGCTACAAACATGTATAAATTCTTCCATCTTGAAGCTTCACTGTGTACATCATCACATACACATATAAATATTCACTTCAATTGCTGATTCTTATACTCTCTCTTTCTTTTCCTTCTCTAATGTTTTTCTCTTTGTTATATAAGTTCTATTTATTATATCAATCTATTCAGCATAGGTCTCTTACACTAGAAAAACATTTATTATCTTCTTATTAGAAACAATTATTCACATATCATCTTCTAGACTGGCCGCCGGGACCATGAATTTCACATTTGGTCCTATTTGATCTGGTCTCATACATTTCTTGGCGTGAGTCCCACCAGGACCAAGCCTCAAAAAAATCTGAAAATGGACCATTTCTGAGAGAAATGGTGTGAAAAATGACCAGATTTAATTCAAGAACAGTGAAATGGGAGTAATTTTCCAGGATAAACTGTGAAAGATGATTATTCTTTCAAAATCAGAATGGGACTGAGACTGAAGGTCAAAATCAGTCCCATTTGGTTCATTCAGTGATTGCTTATATAATCAGAATTTGATAATGATTATTGATAATGCTCATGAAACAACTAAATACATTCTTGTGCAAGTTTATTCTTCACTTTCTCATGAAAACTACACTTCTCTGATATACTGTGATCAGAGATATTAAACTGTCTGATAATTCCATGTTTTACAATCATGAGTTTCTTGATTGTTTCTTCTTGTAATTGTCCCCGGTGATAGTGACAAATATCTTGACTTGAGTTGAACTTTCACTTCATTTCCATCCCTGTCAATGGAATTGTCAGAATATCACACACTATCAGTGCAACAGTTGAATATGTACTCTCAACAATTTTTCATAACTCTAGAATTGATTTAGCACATAAATTTGTCAGATCATCTTGAAGATAGCAGTCAAATTCAGTTTTACAAGCATGTAGTTTTGCCTGATTTTCAGTTGCAATCAATGTATGCAAGTTCTGTTTCAAAGTTAGTATTATAGTTCTATGTGATATGAAGCATTATCAAAGATCATTACTTACTAGGGAATTGTATTTCACTGTCTTCACATCTTAAACATCTGCTCATTCAAATCTCTGATAGTTGGCATTGTAGTAGTCTCAGGCTAATTTGACATATGAGTCTCATTTCTTCTCTGTTCAATCTTGAGAAGTGTAGATGTTAACTCAACAGAAGGAATCTAGTAGAGCTGCTATAGTATAGTACTCTGCAAAAGGTTGTTCTGTTTTACTGTAGTAATATGCCAGTTTATCCCTTGCAGCAACAATAGCCTGTGCTATAGCATCATCTCAGACTGAATTTCTTTTTGAGTGATTCAACTGCTTCTCAAGATGAGTAAATAAACTGTTATACACTCACCAGGCTGACTGCAGCATTGGTGTACAAGTGATTGAGACTGTCTTTGTTGTCTTATAAAACTGAAACAGTAAATCAATCACATATTTCAACTGAGTTCACTTCATATCAGAAAGTTTCAATATCTGAATCTTTTTCTGATCAGAGTGTTGCACTCAATGATCAATTGCCTGATGCAATTGAAGAGTCTGAACAGTTATCTCATATGTTGAACTTCACTGTGTTCTAACATTCTGTATCATATTCAGTGATGTGACTGATTTGTTTATTTATTGAATATCATGGAATTGTTGTTGTTGTTTAGAAGAGATATAAATTGCATTAGCAATGTTTCAAATCTATGATATTTAAATTATTAGTCAATCTATTCAAAATTAACAGTAGCATTATCAAAAAGTGTTATCAAAAAGCAATATTAAAAAGTGTTATTAAAAAACATTATCTTTTGCAAAGTGAATGCAAAAGTTACTTGAGTAATCACTTTCATCTCATTCTCATCTCAAGAATCAGCTATCTTATTATTCTTCATCTCAATGTTAAGATTCTTTATCAGTGTTTGCATTACAAGTTGAATCACATGAGCAATGCAGGGGATATGACCTTGTTTACCATTTCATGAATACAAAGCCAATTTTTGCTTCAAGCTCTTCATCATAGTGTAGTTATTCACAGCATTGTCAGTTGTAATTATAAGAAGACTGGGACTAATATCTCAATAGTCATTTTTAATCACAGTCATTAATATCTCTGTCATATAATCCTCAGTATAACTACTGATCAATGATTCAAATTCAATTAATGTCTCTTGATAAGTTCAGTTCTCATCAATGTAATAACATATAACTCTCATAAATGCAAGATTGTTTGTACTAGTTCATGCATTCACTGTGAGAGACACTCTTTGATGATTCTTCAACTCTGATTCTAGATGTTGCATATTAACTTTGTAGTGTGTCTTGAGGTTGGACTGAAGACAGAATTGATGTGGAATATGAAGATTTGAATTAAGCATTTGAAGAAGTGTTTGAAATTCGGGGTTTTCAATTGATTGAAGAGAAAGATTCAGAGATATACACATGTGAAGTAATTGTTCATGAAAGTTATCAGATGAGAGTTGTGGAATCAGAGTACTGATATGAGGTTATTTTCACATGATTTCCTTCAAATTAGAAAGTTAGTGTTATTAAAAATTGTTACCTGGTAGAGTAACTTACCAGCTCAGTAGTAATTTTCTGATTATTTTTCTTTTATTGTCTGCATTCTGATGACTTCAGATGTCAGGAAATTTCTTCAGAGTCATGATCAGTTCATGATGAATGTTTCTGAATGAAGTTGCAGTGATTGTAGCAGAGAGATGACTCTTCAGTAATCTGCAATGCAATCTGTTGATAATTATTCCATAGTTCATCTCAATATTTGTGTTGAGTTTTTTATAAATTTCATGACCTGGAATCAGATGTGAAGAATGAAGTAGTCATTCATCATGATTGAAAGAGAGCATTCTGTGTTGAATTGTAAACAATATAGACTTTGTGATTCACAGTGATTTCTTGAAGAGTTTGTGAATCTTCAATAGAAGTAAAAGAAGTGAAAGAAGTGGATTCAGAAGACATGATAATAATTTGAGAAAGATGATAATTTATTTTCAATAACTGATCACTGATGTGTGTAAGAAGAATTAATATAAGAGAAAATAATCTTGTTTCTTAGCTTAGTTATAATTTTAGTACTAACTCAGATTGAATATCATTGATGTATAAAAGTAAATAAACAATCTTGATTAATCTCTGTCATATTTCTTGAAATATATTAATATTGTGAAAGAGAGTGTTACTAAATTATATTACTAGATGATATCATTAAAAATATATTAATATTATGAATATCAATGTTGAAAAAATGTTGATACTTATACATTATAGTGATTTATGAATCATGATAGTTAAATATATATATATATATATATATTATTCCTGACTTGATTACAACTTGTATAATAATTTTTAAAAACTCAAAATTAATTTCAATTATTAATAATTATGAACTTACAACTAACTAATATAAAAAGAAAAAAACTTTTTCTACTCATCATCTTTCTTCTCTTCCTCATTCTTCTTATCATTCTTCACAATTCACTTCTCATTCTTCTCCTTCTTCTTCTCCTCCTCATCTGAGGTGATAATCACCTCAAAATCTCTCTTCACTGCCTCCTCAGGGAAGGATTCTCACTGCTTCCCCTCAGCCAGGTCAACCTGCACCTCAAAATCCCGCATTTCCTGATCTGCTGCCTCGAGTTCCACCCCAGCAGCAAGCAGATTGACATGCTCAGAGAGCAGGGCTATCTTCTCAATGTTCTGAATCATAGAGTGTATTCAAGACCTGAACAAGGCCTCAATCCCCTTCTCCTCTGTCAGCTCCTGCTAATCAATTAGAGAACAGAAGTGTTATCAAAAATTGTTATCTCTCAATAAATAAAAAACTTATCAGTTTTGACTTCTTTGTCTTCTGCTTTAACACTCTCTCAATCTTCTTCTACTGCTGCTTATTTATAGCAACACTCTTCTTCTCTCTTCCTCTCTTCATCTTGGTCTCAAATCATTCTCAGAACTTCTCCTGGTCTCACTGCTGCTGTATGAGACTCTTCACTGCCTTCTTCTTCAATCTCTCATGAGTGGTGTCATCCACATTATTCCTATACTTAGTTCAGTCTAAATCTATCAGAAGTGTTACTTAAAATTGTTATCATTCTGCTTTCTTGTGAAGTCTCTTCAAGATATTATAACATGTCTTGTGATCTGTCTCCTCTCATTTGAACACCTTCTTCTCCTCTCTCTTCAATCTGTGACAGCGCTCACGCGCCTTGGTGGTCCGCAGAATCACAGAATATTTGAAGAGAAATGACATGATTGGTTTCAGTGAGTGTTGAAGAGAGGTGAAGGCAGGAGAGACAGCCAGAAATGATATAATGATAGTGATGATAATGATGATGATGATGATGATGATGATGATGATAATAATGATGGTGATAGTGATGATGATGATGATAATGATAGTGATAATGATGATGATGATGATGATGATGATGAAAGAAGAAGTGCATTGAAATATATTACTGACTTATCAAATATAAAGAGACTTAAAGAAAATATTAACAGCTTTCAGTGATGTACAGAAACAGCTACAGTGTTGTATAGCAACATCATCTTCATTCAATGCATGCACTGTTAATATTCTTTGTATACAGTTATTATATAATCTGTATCAGAAATACATGCAGAAAACAGATCTTTGTTGCTAGAGCAAATGATTGCAGCAATTCTCTGTTTTCATATCATAAAGATAAGTTGTTCTCATTTCTTTCTTCTCTCTTTTCTCTTCTTCAATCAATCACTAATTTCAAGCTGGTATGAAAACTATTAAAACACTCTCAGAAACTCTCAAATTGAAGAGTATAGACTAATCAAATTTCAAATGCAGAAGAAATCAAATTATCTTCTACAGATTCAATTATTTATCCCTTCTCAAATAAAACAGCAGTCGCGTCCCCCCCTCCCTCTCAATCAAACAAAACATGGCCCGCGAAAAGCGAGTATCATGCCAGGCCATAATGACCAACACAGCCCCAGCACACAGGGCTGCATATGCGCAGTGTGTGCTGGACTGGGAGGCTGCATGAGTTGCAAACTGGTGACAGTATTTCAGAGAGAGCTGTGTGATGTGAGAAAGCTGTAACTCTCAGCCACATGTGCAGAGAGTGAATCACCACAGTAAGTGCATGTGTATTGAAGTAATGCTTTTTAATAACACTCAGTCTCTGATATGATGAAAATAGAGTCTCTCTGTGAGATTCATTTCTATCAGAAGTCTGGGGATCTTATATTTCTCAAGATCATCTTCACACACCTTGTCTGTGAAATCAATGAGGGAAATCATCAATTTCAGCATTCTGCTCTTGATGTCATTCAAGTGACAGCAGAGTCCACTCTGGCCACACTTTTTAAGTGTATGTTTTCTAATTATTCACATTTATATAGATATATACTGATTATTTGTTAGATGATGTTAAGATAATAGCTCATCACAGCTGTGTTATTCTCACTGTGAGAGATACATGATTGGTGATGAATATTGTAAAGACTCTGAGAAGTGAGTATTTTGAGAGTGCTGTGACCCTGTGATCTTGATTTTTTTTTGTTTTTATTTTTTGTTTTTTTCTTTTTCTTTTCTTTTTTTTTTTTTATTTTTCTTTCTCTTTCTGTCTCTTTTTTTCTTTCTCTTCTTTTTTTCTTTCTCTTTTTTTTTTTTTTTTTTTTTTTTTTATTGTGATTTTTTCTTGTTGTTTTGTTGTTTGTTTTTTTATTATTTTTTGTATTGTACATTTTTTTTTTTAATTAAAATGATATTGATTATGATCTGTGTTCAGAAAAGTAATGATATTTGATAATACTCTCTGTTGAATTTTCAACAAATGAGCACTATATTATGATATTATGTAAGTGAGAAATGATTTCATAATCTCATTTAATGTCATTTTCAATAATGAGATCAGAATGAAAATGTGACTAAGAATTCAAACATATTCTTTATCTGGGACTAGATTTTTATTTGAAAAGTGAATCTGAGATCTTTAATATTTGAAATAACAGGATTTGAAATCAATGTGATGAACACAAACCATGATCAGAAGTAATGCTTTTAGGCAATGTGACAACTGTAAAGTTTGGTCCTGGTCCCAGACACGGTCACACGGTCAGTCTATCATCTTCTCATTAGAAACAATTATTTATCAAGAGATATCTGAATGTGTAACAATGCATAAGAAAGAGAAAACAATCAGTTAAAGCAGACACTGAGTTCTCAGATAGAAGCTTACTCATCAGTCACTCTGACTCTGTAATAAGAACTTACTAGAGAATGTCAGTGAAAGACCTGAGAGTTCTGACACTCAGATGTATGAGATATTTATATAATTACACTTCTTCAGATATCACACATCTGACAAATAATATAATCATGTTTAATGATAATATAAGAGAACTCTCAAGTATGAGCATAGACATGATATCACAGTGACTCTAAGCAATGTTGAAACTACAATAATAACAGATAGTTAACATGCATGTCACTCAACAGCTTTAATATGAGGAAATTCAATAATTAACTCATATAACTCTAGCACCTACAAAAGCACTGAAAGAATGCTTAGATATTCTCATATATTTCAATACTTCTGATCTCACTCTCTACTCATCATAAAGAATGAAAATGCTTACAAAACTGAGTGTAAATGAAGATGTCATTAGTTCATTAACTAATCAAGATTAATATATTAATGAACAGTTAAAGAATTGTATAAAACAGAAGTTTCATTCATGAATGAAAGCATGTGAATCAGTATTGTAAATATCTGACAATATTATCAAATATCTTGATATTCTGTTTCAAGATACTGCTGTGTAACAGAAAGCATTAGATTGATTACAGAGTACTTAACAGAGAAACACTTCTCTTACAACATTTCTTTCTAACTTTGACACTCAGATCTTAGAAGCAGGTGATTAATCTTGAAAGAATTCAATGAAGATCAGCATGCTCAAGAAGACATTGACTTTCAAACTCTTACAGACTCTTATAAGTGTAAACAAAGACCTGACTTATGAAGGCTTCTGTACATAACTTCAGATATTAAATGACTGTCTTATCAAGCTCAAGAGTATACAGAACAGTGACAGAAGATATTACATCTTAGTCACTTATACATCTGTGTCTAGAAATGATAACAATGACACAGACATTATAAACTGAGTAGATTCAAAGATCTATACACAAGTAAGAGTCTCTGCTATCTGATCAGACTTCTGAGTCTCTGAGATCACTTCTGAAGAAGTCACTGACTGACATCAATATGAAGTATACATCAATTGTAACTGATCAGAACACATCACTGTCAACTGCTGATTAATCTATGTATCTTCTCATTCAAAGAATAGATCAGTGTCTGTCTGTATTAATTACATTGTAGTGAAGAAAGATTCGGAAGATAACTATAAAAATGTCTCAATGAAATAGAGAAAAGATTAGCTTCTGTTCAAATTTGCAAACAGAAGCTTGAAGAGGTCAGATGACAATAATTTGAAGAGAAAATGATAATAAATGTTATTCTTATATCTACTGTGATCAATAATATGTATAATATGAAAGTTATGATAGACAGCAGTCTATATTACTATGCAATGATTAAATCTTCAGTTGTAAGATATTATAATCTTCAGTGTATCTCTCTATTTAAATCTTAACTTCTTGCAGAATTCAATGATTCAAAAGATGTTTACATTCATTATATAATGAAACTAAATATAGATATCAGAGAATATCAGTGTGAAGATATCTATGTATATGAAGTTAATAATCTCAATTATAATCTTATGTTAGAACTTATCTGACTATCTGAACAAGGCATCTTATTAAATACTTGAAACAGAAGTTTAATATTTCTTAACAATGATAGAGTTCATGAAGATGATATTTATAAGACTATGAATCTGGCACAGATCTCTGTCAACATCTATGAAATACTCAGAAAAAGAAGTCACTGAAAGAATTACTGATAGTAGAATTATGTATTAATCTATTTCATCAGTCTGATTAATATTAAAAAGACTCTAGAAAAGTTATTCTGTGTCACAATAACAGATTCTTGTATGAAACTCTCTTAATAATATCATGAATATCTAAATGTCTTCTGATAAGATAATAATGTTATAAATCTATCTCTCTTATGAGGTTCAGAAGTGAACTACAGTATTAAGTTAGAGAAGAAGAATGATAAGAATTCTGAACTGTTATAAGACTCTCTTTATAACATATTCTGAGATGAACTTCTTCTTCTTTAAAATACACTTAATAATCTATTGAATAAAGAATTTATATATATTAGCAATTCTTCTACTGCAGTCTCTATTCTCTTCATAAAGAAATCAGATGAAGAACTCTGATTCTGTGTGAACTATTGAGAACTGAACAGATTAATAAAGAAAGACTGCTATTCACTATCTCTTATTAATGTGACTCTAGCTTATATTGAACAAGCTCAATGATTTATAAAACTAGATATTATTGCTGTGTTTCATAAGATCTGTATCACTGAAGAAGATAAATGACTTACAGTATTTCAGACATGTTATAATCTCTTTGAATGAGTAGTTATTCTCTTTGAATTGACTAATGCCTCTAGTATATTTTAAAAGTATATTAACTAAGCACTCTGAGATTTCCTTGATGAATTTGTATCTGTATATCTTGATAACATTCTCATCTTCACTGACAGATTCAGAAAGAAATATCAAGAACATGTATGAAGAGTATTACAATAATTATAAGAAGCAGAACTATCAATAGATATTAACAAGTATGATTTTAAAGTCAAGAGTATCAAGTATCTGAATTATATCACAGAAGCTGATAAGAGAATTTGAATAAATTCTGAAAAAGTCTCTGCTATTCTTGAATGAGAAGCTCTGTATACTGTGAAAGATATATAAAGCTTCATTGAATTTACTAACTTCTACTGATGATTTATACAGAACTTCTCAGATATTATAAAATCACTTACAGAACTTATTAAGAAGAACTCAGTATTTCAGTGATTAGCAGACACTGAAGCTGCATTCACATAGATGAAGAAGATATTCATCAATATCTCTCTGCTAATAGTATTTAATTCTGATTATGAAACAGTTATTGAAGCTGATTTCTCTAACTACATCACAGAAGAAGCTATATTGTAATATAATAATAAAAATGTCTTATAATTATGTATCTTCATGTCTAAGAAATTGAGTTCTGCTGAATGCAATTATGAGATCTATGATAAGAAAGTTCTCACAATCATACACTATCTAGAAGAATGAGACTTCAAACTCTGAAGTGTCTCTGAATTTAAGATAATCACAGATTATAAGAATCTTAAGTACTTTATAACTATCTGTAAACTTACTGAATGACAGATACAATGATCTGAATTCTTAAGCTGCTTTTATTTTACAATACACTACTGTTCTGATAGTCAGAACTCAATGACAGATGTTCTCTTATAATAAGAGTAAGATATACTCTTTAATGTAACAGATATCTGTTGAATGAATCAAGAGCACTAGCTCTTAGATTCAAAGATATTGATTGATTAAGATAGAACAACTTATAATAGAATAACTTATGACATTATATATACTTCTCTGATTAGAACAATCTCTCTCTGAACTGATACTGATACTGATAGACTGACCGTGTGACCGTGTCTGAGACCAGGACCAAACTTTACAGTTGTCATGTTGCCTAAAAGCATTACTTCTGATCATGGTTTGTGTTCATCACATTGATCTCAAATCCCATTATTTCAAATATTAAAGATCTCAGATTCACTTTTCAAATAAAAATCTAGTCTCAGATAAAGAATATGTTTGAATTCTTAGTCACATTTTCATTCTGATCTCATTATTGAAAATGGCATCAAATAGAATCATGAAATCATTTCTCACTTACATAATATCATAACATAGTGCTCATTTGTTGAAAATTCAATAGAGAGTGTTATCAAATATTGTTACTTTTCTGAACACAGATCATAATCAATATTATTTTAATTAAAAAAAAAAATGTACAATACAAAAAATAATAAAAAAACAAATAACAAAATAACAAGAAAAAATCACAATAAAAAAAAAAAAAAAAAAAAAAAAGAGAAAGAAAAAAAGAAGAGAAAGAAAAAAAGAGACAGAAAGAGAAAGAAAAATAAAAAAAAAAAAAGAAAAGAAAAAGAAAAAAACAAAAAATAAAAACAAAAAAAAATCAAGATTGCAGGGCTGCAGCATTCTTAAAATACTCACTCTTCAGAGTCTTTGCAATGTTCATCATCAATCATGTATCTCTCACAGTGAGAGTAACACAGTCATGATGAGTCATTGTCTTAACATCATCTAACAAATAATCAGTATATATCTATATAAATGTGAATAATTAGAAAATATACACTTAAAAAGTGTGGTCAGGGTGGACTCTGCTGTCACTTGAATAATATCAAGGACAGAATGCTGGAATTGATGATTCTTCTCATTGATTTCATGGACAAGGCGCGTGAAGGTGGCCTTGAGAAATATAAGATTCTCAGACTTCTGGTAGAAACAGATCTCATGAAGAGACTCTATTTTCATCATATCAGAGACTGAGTGTTATCAAAAAGTGTTACTTCAATGCACATGCACTTACTGTGGCAATCCACTCTCTGCACATGTGGCTGAGGGTTGTGACTTTTCCACACTGCACAGCTCTCTCTGGAATGCTGCTGCTGGTTTGCAACCCATGCAGTCTCTCAGTCCAGCATGTGCTGTGCATATGCAGCCCTGCATGCTGAGGCTGTGTTGGTCATTATGACCTGGTGTGGTACTCACTTTTCACGGGCCATGTTTCATTTGATTGGGGGGGGAGAGGGGACATGACTGCTGTTTTATTTGAGAGGGGATGAGTAATTGAATCTGTAGAAGATAATTTGATTTCTTCTGCATTTGAAATTTGATTAGTCTATACTCTTCAATTTGAGGGTTTCTGAGAGTGTTTTAATAGTTTTCATATTAGCTTGAAATTAGTGATTGATTGAAGAAGAGAAAAGAGAGAAGAAAGAAATGAGAATAACTTATCTTTATGATATGAAAACAGAGAATTGCTGCAATCATTTGTCCTAGCAACAAAGATCTGTTTTCTGCATGTATCTCTGATACAGATTATATGATAACTGTATACAAAGAATATCAACAGTGCATGTATTGAATGAAGATGATGTTGCTATGCAACACTGTAGCTGTTTCTGTACATTGCTGAAAGCTGTTAATATTTTCTTTGAGTCTCTTTATATTTGATAAGTCAGTAATATATTTCAATGCACTCTCTCTTTCATTATCATCATTATCATCATCATCATCATCATCATCATCATCATCATCATCATCACTATCACTATCATCATTATCATCATCATCATCACCATCATCATCATCATCATCATCATCATTATCATATCATTTCTGGCCGCCTCTCCTGCCTTCACCTCTCTTCAACGCTCACTGAAACTAATCATGTCATCTCTCTTCAAATATTCTGCAGTCCTGCGGACCATCAAGGCGTGTGAGCACTGTCACAGATTGAAGGGAGAGAAGAAGGAGGTATTCAAGTGAGAAGAGACAGATTGCAAGACATGTTATAATACCTTGAAGAGGCTCTGTAAGAGAGCAGAATGATAATGATTTTAAGTAATACTTCTGATAGATTTAGACTGAACTAAGTATAGGAATAATGTGGATGGCGCCGCCTGTGAGAGATTGAAGAAGAAGACAGTGAAGAGTCTCATGCAGCAGCAGTGAGACCAGGAGAAGTCCTGAGAATGATTTGAGGCCAAGATGAAGAGAGAGAGAGAGAAGAAGAGTGTTACTGTAAATAAGTGATGACAGAAGAAGATTGAGAGAGTGTTGAAGCAGAAGACAAAGAAGTCAAAACTGGTAAGTTTTTTATTTATTGAGAGATAATGATTTTTGATAATACTTCTGTTCTCTAATTGATTAGCAGAAGCTGACAGAGAAGAAGAGGATTGAGGCCTTGTTCAGGTCTTGAATATGCTTCATGATTCAGGATATTGAGAAGACAGCCCTGCTCTCTGAGCATGTCAATCTGCTTATCACTGAGGTGGAACCCGAGGCAGCAGACCAGGAAATGCGGGATTTTGAGGTGCAGATTGACCTGGCTGAGGAAGAGCAGCAGAAACCCTTCTCTGAGAAGGCAGTGAAGAGAGATTTTAAGGTGGTTATCACCTCAGATGAGGAGAAGGAGAAGGAGAAGAAGAATGAGAAGTGAATTGTGAAGAATGATAAGAAGAATGAGAAAGAGAAGAAAGATAATGAGTAGAAAAAGTTTTTTTCTTTTTATATTAGTTAGTTATAAGTTCATAATTATTAATAATTGAAATTAATTTTGAGTTTTTAAAAATTATTGTACAAGTTGTAATCAAGTCAGGAACAATATATATATATATATATATATTTAACTATCATGATTCACAAATCACTATAATGTATAAGTATCAACATTTTTTCAACATTGATATTCATAATATTAATATATTTTTAATGATATTATCTGATAATGCAATTTAGTAACACTCTCTTTCACAATATTAATATATTTCAAGAAATATGACAGAGATTAATCAAGATTGTTTGTTTACTTTTATACATTGATGATATTCAATCTGAGTTAGTACTAAAATTATAACTAAGCTAAGAAACAAGATTATTTTCTCTTATATTAATTCTTCTTACACACATCAGTGATCAGTTATTGAAAATAAATTATCATCTTTCTTAAATTATTATCATGTCTTCTGAATCCACTTCTTTCACTTCTTTTACTTCTATTGAAGATTCACAAACTCTTCAAGAAATCACTGTGAATCACAAAGTCTATGTTGTTTACAATTCAACACAGAATGCTCTCTTTCAATCATAATGAATGATTACTTCATTCTTCACATCTGATTCTAGGTCATGAAATTTATGAAAAACTCAACACAAATATTGAGATGAACTATGAAATAATTATCAACAGGTTGCATTGCAGATTACTGAAGAGTCATCTCTCTGCTACAATCACTGCAACTTCATTCAGAAACATTCATCATGAACTGGTCATGACTCTGGAGGAATTTCCTGACATCTGAAGTCATCAGAATGCAGACAACAAAAGAAAAATAATTAGAAAATTACTACTGAGCTGGTAAGTTGCTCTATCAGATAATGATTTTTAGTAATGCTAACTTTCTAATTTGAAGAAAATCATGTGAAAACAACCTTGTATCAGTACTCTGATTTCACAACTCTCATCTAATAACTTCTGTGAACAATTACTTTGTATGTGTATATCTCTGAATCTTTCTCTTTGATCAATTGAAAACCCCGAATTCTGAACACTTCTTCAAATGCTTAATTCAAATCTTCATATTCCACATCAATTCTGTCTTCAGTTCAACCTTGAGACACACTACAAAGTCAATATGCAACATCTAGAATCAGAGTTGAAGAATCATTGAAGAGTGTCTCTCACAGTGAATGCATGGACTAGTACAAACAATCTTGCATTTATAAGAGTTACATGTTATTACATTGATGAGAACTGGACTTATTAAGAGACATTAATTGAATTTGAATCATTGATCAGTAGTCATACTGGGGATTATATGGCAGAGGTATTAATGACTGTGATTAAAAATGACTATTGAAATATTAGTCTCAGTCTTCTTACAATTACAACTGACAATGCTGTGAATAACTACACTATGATGAAGAGCTTGGAGCAAAAATTGGCTTTGCATTTATGAAATAGTAAACAAGGTCATATCTCCTGCATTGCTCATGTGATTCAACTTGTGATGTAAACACTGATAAAGAATCTTAACATTGAGATGAAGAATAATGAGATGGCTGATTCTTGGGATGAGAATGAGATGAAAGTGATTACTCAAGTAACTTTTGCATTCACTTTGTAAAAGATAATGTTTTTTGATAACACTTTTTGATATTGCTTTTTGATAACACTTTTTGATAATGCTACTGTTAATTTTGAATAGATTGACTAATAATTTAAATATCATAGATTCAAAACATTGCTAATGCAATTTGTACCTCTTCTAAACAACAACAATGATTTCATGATATTCAACAAACAAACAAATCAGTCACATCACTGAATATGATACAGGATGTTAGAACACAGTGAAGTTCAACATATGAGATAGCTGTTCAGACTCTTCAATTGCATCAGGTGATTGATTATTGGGTGCAACACTCTGATCAGGAAAAGATTCAGATATTGAAACTTTCTGATATGAAGTGAACTCAGTTGAAATATGTGATTGATTTACTGTTTCAGTTTTATAAGACAACAAAGACAGTCTCAATCACTTGTACATCAATGCTGCAGTCAGCCTGGTGAGTGTATAACAGTTTATTTACTTATCTTGAGAAGCAGTTGAATCACTTAAAAAGAAATTCAGTCTGGGATAATGCTATAGCACAGGCTATTGTTGCTGCAAGGGATAAACTGGCATATTACTACAGTAAAATGGAACAATCTTTTGCAGAGTACTATGCTGTAGCAGCTCTACTAGATTCCTTCTGTCAAGTTAACATCTACACTTCTCAAGATTGAACAGAGAAGGAATGAGACTCATATGTTAAATTAGCCTGAGACTACTACAATGTCAACTATCAGAGATTTGAACAAGCAGATGTTCAAGATGTGGAGACAGTGAAATACAATTCTCTAGTAAGTAACAATCTTTGATAATACTTCATATCACATAGGACTATAATACTAACTTTGAAACAGGACTTGCATACATTGATTGCAACCAAAAATCAGGCAAAACTACATGCTTGTAAAACTGAATTTGACTGCTATCTTCAAGATGATCTGACAAATTTACATGCCAAATCAATTCTAGAGTTATGGAAAATTGTTGAGAGTACATATTCAACTGTTGCACTGATGGCGCATGATATTCTGACAATTCCATTGACAGGGGTGGGAATGGAGTGAAAGTTCAACTCAAGTCAAGATATTTGTCACTATTGTCAGGGACAATTACAAGGAGAAACAATCAAGAAACTCATGATTGTAAAACATGGAATTATCAGACAGTTTAATACCTCTGATCACAGTATATCAGAGGAGTGTAGTTTTCATAAGAAAGTGAAGAATAAACTTGCACAAGAATGTATTTAGTTGTTTCATGAGTGTTATCAATAATCATTATCAAATTCTGATTATATAAGCAATCACTGAATGAACTGAATGAGACTGATTTTGACCTTCAGTTTCAGTCTCATTCTGATTTTGAAAGAATGATCATCTTTCACAGTTTATTCTGGAAAATTACTCTCATTTCACTGTTCTTGAATTAAATCTGGTCATTTTTCACATCATTTCTCTCAGAAATGGTTCATTTTCAGATTTTTTTGAGGCTTGGTCCTGGTGGGACTCACGCCAAGAAATGTATGAGACCAGACCAAATGGGACCAAATGTGAAATTCATGGTCCCGGCGGCCAGTCTAGATACTGATATCTTCACTTCTTCTACATTAAATGAACTATGATATACAGCAGCTCAGACTAATGAACTTCTTCAGTGTAAGAGATCTACACCGAATAGATTAGTATAATATTGATAGGTCTTATATAACAAAGATAAAAATGTTAGAGAGGGAAAGAAAGAGAAAGTGTGAGAATCAGTGATTGAGATGAATATTTATACACATATGTGGTGATGTACGCGGTGGAGCTTCAGAGCAGAAGAATATACATGTGTTCATAGTGACTGAGAATTGGTGATTGAAAATGGCTGAGAATTGAAGTGTACACTACACACATTTGTAGCAGCCGAGAATCAGTGATCAGAAATGATCAAGAATTGAAGTGTACACTACACACATTTATAGCAGCCGCGGATCAGTGATCAGAAATGAAAGAATCTATGAAGTGTAATGAAATAGTCTATATGATTGATCAGGCGCAGCCTGCTACATTAGTCTTCTCTTTTCAGAAGCAGTTCTCATCAGTCAAGAGCTGCTGTTTCAGATAACATGAAACTCAGAGTTCAGATCAGTTGATTATAACTGACTCATTTTATAAGATATTGCTGGCCATGACTGTGGAATCTCTTATCAAGAATATCTTCAATCTCTCACTCAAGCTCATTATCTTCTTCTATGATGCCTGGCAGCTGTCAGTCAGACATCAGCTGAGAAGAGAATGAATCAGTGATAGTGCAGTGAAGCAAGCTTATATGAAATATATTATGAATCTCTGATGATGTGTTAAGACAGTAGTTATGACTATCTAGAACTTCTATTACTTTATATCTGATGTGGCAGTAATCTAGTGTACAGAATGAATGTGTGATTTGTATATTCTTAAGATTCAATTATATCAGATCTTCTATCTTATATTATTCAGTGAGATCTCAGTGAATATTGATTTAGTTCTCTTGATTTTGTTTCACAGTTGCTATGAAGACCTCTACTCAATCACAGACATCTCAGAGCTTCATTACTATATTATCAGTGATCTGAATTAAACTGCAGAAATTTGATATAAACTGTGTAATCTCTAGAAGATTCAACACTTTCATGTGATATTCATATGTAAGAAAGAACAGACTTATATCTGTTGAAACAGTATCTTAACTGTTGATAGTAATCTCTGTGTGTAGAAGAAGGTTATATCAATCATCTTATAAGTGATTATAGAACTTATAAAGATAATTCTTTATAGTCTGAATTATTCATTCTAATGCATCATCAGTCTCAGAGTGATAGATAGTTGACAGACAGTGTGTAATCTTAAGAACTTAACAGATTCTAGTTCAGAGAGTGCTTATAAATTGACAGTTCTAATCTGATACTATAAATCTCAGTAATTCATATATCTGATAGAATGAGCTTTATAAAAAGACTTCAGTAACTTGTTCAGTATTTATCTTATTACAAGATTTCAATATTACATTCTTGCTTAATTGATTTATAATGATCAGAATGTTTCTATAACTCTTACTCTTAGATAAATTAACAGCAAAGTCAATTATCACATCTTACTAGATTCTATCAGAAATATTAAGTGATTTCAGTAGATCTTTTCTATGATTCTTTCATAAGATAATGAAAGAACAGTGATTGCAGTTTCAGATGAAGTATCTGATACTGTTTAATATCTCAGATTAATAGAATTCTCAGAAGATTATTCTATACAGTTATTCACAGTCTGAATAATCAGTCATATATGAATTATGCATCTCTTGCATTATTCAGATATGTAAGAGTTTGAAGTAAGAGACTCAGTGTTGTTTATGAAATTGTAAAGTGTTATTATCATCAATTGAATATTCTGAGATATCAGTTCTTACTTATAATTCTGAAAGAAATCAGAGTGCTTCTTGTTATACTACTTCAGTGAGTGCTTGAAGAAGGTCATTGATTTAAGCTGCTGTATGTCATAGCTCATCTAATGTGGATTCAGAAGAAGTTGAGATATCAGTGACAGTTCTAATCAGAGAAGTATATATAGTGCTATGAGCTGTTTCATCTTGATCAACTAGTATCTTCAGATTCAAGAGTCAGTACTCTCAGTTCATTCAGTGAGTATCTGTTACATTGAATAGCATATCTTGCTCTTGTTATAAGAGAGCATCTGTCATTGAGTTCTAACTGTCAGAACAGTAGTGTATTGTAAAATGAAAGTGACTTAAGAACTCAGATCATTGTATCTGTCATTCAGTAAGTTTACAGATAGTTGTGAAGTATTTGAGGTTCTTATAATCTGTGATTATCTCAAACTCAGAAACACTTTGAAGTTCAGAGTCTCATTCTTCTAAACAGTATATAATCATGAGAAGTTTCTTATCATAGATCTTATAATTGCATTCAGCAGAACTCAGTTTCTTAAATATGAAGATATATGATTGTAGAACATCTTTATCATTATATTACAATATCACTTCTTCTGTCACATAGTCAGAGAAATCAGCTTCAATAACTGTCTCACAATCAGAATCAAAGATTATCAGTAGAGAAGTATTAATAAATATCTTCTTTATCTATATAAATGCAGCTTCAGTGTCTGCTGATTATTGAAATACTGAGTCTTTCTTACTGAGATCTGTAAGTGATCTTATGATATCTGAGAAGTTTTATATAAATCACTGATAGAAGTTAGTAAATCTGATAAAGCTTTGTACATCTTTCACAGTACACAGAGCTTCTTATTCAAGAATGATGAAGACTTTCTCAGAATTTATTCAAATTCTCTTATCAGCTTCTATAATAAAACTCAGATACTTGATACTCTTGACTTCAAAATCACACTTATCAATATCTATCAGTAGTTCTGCTTCTTGTAGTCATTGTAATACTTTTTACACATATTCTTGATATTCTTTTCTAGATTCATTGATGAAGATGAGAATGTTATCTAAATAAGCAGATACAAACTTATCAAGGAAATTTCAGAGTACTCAGTTGATATACTTCTGAAATGTACTGAGAGTATTAGTCAGTTTAAAGAGTGTGACTATTTATTCAAAGAGATTATAACATGTTTGAAATGCTGTAAGTCATTCATCTTCTTCAGTAATATGAATCTTATGAAATGCAGTGATAACATCTAGTTTTATAAACTATTGAGCTCATCTGATTCATGCTAGAGTTTCATTGATAAGAGATAAGAAATATCAATCTTTCTTTATCAATCTGTTCAGATCTCAGTAGTTCATGCAGAATCAGAGTTCTTTATCTGATTTCTTTGCAAAGAGAATAGAGACTGCAGCAGAAGAGTTGCTAATATGTATGAATTCTTTATTCAACAGATCATTGAGTGTCTTTCAAAGAAGAAGAAGTTCATCTTAGAATATGTTATAAAAAGAGTCTCATGACAGTTCAGAGTTCTTATCATTCTTTTTCTCTAACTTAATACTGTGATTCACTTCAGAATCTTATAAGAGAGATATGTTTATAATATTATCTTATCAGAAGACATCTAGATATTCATGATATTATTAAGAAAGTTTTGTATAAGAATCTATTATTGTAATATGAGATAACTTTTCTAGAGTCTTTTTGATATCAGTCAGACTGGTGAAATAAATTGACATATGATCTTACTGTCAGTGACTCTGTCAGTGATTTTGATGATGACTTCTTTTTCAGAGTATTTTATACACATTGACAGAGATCTGTGTCAGATTCATAATCTTGTGAACATCATCTTCATGAACTCTATTATTGTTAGAGAATATCAAGCTTCTGTTTTAAGCATTCAATAAGATATCTTGTTCAGATAGTCAGATAAGTTCTAATATAAGATTATAATCAAGATTATCAACTTCATACATGTAGATATCTTCATATTGATGTTCTTCTACATCTATGATCAGCTTTATCATGTAACAGGTACAAATGTCTTTTAAATTATCAAATTCTGTGAGAAGTTGAGGTTTTGATAGAGGAATATACTGAAGATTATAATATCTTATAACTGAAGATTTTATCATTGCATAGTGACATAGATCACTGTCTATCATGGCCTTTATATTATATATATTATTAATCACAGTAGATACAAGAATTGCATTCATTATCATCTTCTCTTCAAATTGTTGTTGTCTGATCTCTTCAAGCTTCTGTTTATGAATTTGAATAGAAGCTAATCTTTTCTCTGTTTCACTGAGACATTCTCATAGTTATTCTCTGAATCTTTCTCTAATATAATGTAATTAGCATAGACAGGCGCTGATTCATTCTTCAAATAAGAAGATACATAGATTGATCAGCAGTTGAAAGCAATGTGTTCTGATCAGTTACAGTTGATACACACTCTACATTGATATTGATTAATGACTTCTTCAGAAGTGATCTCAGAGACTCAGAAGCCTATTCAGACAGCAGAGACTCTTGCTTATATATAGATATTCAAGTCTACTTAATTCATGACATCTGCATCATTGTTATTTCTCAGTACAGGTGTATGAGTTACTGAGATGTAATATCTTCTATCACTGTTCTGTATATTCTTGAGCTTGATAAGACAGTCATTCATTGTCTGAAGCTGTGTGTAGAAGCCTTCATAAGTTAAGTCTTTGTCTACACTTACAAGAGTCTGTAAGAGTTTGAAAGTCAATGTCTTCTTAAGTATGCTAATCTTCATTTAATTCTCTCAAGACTGATCATCTGCTTCTAGAATCTTGGTGTTGAAGTCAGAGATGAATGTTGTAAGAGAAGTGTTTCTCTGTCAGATACTCTGTAACTAATCTAATGCTTTCTGTTGCATGGCAGTGTCTTGAAACAGGATATCAAGATATTTTATGATGTTATCAGGCATTTGCAATGCTAGTTCACATGCTTTCATTCATGAATAGAACTTCTGTTTCATGTGATCTTTTAATTGTTCATTGATATATCAATCTTGATTGATTAGTGAATCAATAGCATCTTCATCTATACTCAGTTTCATGAGCATTTCCATTCTTCATAATGAGTAGAGAGTGAGATCAGAAGCATTGAAATACACAGAAGCATCTAAGTGTTCTTTCAGCACTTTTATATTCAATTCTGTAGATGTTGAAATCACATGAGTTTCTTGTAATAATCATTGAATCTCTTCATATTGATGTTGTTAAGTTGCATGCATATCAGCTATTTATTATTACTGTAGTTTCAACATTGCTCAGAGTCACTGTGATACTGTGTCTATACTCATGTTCAAGAGTTCTATATTATTATTAGACATGATTATATCAATCATTGAATGTATGATATCTGTGAAAGTGTAATTGTATTCTCATATGTCTGAGTATCAGAACTCTCGGGTCTTTCACTGATATTCTCTTATAAGATCTTGTTGTGGGGCCAGGGTGACTGATAAGCAAGCTTCTATCTGAGAACTCAGTGTTCACTTAACTATGTGACTGTTTCTCTATTATTTCTTACACATTGTTATGTGTTTAGATATCTCTCAATGAATAATCATTTCTAATAAGAAGACAATGTGTGAATAATCATTTTCTAATAAGAAGATAATGAACATTTTTATAGTGTAAGAGGCCTACACTGAATAGATCAGTATAATATTGATAGGTCTTATATAACAAAGATAAAAACATTAGAGAGGAAAAGAAAGAGAAAGTGCAAGAATCAGTGATCAAGATGAATATTTATACATGTATGTGATGATGTACACAGTGAAGCTTTGAGATGGAAGAATATACATGTGTTCATAGCAGCTGAGGATCAGTGATTGAGAATGGCCAAGAATCAGAGCATACACTACACACATTCATAGCAGCCGAGGATCGGCAATCAGGAATGGCCGAGAATCGGAGCGTACACTACGCGCGTTCGTAGCGGCCGCGGATCGGCGATCGGGAATGGAAGAATCTATGGAGTGTAATGGAATAGTCTATATGATTGATCGGGCGCAGCCCGCCACATTCAGACTCTCACTAAAGCAGTATATTAAGAAGCATCTCAATTTTTCTCAGAACTATGTATAAGAACTGATATCTCAGAATATTCAATCAATGATAATAACACTCTATAATTTCATGAATAATACTGAGTTTCTCACTTCAAATTCTTATATATCTGAATAATGTAAGAGATGCATGACTCTCATATGACTGATTATTCAGATTATAAATAGCTATATTAAATAATCTCTTGAGAGTTTTACTGATCTAAGATATTAAACAGCATCAGATACTTCATCTGAAACTGTAACTATTATTTCTTCATTATCTTGTAAAAGAACTGTAGAAAGAGTCTGTTGAAACTAGACTGACCATGTGACCGTGTCTGGGACCAGGACCAGATTTTTTGATAGTCTCATTATCAATTCGACTGATCCCATTACACGGTTTTATCATTAGATAGTAGTCCCATACTGTCCCAGTGGGACTTACTGTCTACTCTTGTCACATTTTCCAAATGAGACCATGATTTCCACTTCTCAATTTAAATTATTTTTATTGCTTTAAATGACTTTAAATCTCATTTGAGTGTTACCAAAAAGCGTTACTTTTTAAAAAATTAAAAATAGTCTAAAAAAAACCTTAAAATGTCTAAAAATAGTAACTTTATGCCAAGAATGGGACTAAATGGGACCAAATGGGACCACTTTCTCATTTTTTTCAAGTCATGGTCCCATTTTAAGATCTGATATATAGTCACTTTGCATGGTTTTTTGATAGCCAGTCCCAGCGGGATTCACGCCAAGAAATGTATGGGACCAGACCAAATGGGACCAAACATGAAATTCATGATCCCGGCGGCCAGTCTAGTTGAAACTGCTTAATATCTCTGATAGAATCTAATAAGATGTGATAATTGACTTTACTATTAATCTTTCTGAGAGTAAGAAATATAGAAATATTCTGATCATTATAAACTAATTGAGTAAAAATATAATATTGAAATCTTGTGATAAGATAAATATTAAATAAGTCACTGAAGCTTTTCTATAAAGTCTGTTTTATTAGATATATAAATTACTGAGATCTATAGTATTAGATTAGTTATTAATTAATAAGTACTTTCTGAATAAGAATCTGTCAAGTTCTCAAGATTATATATCATTTATTAACTATCTATCACTCTGAGATTAATAATGTATTGAAATAGATAATTCAGATTATAAAGAATTATCTTTATAAGTTCTATAATTACTTATAAGATAATTGATATAATCTTCTTCTATATACTGAAGTCACTATTAATAACTGAGATATTATTTTAACAGATATAAGCTCATTCTTTCTTATATATAAATATTATATGAAAGTACTGAATCTTTTAAAGATTATACATTTCATATTAAATCTCTGCAGTTTAATTCAGATTGCTGATAATATAGTAATAAAGTTCTGAGATATCTGTGACTGAGCAGAGATCTTCATGACAACTGTAAAACAAGATTAAGAGAATTAAATCAATGTTTATCAAGATTCTGCTGAGTAATATAAGATAGAAGACTTAGTGTGATTGAATCTTAAGAATATACAGATCACATGTTCATCTCATACACTGAATTATCATTATATTAAGTATAAAGTAATGAAAGTTCTAGATAGTTATAACTACTGTCTTAATACATTATCAGAAATTTATAATATCTTTTATACAAGCTTGCTTCACTGTGCTGTCACTGATCTGTTCTCTTCTTAACTAACTTCTAACTGACAGTCATCAGAAATCATAGAAGAAGACAATAAGCTTGAGTGAGAGATTGAGAATATTCTTGATAAGAGACTCTGCAGTTATAACTGATAATATCTTGTGAAATGAGTCAGCTATGATTGCCTGATCTGAACTCTAAGTTCTGCATTATCTGAGATCACGGCTCTTGACTGATGAGAAAGAAGGGACTAATATAGCGGGCTGCGCCTGATCATTCATATAGACTATTTTATTACACTTCACAGATTCCCGCTCTGATTCTCAGTCATTTTCAATTGCTGATTCTCAGCTGCTATGAACATGTATAAATTCTTCCACTCTGAAGCTTCACTGTGTATGCCATCATATACATGTATAAATATTCACTTTAATTGCTGATTCTTGTACTCTCTCTTTCTTTTCCTTCTTTAATGTTTTTCTCTTTGTTATATAAGTTCTATTTATTATACTGATCTATTCGGCGTAGACTTCTTACAGATTAATTAATTTCAAAATTAATAGAGTTCTTTTTAATTGATGATAAGCAGCTGTAGAATTACTAATACAGTATTTCAAAATATAATTAAATCTTTAATTTTAAGTATAAAGTGTAAGAATTTGATTTTAAGATAGAATTAGTAGATTCTTATATACAAGAAGAAATATAATCTGATAAAGATAATAATAATATAGTATAGTAGTTAATTATATTATCAAGATTTAGCTATTGTATAGCTTTTTATATATAGTAGATGTTTACTAAGTGATCAGTGAATATCTTACTTATACAGAAGTAATCAGTCTGTAGAGAGAAAATCTAATACTTTTTATCTTTTCTTTTCTTTTCTTTTCTATTTACTTATTTAATATATCTATCTTACTCTAATAGCGTCTTGACGTGAGAAATCAAGATATATAAGTTTAAAATCTGTAGAGAATATATTAAATTCAGATCTTATATACTTCAGATTTCTAATAAATACAGAAGTGTATAAATTACTTTAATAAATTACTCTATATTTCTGAGTTAAGAAGTTATTATTATATATATTTAATTATTACTTTTTTATATTTTTCTATGTTTTTATTATCTTGATATAATTTTAATATCTGTATTTTCTTTTATATAATCAATATTTAATCTTGTTGACCGTTACAGTCATTGCGGTTAGCAATCTCACTAGATCACATGACTCATCACTATATTATGTTCTTGTAGATAGATCTATCAATACAATCTTCAACTATTCTACAGGTTATAGCTCAGATAGCACATTTTTCTTTTTAAAACACTGTATCAATATTTTTGACATAGATAGTTCATCTTTTTTGAAAAGACTCTCACTCTTTATTAGAGATATTTCATTTTTCCTGAATCTGTCAGTTAGCAGATTTATATACTTTATATTTTTGAGAAAGCATGTTCTTCATTGTAAAGAATATCACTTTTTTTTTTTTACATATCTAGAAGAAGCAGAGTCATCTTGATATGAGTGATATATCTGTTACTTCAGAGTTCAGCTCAAGGCTCAGAATCACACACTTCACTAGACAACTCATTGATAGAATGATCACTCATTATGAGAAGGCTTCTGACTTACAAGATGAGACTGAGATCAGTTTTCACCAGAGTATGAAATTTGATGATAAGTGTGGCGGGCTGCGCCCGATCAATCATATAGACTATTCCATTACACTCCATAGATTCTTTCATTCCCGATCGCCGATCCGCGGCCGCTACGAACGCGCGTAGTATACACTCCGATTCTCAGCCATTTCTGATCACTGATTCTCAGCCGCTACAAACACGCATATATTCTTCCACTCTGAAGCTCCACCACATACACCACTACATACACATATAAATATCCACCTTGATCACTGATTCTCACACTTTCTCTTTCTTTCTTTCTCTAATGTTTTTATCTTTGTTATATAAGACCTATCAATATTATACTGATCTATTCAGCATAGACCTCTTATACTATAAAAACATTCATTGTCTTCTCATTAGAAATGATTATTCATCAAGAGATATTCAAACATATAATAATGCATAAGAAATAGAGAAACAGTTAAACAGTTAAGTGAACACTGAGTTCTCAGATAGTTCTCAGATAGAAGCTTGCTTATCAGTTACTCTGACCCTGCAACAAGATCTTATAAGAGAATATCAGTGAAAGACTTGAAAGTTCTGACACACAGATATTATACATCTGATGATTAATATAATCATGTTTAATGATAATATACAACTCTTGAATACAAGTATAGACACAATGTCACAGTGACTCTGAGCAATATTGAAACTACAATAATAATAAATAGCTGATATGCATGCAACTCGATAACTTCAATATGAAGAGATTTAATAATTAACTCACACAATTTCAATATCTACAGAATTGAATATAAAAGTGCTGAAAGAATGCTTAGATGCTTTCATATATTTTAATACTTCTGATCTCACTCTCTACTCATCATGAAGAATGAAAATGCTTGTGAAACTAAGTGTAGATAAAGATGTCATCAGTTCATAAATCAATCAAGATTGATATATCAATGAATGATTGAAAGATCATGTGAAACAGAAGTTTTATTCATAAATGAAAGCATGCAAATCAGTGTTGTATATATCTGACAATATTATAAGACATCTTGATATTCTGTTCTGAGACACTGTCATGCAACAGAAAGCATTAGATTGATTATAGAGTGTCTGACAGAGAAACACTTCTTTTACAACATTCATCTCTGACTTTAACACCAAGATTCTAGAAGCAGGTGATCAATCTTGAAAGAATAGAATGAAGATTAACATGCTTAAGAAGACATTAACTTTTGAACTCTTACAGACTCTTGTAAGTGCAGATGAAGATCAGACTTATGAAGACTTCTGCACACAGCTCTGAACAATGAATAACTGTCTTATCAAGCTTAAGAATATACAGAACAGTGATAGAAGATGTTACATCTCAGTGACTCATACACTCACACTGAGAAATAACAATGATGCAGATGTTATGAATTGAATAGACTTAAATATCTACATATAAGTAAGAATCTTCATCATCTGAACAGGCTTCTGAGTTTCTGAAATCACTTCTGAAGAAGTCACTGATTAATGTCAATGTAAAGTGTGTATTAACTGTAACTGATCAGAACACATTGCTTTCAACTACTAATTAATCTATGTGTCTTTATACTTGAGAGAAAGATCAGTGTGTTCTTGTTTAAAGAATAAATCAGTATCTGTTCATGTCAATCATGTTACATTAGAGAAAGATTTGAAGAATAACTATAAAGATGCTCTGATGAAACAGAGAAAAGATTAACTTCTGTTCAAATTTATAAACAGAAGCTTGAAGAGATCAGATGACAGTAATTTGAAGAAAAGATAATAATGAATGCAATTCTTATATCTACTTTAATTGATAATATATATAATATGAAAGTCATGATAGACAGTGATCTATGCTACTATACAATGATAAAATCTTCAGTTGTAAAATGTTATAATCTTCAGTGTATCTCTTTATCAAAACTCTGACTTCTTACAGAATTTGATAATCTGAAAGATGTTTATACTCATTACATGATAAAGCTGATCATAGATGTGAAAGAATATCAACATGAGAATATCTACACATATGAAGTTAATAATCTTGATTATAATCTTATATTAGAACTTGTCTGACTATCTGAACAAGATATCTTATTGAATACTTGAAACAGAAGCTTGATATTCTCTAACAATGATAGAGTTCATGAAGATAACATTCACAAGATTATAAATCTAACACAGATCTCTGTCAATGCATATAAAATACTCTGAAAAAGAAGTCATTATTAAAATCACTGATAGAGTCACTGATAAGTTCACTGACAGTAGAATCATGTGTCAATCTATTCTATCAGTCTGACTAATATTAAAAAGACTCTAGAAAAGTTATTCTGTATTATAATAACAGATTCTTATACAAAACTCTCTCAATAATATCATGAATATCTAGATATCTTCTGATAAGATAATATTATAAACATACTCTTCTTACAAGATTCTGAAGTGAATTACAGTATTAAGTTAGAAAAAAAGAATAATAAGAATTCTGAACTGTTATAAGACTCTCTTTATAATATGTTCTAAGATGAACTTCTTCTCCTTTGAAAGACACTCAATAATCTGTTAAATAAAGAATTTATACATATTAGTAACTCTTTCATCACAGTCTCTATTCTCTTTGCAAAGAAATCAGATGAAGAACTTCAATTCTGTGTGAACTACTGAGATCTGAACAGATTGACAAAGAAAGATTGATATTTCTTATCTCTTATTAATGAAATTCTAGCATGAATCAGATAAGCTCAATAATTTATAAAACTAGATGTTATCACTGTGTTTCATAAGATTCATATCACTGAAGAAGATGAATAGCTTATAGTATTTTGAACATGTTATAACCTTTTTGAATGAATAGTCACACTCTTTGAATTGACTAATGCTCTCAGTATATTTCAGAAGTATATCAACTGAGTACTCTGAGATTTTCTTAACAAGTTTATATCTGCTTATCTAGATAACATTCTCATCTTTACTAATGAATTCAGAAAAGAATATCAAGAATATGTGTGAAAGATATTACAATGACTATGAGAAGTAGAACTATCAATAGATATTAATAAGTCTGATTTTAAAGTCAAGAGTACTAAGTATCTGAGTTTTATTATAGAAGCTGATAAGAGAATTTGAATAAACTCTGAGAAAGTTTTCATCATTCTTGAATGAGAAGCTCTGTATACTGTGAAAGATATATAAAGCTTCATCAGATTTGCTAACTTCTATCAGTGATTTATATAAAACTTCTCAGATATTGTGAGATCACTTACAGATCTCACTAAGAAAGACTCAGTATTTCAATGATCAGTGAACACTGAAGCTGCATTTATACAGATGAAGAAGACATTTATTAATACTTCTCTACTGATAATATTTAATTCTGATTGTAAGATAGTTGTTAAAGCTGATTTCTCTGACTATGTAATAGAAGAAGTGATATTGTAATATAATAATGAAGATATTCTATAATTATATATTTTCATATCTAAGAAACTGAGTTCTGCTGAATGCAATTATGAGATCTATAATAAGAAACTTCTCATAATTATATACTATTTAGAAGAATGAGACTCTGAACTCTGAAGTGTCTCTGAATTTGAGATAGTCACAGATCATAAGAATCTTAAATACTTTATAACTATCTGTAAACTTACTGAATAACAGATATAATAATCTGAGTTTCTAAGTTACTTTCATTTTATAATACACTATCATTCTGATAGTCAGAACTCAATGACAGATGCTCTCTTATAATAAGAGTAAGATATATCATCTGATATAACAGATACTCACTGAATGAACTGAGAGCACTGACTTTTAAATCTGAAGATATTAATTGATCAAGATGAAACAGTTTATAACATTATACATACTTCTCTGATTAGAACTGACATTGATATCTTCACTTTCTCTACACTGAATGAACTATAGCATACAGCAGCTCAGGCTGATGAACTTCTTCAGACTCTTACTAAAGCAGTATATCAAGAAGCATCTCAATTCTCTTCAGAACTATATATAAGAACTGATATCTCAGAATACTGAATTGATGATAATAATACTCTATAATTTTATAAATGATGCTGAGTCTCTCACTCTGAACTCTTACACACTCAGATAATACAAGAGATGCATGATTTGTATATAACTGATTATTCAGACTGTAAACAACTGTATAGAATGATCTTCTGAGAATTCTACTGATCTGAGATATTAAACAGTATCAGATACTTTGTCTGAAACTGTAATCACTGTTCTTCTATTATCTTATGAAAGAACTGTAGAAAAGATATACTGAAATCACTCAATATCTCTGATAGAATGTGATGAGATATAGTGATTGACTTTACTATTAATCTATTTAAGAGTAAGAGCTGTAGAAACATTCTGATCATTATTAACTAACTAAGTAAGAGTATAATATTGAAATCTTGTAATAAGATGAACACTGAACAAGTCACTGAAGCCTTCTTATAGAGTTCATTCTATTAAATATATGAATTACTAAGATTAATAGTATCAGATCAGAGTCATCAATTCATAAGCACTCTCTGAATAAGAATCTATCAAGTTCTCAAGATTATACACTGTCTATTAACTATCTATCACTCTAAGACTGATAATACATCAGAATGAATAATTCAGACTGTAAAGAATTATCTTTATAAGTTCTATAATCATTTATAAGATGATTGATATGATCTTCTTCTACATACAGAGATCACTATTAATAGTTAAGATGTCATTTTAACAGATATAAGTCTGTTCTTTCTTATACACAGATATCATATGAAAGTGTTGAATCTTCTAAAGATTATACAGTTTACATCAAATTTCTGCAGTCTGATTCAGATCACTGATAATATAGTAACAAAGCTTTAAGATATCTGTAACTGAGCAGAGGCCTTCATAACAACTGTGAAATAAGATTAAGAAGATTAAATCAATATTCAATGAGATTCTGCAGAGCAGTATAAGATAGAAGATCTTATATAATTAAATCTTAAGAATATATGAATCACATATTCATCTTGTATACTAGACTATCATCATATCAGGTATAAAGTGATAGAAGTTCTAGATAGTCATAACTATCATCTTAACACATTATCAGAAATTCATGATACATTTCATATAAGCTTGCTTTATCACACTGTTACTGATCTGTTCTCTTCTCAGCTGACTTCTAACTGACAGTCACCAGACATCATAGAAGAAGATAATAAGCTTGAGTAAGAGATTGAAGATATTCTCAATAAGAGATCTCACAGTCACAGCTGATAATATCTTATGAAATGAATTATCTATGATTAACTGATCTGAACTCTGAGTTCTATTTTATCTGAAACAGTGATTCTTGACTGATAGAAACTGCTTCTGAAAAGAGAAGACTAATGTGACAGACTGCATCTGATCAATCATATAGACTATTTCATTACACTTCATAGATTCTTTCATTTCTGATCACTGATTCACAGCTGCTATGAACGCGCGTAGTATACACTTCAATTCTCAGCCATTTCTGATCACTGATTCTCAGCTGCTATGAATGTGTGTATATTCTTCCACCCCGAAGCTTCATCATGTACACTATCACATACACATATAAATATTCATCTTGATTGCTGATTCTCACACTTTCTCTTTCTTTCTTTCTCTAATGTTTTTATCTTTGTTATATAAGATCTATCAATATTATACTGATCTATTCGGCGTAGGCCTCTTACAATGAGATAATGAAGAAACTTCAGAATAAAGAAAAGCAGAGTTAACATTCATCTGCAGAATCTGTTCATTTCAACTTATTAAATTCTTCACTATCTCTTATCTCTGAAATACTGACTTTTAATGATGATCTGAATCAATCTATCTATTACACTGCAGGCAATCTTATGAATCTTATACAGATAATACTACAGAATCAAATGACTATAGCTGAAATCACTCAATATCTCATTATATCTGTCTCTGCACAAAGAGACATTACAAGAGATGAGTTGTGAGAATATCAGAAGAAAGTTAAATATACACTAGATATCAAATCAGTGACTACATTTGATGACTCTAATTATAAAGTCTGATGTGTTAATATGTTGACTGATATGAAAGTTATTGATGAAACTAACATTCTATTGAGAACTCAATGAGAATCTTCTTTTACACATTATATCAACTCTGAGAAGTAAAGAATCTGTTTCAAGTCTCTATATAGATGTATACTATCAAGTCTTGTTGAAAATGTTTAAATCACTATTGAAACCTTGAAAGCTGACAATGCAGCAGCTCTGTGAGACAAGATTAATATTGAATATATGATATCACTGACTGAAGAATGAGTTAATATCTTCAAGAAATTAATAAAATTACAAGTCAAGGAGAATGATTATCTTACTTTTCAGAGATGTTTTCACTATCTTATTACCTGTCACAAGAAGCTCTGTCAGAGTACTTTATTATTATTATTCTTCAATTATAGATGTATGCAGTCAGAGACTATGACATCTACCTGAGAACTTTTAGTTCTCAGGGTTTTTTCTATATCTGTAAAGTTAACTATTATACATTCATCAATTTCAGATATGTAAAATCAGAAAATTCCAGCTCAGAATACAAAAACTGTTTATAAATTACAGTGTTTTAACATCATCTCATACTTTGAAATCATTTGACAATATCATGACAAAGGAAAAGAGAACACAGTCTTAAAGATAGATATATTAAATAGATAGACAGAAAGAAATTGAAAGGAAAAGATAAAATAAAGAAAGACTGTAACAAAACAAATTATTAAAAGATAGTATATAGCTGTTTTAACAGACTATATCTGGTTGATTTCCTCCTCTTCATATTCAGATAATTCTGAATTTAGCCATTTTCTTGTAGCTGCTTGAGTTTCTGATAGAAAGTCTATTAAGTATTTAATTCCTGTCTCAGTTGAGAATAAGAATCTCATATTTAATTGATTTAGATCATACTTCTCTTTCAATCTGACTCTGAGACTATTGTATAATGCACAGTGCATTACAATATGCTCAGAATTCTCATTTGTATTACAGAATGAGCATTCTATTGAGTCAAATCTATCATCAAATCTTTGTATATAAGATTTGAAATAGTCATGTTCTAGTTTCAGCTGTATTATAGATGAGAATATTTTCTTTTTACATTTAATTGAACAAGATTTTCACTTGGGTTTTGTTTCAAATCTTGAATAATGTATACTCTTCTTTTGTTTCTGCCAGCTTTCATTTCACTTGTCTAAACAAGATTCTTTTATTTTTCTCTTTATAAAAGATCAGGACATAATTTTTTGAATAGATCTGCTTAATTCTGCATTTTTTTTTGCAGCTGAATCAGCTAATTCATTGTCATGAATATTCATATGAGCAGGAACTCAGTGCAGATGAATTATCAGCTTTGATGTTGTTCTCTTTTGAATTTTCAAAATAGAGTTTAAGATCAGTTCAAGATTCATTTGATTATTATAAATCTGACTATTTCTAAGTCTTTTTAAAGCAGCTTGACTATCAGAGAATATTCATGTCTCTTTCAAACAATTTCCTCTTTTATGAGATTTTATTTCAATGAGTTTGAAAGCTTTCACTATTGCAAATAGTTCAGCATCAAAGACTTCACATTCAGAGCCTAGATTTCAGAAATCTGAGATAAAATTGATATTATCTTCAGTATAAGCAATGTCTGCGCCTAATCTATTCAAGTTCTCATTTTTTGAGTCATCTGAATAAATCAGAATAGAGTCTTTTATATTGATTGTAGAAATTCTCTTCAAATACTGTTCATATTCTTTCTCTTTTGATAGTTCACTTATTTATAAGTTTATAAGAGATTCAAGCTTTTCTCTTCAGAGAGATAACTTCTCATGATCAACTTTTTCAACATTTAAAGAAGAAAATTGATTTTTAATCAGAGAACATAGTCTGTACAGTTGAGAAGACATTTTCTTTGAAGAATTATTTTCATTTCAATCAAGAAATCTATTTCAATCCAGTTCATTTCCAGAGTTAATTAATGAAAATGAAGAAGAGACTCTTTCTCTGATTATATGATTTGAGCTCATCTTTACAACTCTCAGAGTATAGTTCATACAGGCCTTTTCAAATCTAATAGCAGAAGAAGGAATTGAAGCTTCAATTTTCATTGCTTTAATAGGAGATGATTTGAATGCTTCTAGAATTCTTCTCAAGGCTCTGTTTTACAGACTTTGAAAGAGTTCAGTGAAATTCTCTTAATTATTTCATCAAACTTGAACTTCATAATCAGCTACTGATGTAATACAGGCTATATATAACTGTCTTATAGCCTGGAAGAATAGATCTCTCTCTGTATTTGATAGTCTGATTATGTTGTTCAATAGTCTTTCTGTCTTGACAGTTCTTTGTTGAATGTGATATTTAAAATTCAACTTGGAGTTTAACCATACTTCTAATCATTTGACATTTACACTGGGTTTAATCTCTCTATTTAAAAGAGTTAGAGATAGTTCTTTCTCATTGAATCTTGAAAAGAAGTGAATTAACTCAGTTTTATTCATATCAAATTGAATTTGATTGATATCTGCTCTAATAAAGATTTTCTTTGCAGCTTCTTCAATTACTTTCAAATTCTCTTTAATAGTTCTTGAGCTGTAGACTAGACCAATATCATTCACATAACTTGAAGATCACACTATTCTCATATTTCTATTTTTAAATAGATATACAGTGTATATTGCAAATAAAATGAGTGAGATTGAAGATCTCTGTGATACTTCTATTTTTATCTCAGTCTTGTCTTATTTCATTTCATCAAAGAAGAGTTGTATACTTCTTTTAGACATAAAACAGTTAACTCATTTTATTAGAGAAAGTGACAGTTTTAGTATCTTCAATGTCTGAATTAACTTTGACTTTGAAACATGATCAAATGCTTCTTTTATATCAATAAAAACTGCAGTTGAGACCAGATTCTCATGCTTTGCTATTTGAATATCATGAACAACTGAGAGAACAGTATCAATTGCAGAACACTGTTTTCTATCTCTTATTTATTCACTGAATAAAAGAGAATCATCTATAGTTTATAAAAGATAGTTAAGTAGCTATTATCTTTTTCAAAACCTTTTCTAGACAGTTCAATAGAGATATTACTCTATATGACTTAGAAATTGAAGTTTTTCTATTAGGTTTTGCAAGAATCACTTCAGTGGCTTCTCTCCAGCATTCAGAATGATATTCATTTTTCAAGAGATTGAAAAAGAGCTCAAAATATTCATTCTTTAAGTAGGAATATGTATTCTGAATAATCAAGTGATTAATTGAATCAGGATCTGCAGCAGTTTTAACAGAACTTGAGAAGATAGCTAACTCTAATTCATCTTATGTAAGATCAGGCCATTCCCAGTCATTTTCATCAATGTAGTTGAGAAGTGATATATTCTCTTTCTCTGAATCTGAATCTGAATCTGATGAGTTCTGAAAGAGAATTCTTATAAAAGCTTGACATTTTTTCTCAAAAGAGTTTGCTGTATATGATTCATTCTGAAACTCATATTCTAAGACTGAAAGTTTTGCTACACTTCTTGTTTTAGTATAGTTAAAAGCTTTAAAAACTTCCTTCTCTTGTGCTTCTTCAAGAAATTTATTTCAGCAGTCTGTTTTAGCTCTTTTAATATCTGAAAAATATTCATTTCTGACAGCTTTGAACTCTTCATCAGATATTACATCATTCTTTCAATCTCTTCTAGCAGTAGCTAATTCTTTTCTTTTAGATGAGATATTCTCATTTCATCAAGGTTTTAAATACTCAGAAGATTTTCTCTTTGAAATATTATCTCTAACACTTGTTAGAATAATAGATGTAATAAGCTTCACTCTATTCTTAAGCATTTTATTTGAGATATCTTGACCAGAATTTCAATATAGCTTATTCTGTCTTTCAGATTTTAACAGTTTTATGCTTTCTTCAACTGCTTTTCAATTAGCTTTTTCAAAGTTATACTGATTAGAGAGAAGAGGATTTTCACTCATTTGTTTTTCACTCAGTTCAATATCAAATTGAATAATCTCATGACCTGATTCTGATGTCTCATTTGAATTAATAAACCAGTTTACAAGTCTTCTTTTCATTAGATTTTGTGACATGAAGATTAGATCTATAATAGACTTCTGTTTCATGCCTTTTCTAAAGAATGTTTGTTGATCAGACTTATTAACCAAATCTATTGAATGCTTAAAGGTTTATTTAATCAGATTATCAGCTCTCACTGCTCTCTTGCATTCTGAATTTCATCAGAGATGATGTGCATTGAAGTCTCCTGCAATTATAGAGTTTCTTGATGAAGTTATGTTCAGAAATTCTCTATCAATTGTTCAGATATTGTTATATTTCTTCAATGACTTTTCATTATAGATATTTATGAGCTGTATAGTATCAAACTCATTTTCTTTATCTATAATGTCACTCACCAGAATATCAGGGTCAGATATGATATCAAATCTTAGATTAAATTGATATCTTGATCTCTTTCTTTCATAGATCACTACTCTTGACTTTATCTCAGACTTTTGAGGTAAAAAGCAGTAGTAGCTTGAATGAGAAATGATATATTTTTACTCAGCATCAAAATTCGGCTTCTGAAGCAGTATAAAATCAACTTTTTATTCAAATGCAATTTGAAGACAAGAATAAATACAATTTGAGTTTCTATTCACATTATTTTGAATAAATATGATTTTTGAAGAGTTTTTAAACTTTTTTTGTTGTTTTTGTTGTATATTCATACTAAAAGAGAGTAGAGTAGAATCTAATTACTATCATCAGATAGTAGATTATAACTGTTCTGAAAAGTAGAAATCTCAACTGCTTGCATTATATCTTATTATTATTATTATTCTTCCATTATACTCATATACAAGCGGAGCTTATGATGAGTCCTTGCGTGATGTTAAATACAGGCCAAGTGTTGATTATACAGAAGGAAATACAGGTGTTGAGACCACGCCAAGATAACAAGAACATAGGAAATACAAAGAAGTGACAATTAAATACATGCGATAATAACTTCCCAGCCCAGGAACATAGAGCAATTTTATTGAAGCGATTTGTACACCTCTGTATTTATTAGAAACCTGAGGTGCTTGAGTTTCGGATTTAATGTATCCCCTGCGGGTTTCGAACCCACACGCCCTGGTTTCCCACGCCAAGGCGCTACCGGGTGGCCGCATTAACCATTCGGCCACCGGGGCACTTGCATTATATCTAGTTTATCACCAGAGTCATTTCTCAATTCCCTAATCTTAACAGGAGTTTGAGGATTCAAATTCTGTTTACATTTAGCTGAAGAATTGAAGTTTGAAGACTTAGACAGTTGAGAGTTTCTTCTTTTTAAGCTTGCAGTTGTGAGTTTACTGACTTGACTATTCTCTTCAGTTCTAGGTTTACTCTGAGCTTCATCTTTTCTCCAGTTCTTTTGAGTTCTTGAAGCAAATATACATTCTTTCAAGCTAGATGCATGTTTTTCTTTACAATTAGAGTATTTAAGCAGAGTGTGTTGACATATTTCATCTCTTTTTGAGCATGTTTCACATTTATACTCACTAGTTTTATGATCTCTGACACAGAATGCACATTTTGAGTCTCTGAAATAGAAGATTGTAAAGTGTTCATATCTTTGACAGTTTGAACACTGTGTTTGAGCTTTGAGATTCATTCTTGAGTCTTTGTATTTATGAACTCTCATTTTCAAATCTGCTACTCTTACTTCAGAGATCTTTGACTGTTTCATTGTCTTTATATATACTAGAACAGAGGCATTTCTTCTGCTTTATCTGAACTCAATTGAATTTAGTCATACAGGCTTCTTTCTCAGTTGAATAGAGTTGTATTCTTCTAATTCATTTTTGAGAAGTAGTATTTCTTCTTCACAGTCAAAAATTTCAACTGAAATATTATAAAGAATGAATTTGTCTCACTTTTCATCTCTCTCAGATAGAATTATTGTGTTTAACAAAGATTTTACTGCTGATTTTCAGAGATTCTCATTCTGAATAAGGAATTCAGCACTGAATTCAGACATTGTAGTCAGAATAATGAAGTTTTCAAAGAAGAATGACTCAATTGAAGCTATAACTGGTTTTTGAACTTTAATATCAGTCATTAACTGAGAAAAGAACTGCTGATTGATTTCATTTCTAATTCTGAAAATGAGGTTTGAGTTTAGCTTATTTCTCTGTAATATGTTCTGATTTGAGACTTTGAGAATAAGTCTTCTATTTCTGAAGATTTGAAGATTTTTCTCTTTTTATATTTTTTTCTCCACTCTTCTATCACTAGAAGTATGAGCAGTATTCTTCGCAGTTTTCTCAGAATTTTGAGCAGGTTTTGAGATAGCAGATTTAGAGATAGCAGGTTTAGAGGCAGCAGATTCAGCTGCTTGAGTATATGTTTTCTTCTGATTTAAAGAAGAAGAAGAAGAAGAAGTAGAAAAGAAAGAAGAGCAAACTGAAGAGTCAGTGATTATATTAGAAATTTTCAAAGTTTTTTGAACTGTGTTTGAAATTCCAAGTTTGAACTTGATCACTTTCTGTAGTTGTCTAGTCTGAGCATGAAGAATTAACAGAACTTCTTCATTCATCTCACTCAGACACTACTTTTCAAGAATTTTACTTACTTTTTCAAGTTTCTGTATTTCAAGAACTTGTTATTTCTCTATTTCTTCTTTCTTTCTTCTCTTCAGAATTTCAATCTCAGAAATAGCATTTGAGAAAGCATCTTTTTCTACATCAACTGAGTGTACTTTTGAACTCATTGTTCTTACTCAATGAGAAGTTGATCAGACTAATTCAATTAAGATATTTATTAAACTCTTTTGAATTGAAAAGTTGATCAGACTGTTTCAATTAAGAGGTTTCTAAGTCTGTTTTCAATTGAAAGTTGGTCAGACTATTTCAAAAGAAGAATAGCAGACTTTTGTATATAAAACACCTGATTTTTTTCACACTAGTTCAGTAACTAGGTTAGATTTTTGAAGAGAATCTAATAAACTAAAATTGATTTTTAAGATAAATCAATAAAATCTTTACAATCTCTTTCTTGGAATACAGTGAGGAAAAGTATGATATCAATTAATAGTAAATCAGATGATATGACAGTTTTTGAGAGAAAAACTGACAAAAAATAAATCAATTTTTTGCAGAGAAATTGATTAAAACTATTCAATTTTATTCTAAATTATTCAATTCTTCTCACACAACAAGTGTGCAACTCAAATCAGTTAATAAAGAGTGTAAAAAAGAATTAAGTATTAATGAAAGCTCTTCAGCCACTGAAAAAGTAATTCTTACTTAAAAGAATATGAAATTATGACAGAAAACAACTCTGTTTTTAATTCTTTGTAAGAATATTGTGTAAAACCCAGAGAAAAACACCTTACTTTTTCAAGAGAAGTAAAAAACTATTTCTAAGATCTTTTTTTTTTTTGCATTAACTGCTGCAGAAGAATGAGATAGAAACTGCTAAGATATGCACTACTATATACTCTCTATCAAGACTTTTCCTCTTCAGAGTCTTGATATTATAGAGAATATAAGCCTGTTTCTATATGATAATGTAAATATTGCCAGCAGGATGTAGAGGAACTGGTTATTTATATCTCAAAATAGAAGACTTTGTCAATGATTATATCAATATAGAGTTAATTCTCAAATTCAATAGAAACCTAGTGTTGCTGTTCTCAATCTCTTGCAGAATCTATTGAATATTGAGGTATTAAAACTAGATTTAATATATCTCACTATGCAGGGATCAAAGGCTCAGTCAGACCTTGGGGTATACTGATTTTATAGTTGTTGGTGTGCTGTTGACTCGTTGTCTGTTGATTATGTGCTTGATATTATCGCTGAGGTATCTTTTTGTATTTTTCTGCCGGGGATGGGCCAGATTGGGAAGGGCGGTACGAGGGTGGGACTTGGCGTTGGTGTTTTGGAACATCAAAGATGGACAGGGTTTTCGCGGAGGTCGCTCCTCAGATATCTCCACAACTACAGATCGGGGATCTTCCAAAATCGAGAAGATTGGTGCATACGGCTAGGTCTCTTCACCTTACAATTTGTATGGCAATTTGGCCCGGGGTTGTGGTGTGGTAGGGGAGAATGGGGGATAATCCCACGCAGGAGTTCCGAACGACGTCTGGTTCACGTTTGGCTGGATAACTCCACCACCACACGGGGTATGCGGTCGGCGATGGGGTCAAAATGCTCGTATGATCGAGGGCTTTTCGATGGATCTATCGGCGGGTTCTTATTCGAAAAATCGAGCGAGTTCGTGGTGGAGCGGTTGTCTTGTCTGTCAGAGTACTGAGAATGTATATTATGATCTTTTTCTCAACAATCTGCAAGACTATCAAAGATCATTTGTCAAGATATATTTGAATGAGTTTTTCTTCACTGACCAGGAATCAATTGTCAATATTAATATTGATAATTTGATGAAGTAACTGATCAATCATACATTCAAGAAGATCATCACTGAGTGAAAAAAGCAGCCTCAGGCTGATTCTGTGACTGTGAAAAAGAACAAAGATAAGGACAAAGATAAGAATAAAAGCACACCTGTATGAAAGTGCACTCACTGCAGAAGATATGAACATACTGTTAACAGGTGTTTCATCTTACACTCTGATAAAAAGAAAAAGAAGAATGATAAGAAGAAAGAGAAGAAGAATGACTTAATAAGTTCTTAATCAGCAGCAAATGCAGTAATTACAAAGATTGAGTTCTATTTCTCTTTCACAGTCACTGAAAAATCATTCTCTAGATCTTAGTATTTGAATACATATGCAAGTCTGAATATAACAGATGAGCTTCATTCTTTTTCAAATATCAAATCTTTTAATGATAACATCTCTGTTGATTCTGTCACTGAGAGAACTGAGTTTGTCAAGAAGATTGAAACTGTTACCTTGAAGATTGAGAGTGATGATGTTAACTTACAGAATGTTCACTATATCTCTAATATTACAGTTAACCTGCTCTCATTTATAAAGCTTGAAAATCAGAGATTCTGATTTACATTGTCTTTCACTATTCTCTCATTTTTCATTTACAGAGTTCTGAATAATATTATTTTTCATGCAGTTCAGACTGCTCAGAATAACATATATAAGATTGATAAACAGAAGTTCAATGAGAATCTCAATTATCTGAATAAGGCAGTTAAGTATATTATAATATCACACAAGTATAATTTTAACTGAAAAGTTGATCTTTCTGTGACTACTACTACTACTGTTAATAACATTGATTCTATGAATATAAAAACACAGACATCAAAGATATCAAAGACTCTTTTAAATTGATATTACAATCTCAGTCACATTCATACTGATGCTATAATTGCTATGATCAAGAATTCTCATACTAAAGTCACTATTAAAGATTCTAAGACTAAGTTCTTTTGTAAAGAATGTGTTAAGATAGATATAATATAAGATTATTTAAAAACACTGATGTCTAGATCTATTCAACTCATTGAGAAGGTTCATATTAATCTTATAAATGACAGATATACATTGAAAGACCTCTCTGATCACTTCTTAGAGTTCTGTCAGAGAATTAAATACTGAATGCTTATTATCTGTGATACAACTCACTACTGTTGAGTATATTTTTTAAAGTTCAAGAATGAGACTGTTCAATACTTTAAGTTGTGGCTCAGATTCATGAGTAATCTCAGATATACAGTTTCTGCTTTTCTACAGACTGATATTGATAGTGTTTTCCAATTCATACATATGCACACAGTTATGAATTTATATGATATTAAATGAGAATTAACAGCATCATATTCATCACATTAGAATGATATTTCTGAACATGAGATCTGCACTATTATGAGACAGATTAGAGCTACTCTTTTGAAAGATAATCTCTCTAAGAGATTCTGAGCAGATGTTCTAGAGACAGTGATTGTAATAATTAATAATACTCTTACATCTACAGTTCTTTATAACTTGAAATTTTGACCCTCTACTGCAGAGACTTCTGTGATTTCAAGTTTATATAAGATTTCTTGATATGCACTTACAAATATTCTACTGAATGTGAGGCATTTTCATCAATTGAGTACAGAGGTTTTTGTTCACTTGCATAAATCTCAGAAGTCTGTGAATAAGCTTTTTTTACATGCTGATTTCTATCACATCATTGAATTCAGTGATATATCAATATATCATCTATGACATTCTGAATCTGACAGAATTATTATCAGTAGTGATGTGAGATTTCTGATCACTGAAAAATCAGAATCAGTTATCACATCTGTGATATTCACTAATAATGTCAGTGAACTGAAACCTGATATTCATCTGATTGATGATGAAGACACTTCTAATATTGATGATTCAAATTTCACATGATTGCAGCCCACGAAATCACTGACTATATATACTTCAAGTCTTATTACAGATAATCTTTCAAAGTTCTACAAGAATGTCACATCTCAGCTAGAGAGAGTAGAAGATTATTAAAAGAAGTTTATACAATGCAAGATTACTGACCTGAAGAGACATAATATATGAAGTTTGATTTCTAGATATAATGTTCTGAGAGATGAATCAATTGCTTCAGATTATTGAGTGTTTCTTAAGAAAGATAGACTCATGAATCTGAATATCAATTCTGATAATATTCTTAGAAAATCACATTAAGTGATTTGTGATAACTGACTTAAGAAGAGTTCTAGAGAAGAGATCTACACTTCTATCATCACTGATACTGTTAATTGTATTCTTTTTATAATAGCAGTACTACATGATTAAATACTCTGTTAAGTGAATATAGTAATAATATATCTGTATAAGCATCTCACTAAGAAGGTCTATATAAGATAACTCACTGAATTTAAGACAGATTCACTGAAAACACTTGTCTGCATAGTTAAGAGTAGTCTATACAGTCTGAACTCTGTAGTGAAGATCTGATATAATTACTTAACAGCTCTGTTAAGTAATCTTGAATTTACAGTCAGTGTCTACAATTCAGCACTCTGATATCATACATTCAGATATCATCTCTATATAACAATCTATGTTAATAATCTTAATATTATATCTGAAGTTTCTGAGAATGCTGATTGACTAGTAAGTATACTCAGTGAGAAATTAAAAGTCAAGAATCTACATCAGTTAATCAAGTATTTGAGTATGAAGATCAATTGTTTAAATAAGAAAATTAGTTTAATACATTGTTAATATATTAAATATCTTATTAAAGATTTCTATCTTGATGATACAGCTGTTATCAGAATATTAATAAAGAATGAATTCTATATTGATAATTTCTCTATATCTGAGAAAGAGACTGATTTCACAATTCAGTAATATTAACATGATGTGAGTTACTTGCAATATCTTGCAGTTAAAACACATTCTGATATCACTTATACTGTCTCACTACTCACTCAACAGAATGTTGATTTAACACCTCAATGTTAAAAGACTCTATTACACATTATATGTTATTTAAAAGAAATCATGAATCTGAGTATTTTCTACAGACACAGTCTGTATAAGAGATCTGTTTCTATCATTTCTATTAATTTCTCTGTTATCTCTGATTTCTCTGATAATTTCTATCTACTCTTCAGCTACTCAGATTTCAATTGAGCCAGTCTCTTGAATAATGATAGAAAATCAATATTCAGCTACATTTTTAAGCTCATAGACAGCTCAATTTCATAACATTCAGTAAAGCAATCTTGTATATCTCTAAGTTTCAATAAGACTGAATATATGACTCTTAGTGAGATGATCTATGAGACAATATGAATTCAGAATCTCATGATTAAGCTTGACTTTATCACTACATCTTCAATACAGATTCTCACTGATAATAAGAGTATCATAGATCTTACAAAGATGACAGTCATTACAGTCTGAAGTAAGTATATTAACACATGTTTTCATTTTTCATATTAACAGTTGAATTAGAGAATTATTGATTTAGAATACATTCTCATCACTCAGATAATAGTGAATAAACTCACTAAATCTCTAGACACTATGACATTTGTATAATTTATAATTTTACTAGATCTTACAGGTATAAAAGTTGAGAATGTTTAATTTTACATTTATATTTGATTTTAACAGACCATCTTGATGATTTGAGTGTTTTTGTATATAATTCTTATTATCTTGAGAGGAGATATTGACTGTTACAGCTGTTACAGTTAGCAATTTCACTAGATCACGTGACTCATTACTATATTATGTTCTTGTAAATAGATCTATTAATACAATTTTTAACTATTCTACAAATCTATATTTAATATTATATAAGAACTTATTATAAGATTTATTTAATAAAATAATAATAATAATAATAATAATAATAATAATAATAATATATTTATTTTTAAAACTTTGTTTCTTTTCTTTTATTATGTTATTTTTTAAATAATTTTAAAAGTATCAGAAAATATTAAAAATACTATAATTTATAAAAAGATTCTGTACTCAGAGCTGAAATTTTCTGATTTTATATATCTGAAATTAATAAATATATAATAATTAGTTTTATTAATACTAGAAAAACTCTGAAAATTAAAAGTTTTTAAATAAATATTATATATAATCTCTGATTATAATTAAAAATTAATAATAATAATAATAATAACTTTATTTTTTATTTTTTTACTAATATTTATAAATTTCAGAGTTTTTGATTTTTTTTTTCTTTTTTTTAAAAAAAAATAATCAGAATGAAATGAGATCTTTCTACTATAAATAAACTTTTATATAAATTTCTAGTGATGAGTATCTATAAGTGAAATTAAGTAATTACAGAGAAAAATTATAAAGAACTTATTTTACATATTTATTAATATAGACTGCTGTAGTAAGCTCTAACAAGGTCTTTTAAGTACTTTTTCTCAGTTACTTTATACTGTGTGAGTTTATTTTTATTTTTATTTTTATTTTTTATTTTTTATTTTTTATTTTTTATTTTTTATTTTGTATTTTTAATTTTTGTTTAATCCGTACTCCCGGTAGTAGTTAAAATGAAATTAAGGGAAAGAAATAAGTTAGCCCACCCCCGCTTAGCTACACCAATTCGCAAACCCCAAAAGCAGGCAGGGCAACAAAAATATATAACAGCTAATAAACCAGTTGACTCCTGAAGGAGAAGGTCAGGCTAGGCCATCGTTCATGATCTGATCTGGGGGAGAGAACAGAATTATGTTTTGATGCGGGAGTAGAAGTGCCTAGTTAACCTATAGCCAGGCCGTACGTAATCCAGGACAAATCGCTACCTAACGTAGTTAACTATCAAAAATCCATCATCCCAGTCCAAACTTGGATCAAAACACTCAAAACACACACACAAAAGAAAAAAAGGAAACAAAATTATTAGGGGTAGCCAATCTTGACGGAAGGACGGAAAGAAGGGATTAATAAGGTAGTGGAAGAGCATATAACGAGGATACAAGATCGGATTATGGAGTAAATCAGGATAAAAAAAGCACAGAAAACGACCATCCGAGCTTTGCGTCAAATTCCGCAAAACATCTCCGAAAAAAGTAAGACAGTAAATCCACACATGGGAACAAAAAGTGCTTTAAATCCGTGGCATGAGATAAGATAAATGCGGAGGGAAGAGAAACACGTTACATAGCTCAACAACTCCGAGAATTCCGGGCCAGCTCAGCATAGCACACACCTTGCACAAAACCACGCCAAAACAAAGACGAAAAAAAAAGGGACACCAGAAAACAAAAAGTGAGAAAATCGAAAAGAAAGATAGAGAGGGCCAAATCAAGCAAGATCAAGAATCTTAGCCATCTTCTTAGCCCGGTATGAATCCTCGACCAACACGCCGCGCTTCTTCAGCACGATCTCCAGCGTATCAACGACTTTGTGGAAGGACGATGCTGCTCCACGCTCCTGTCTCAGATGCAGAAGGCTGAGATTTGCATGTCTGCCCTGCTCGAGGACGGTGAAGAATTCCCCGCAGAATTCAACGGGGCTGAGGCGAAGGACTGGTTTTGGGGGGTGAGGTTAGTTTCATTGACGATTTTCAAAGTTTCGTTTCTGCTTCTCTCCTCCGTTCTAGCCCCTGATGTATTTGACAAAACTTACAATTTACCTCCGCAACCCTTCCGGTCACAATATTACTCTCCCTGTCGAAATGTACGTCTTCCATTCCATATTTCTTCCACTCATGTAGGATCTTGACCACCTCCTTTCTCGCGCGGAGTTTGGAGACTTGAAAGGCTAGGGTCTTCGAGGCAGGTTTGATATGGAAAAATCTCGCAAACCAATTTTGGCCCCCTGAACGGCGACTTTCCGTCTTCTTGGTATCGTTGCGCTTAAGAGGCTTATCAGCCTTGCTGGGAAGAGGAGACTTCGGTGCCTCGCTCTCGGTTACAGTCGCAGGCACACTGAGAACACTCGATGTTGCATCATTGGGATCGTTAACTACAACTTCTGATTAGTATGGTAGGTAACACACCAAAAAAATTCGAGACCTTTGAAACAAGCATAGCGGAGTGAAAGGCTAATCATACTTCCTTTGGCTATCTCATGCACCGGTTTCTGCTTCTGTACCTTCCTCCGCCCGAACCGCCAGAAGCGGCCTTTTGCTCCTTTCTTCTGCAGCTGGCTCGCCTCGATAACTTTCGGTTGTTCGTCCACTTCTAATAACCCTTGAAAGCTCTTCCGCTTACCAAGTTCCAGTAACCCCTGGAAGCTCTTCCTCTTCCCTAGCTCACGATTATTGTCGTCATTAACTGGTGTTAGGCACGGCGCCGTATCCTTTGATGGAAGTGGAGGTGGAATTTGCTCCTGGCTCTGCGTCTTGTGTTTGAACCATGACCACTTCCTTGACTCCCCCGAATTACGGGCGTCATTGTTACCCTTTGGAGATCTTGGATTTTCTTCTATTGGCTCTAGTCCGGTGTAATAGCGTGTGTTGCTACTGCGTCTGCTAAGAAGAGCACTGGCAGGTGGCCCGTCGTCAGTCGAGCTTGAAGCAGATCTGTATTGTCCGAACGAGTCCACGGAGTGATTCTTCTTGTGCGTTGAGGACGCACCCGATTTTTTTCGAATTGTCAACGGCTTTATCGTGCCAATTTCAGGAATACTGGAGTCGTGTGGCACCATGCGAATTGTCCTTTCTGGTTTCCAGTTGCTGCTCTTTGAAGCTCTGGATTCTAGGGCGTTTGGTTCGCGTTGGATATCCTCTATAATCGCTGTGCAGTCATGAAATATGTCACCCTCGGCGATGGATGGTAGAAATGATTCTGGGGCTTGGGGAAGCGGCTCCGGGCAGGGTTTGACCATCATTTCAGTACTAGGAACAAGTTCATCTCCTATTAGACGATCAAGATGCGCAATGACCTCAGAAAGATATTGGGGAAGATCGTCAGAGGTTGCCTGAACGGAGTGTTCAATAAGTCTACGGCGGGTGTCAGCCAACTCGCGAATTGTGTAAGAGTTAGATGATTCCGCAGGTGGCTCTGGGAGTGGACGCATGTTATATCGCTCTTCAGAACTGCCAATTTCCCCTGGAGCCGAAATTGAAGTTGGAGGAGATTCAGGAGGCTGTTTTGTAGTTTCGACAGAGGGTGAACCGGACGAGACGGAGGTTCGATTGAATGCTTCTTCACAGATTTTCCCAAGTTCAGTTGATACTTTCCTTGCTTCATCTCTCCAGTATTGACAAGAAACACGGTGTTCTGCAGTCTTCGCATCGGCTTCCTGATCGGTGATTCGCCGCAATCGGACAGGAGGCGGTGGTGTAGGGAGTGTGGGGCTGCTGAATCGATCAGAGGGAAGCTTGACTTTCATCTCCGTTCTAGGAGAAACAGAATACTGTGAATGTGTTCGCGCAACGCCCTTCTGTTTTGGAGTATGTCTCCCGCTGGAGCGTTGGTTGCGTGGATGCCTAAAGCAGACATTTCTCTTGTAGCTAGTTGAACGTGAACCGCTGAAGCCATTGACGCGTCGGCGAGAGCTTGCGATAGAGCTTCGGGACTGGAACGAGGAAATTGAACCTTTTCTATTCCACCTATTGGGACCGATGGACGAGCTGGGAATAAATGAGTGGCGATCCCTGGAAAGCTGTCTTTTGAGAGTGAAATGACTTGGGGAATTGGAAGCCTGAGATGAGCTATCGTCCCTTTTACTCTTCTGAGAGCCGGACGAATGACGGTGGATGGTTACATTGGCAAACTCCACCTGAGGATTGGATATAGGCGTTCGAGAGGATCTGTACGGGTCATAGCTGGCAATTGTTCGGGCAGATTTAGGTTCCGGGTAGGACGTCTCTCTGAAAGTAGATCGACCAGTTGCAATAGACAATTGGGATCGTCGCCAGGATTGGCTGGCGTGGCGGCTACTTGGGATTCGCTGCTGGGTTTTGGAATGGCCCCTTGATATGTGGTGGTAGTCACTGGCAGAACACCCGAGAGGGCCTTCATAATTTTCAAGTTGGTCGTCCCTAAATTTTGCCAGGGCATGGTAAAACATTTTTTCATGGTTGACCCTACAGGAGCAATGTCAGCTTCAGAGGAACTCATTAACTTGTTTCAGGGGGGAGGACTTACTCGTCGCTCAGCAGTCTGCTGATAAGTTCCTCTGCTCTAGCCCCATGCCAAAGGGTTTGGAGACTCCTCAGTAGTTCCACGTCGATATCCTGGCGGCGGGTGATTTTTCTCCCACAGTCCTTCTCCGATAAAGGTGGGGGAGGTCCCAAAGAAGCTCCTTCTGAAGCCATTATAATATGGTGCTTCTCATACTTCTTTAGGAGTGGATGAGACCACATTTCACTGATGCTGATCCTGTCCCGCGGCTGCTTTTGCAATATACGCTGAATCAAATCCATCGCTTCTGAGCTTAGCCAGGGTGGGAAAATATACTCTCCCTTCTTGACAAGGCGGAGTGTATTAGGCAGGTCGCCCCCATCAAAGGGAAGATACCCCGTTAGCATCGCAAATAAAATTATTCCGCAGCTCCAAATGTCTGCCTTGTCACCGTGATATCTATGACCATATATGATTTCCGGGGAGGCATAATGAGGGCTTCCACAGGAGGTATTCAGCCAATGGCCCGCGGGTTGGAGAGCAGCCATCCCGAAGTCCGCCAGCTTGATGTTGCAGTTGGAATCAAGAAGAATATTTTCCGGTTTAAGGTCGCGGTGGCAAATATTAAAACGATGACAATACGAGAGTGCGGCAATGATTTGTCGGAAAAGGCGGATGGCTTCTATCTCAGGTAGAGGGCCGCTTTCGGAAACATAGTCAAACAGTTCTCCGCCTTCAATATACTCGAGGACAAGATATCTAAGGAGACAATAGCGTGTTCACCCAGGTTAGCAAAACGAGGAATGATGCTCATGGTATAAATTAAATGAAGCGGACGTACAGTTCTCCACGATTTTCCCACACATCATACAAGTTGATGATATTAGGATGCTCGATCAACTTCATTATCACCACCTCTCGTTCGATCCCACATGGAATCACCCTTCCCCCAGGAACGCACGATGTATGCTCCATGTTCTTGTCCATCGCGGCAATACTCTGACTCTGCGCCATTGCAGCCGACTTCTTAGAGACGATCTTAATCGCAGCCGTCTGGCCCGTGAGCGCGTGTTTCGCCAGACGGACACGCCCTGTAGCACCCTTACCCAGGGTCCTTCCCAGCTGCCATGGCCCAATGTGAGTTTTGCGTCTGGATTTTCCGGACGCGGTAGAGGTCGTAGATATCGCGGAGTTGCGGTTGGAGTTTGGCTGTGATTCTGCCACCATGGACACACGTTTGTTCTCAGCAGCGGCAGCACATGCAGTCGGCGGAGGTGTTGCGGGGGGTGCTGCTGCGAGGGATGAGTGGAACGTGTCGTCCGTGGTGGGAGCTTCTGAGGATTGGATAGACATTGGATATTTATGTACTGGGGGAGAACTCGGTGGCACATGCGACTGCTCCTTTGCACCTCTTAGAATATTGGCTCTGTTGCTGGCTTCGTGAAGAGGAGGCCGATCAGATCGGGAACGAGTCTTAGTGGAGTCGTGGTACATCATTCGAGTGTAGCGGGGTAAAAAGGGGGGAACCCAGTGAGAAGGAATTTCCCTATAGGAAGTTTCATAGCATGTAGGCTCGATGAGGATCCTGGCGGAATTGTACCTGGCTAGTAAACAAGACAGTTAGCCAGTCCATCAGCCTGGGTCATTCAACACCGTTCACATTGGGTGGTGTTTGAGTAGAAAGCGTGGAGTGTGGAGCGGGAAACTTCTCCTGAACAGCAACGCGTCACCGGAACACACACACAAACGTGGATAACCAAATGTTAGCTACCAAATTTATCGAATTGACAGACACGAATTTATTATATTGGAGACGCTGTTAAAGACGTGCAGAAGAGTTTATAACCGTGTCGTGTTGGTATATTCATATTCGCCTCGTCATAGCACCTTTCCGAGACCGTTAGAAAGAGCGTGTGCTGCTGTACATCCACCCCGCTTAGCGTGAGATACGAATGAATCTCGGCTTCCCTCCCGTGAAGGGGGGAACGCGTGAAAAGAAGCGGAAGAGTGCAGATGAAAAGGCAACGAAAGGTAGGGGGGACGGTGCAAGGGAATGAGATAGGGGGCTTTCTTGGAGTGAGGGATGTTGTTGTTTTGGTTGCCCCGCGACGCCGGGAGAGGAGAGGAGAGGAGAGGAAGATGCGGCGGTAATGGCTCCAGGGAGACTGCGATTGGCCCGGACACGAGTATGATATACACAGTATGCACTCATGGACACAGAAAGATACACATTTACGTATTTCTTTTTAAACATGGTAATTAAACGACTGAAGGCGAATTGTAACAAAAACAATTGCGTTATTCCCCACCTCATCCATTGCCGGCAGGAAAACGATTGATCCTGATACAAGACAAGCAGGCGGAAAGAGTAGTAGCATGCATATGGAGGAAGATTTTCTCCCTGAGGCATTGAGGCATTATTATGGCCTGAGATGTGTACAGCACATTGCATCCAGGGGTATGTATATCAAGACCAGCCATGCAAGCCAATTCACAACGGAAACATGTTCCTCACTCAAGACTGAAAGTAGTCGAATTCAAGGAAAGTTTTTTTTTTCCTTTCCAGCACATCCACACGGCATAATTCCGACCACTTCCCAGGGGAATTGGGACTAGTAGCATGGTATGACTGAGTGAAGAGAATGTTTGACCAGATGATGATAGGAATTATGGAAATTACGATGAATACAAAGGCTGAGAAAATTTGTGCTAAGGCATTTAGTTGTTCGACATGCTCTTGATGAGCTGTGTTTCTTTATATCATATCACATCATATCACATCATATCATGGGGAGTAATATGAAATGAATGATACATGAGATTTGAAGAGCGACAAGAAGAACGGTATCAATGGTAGAAACATACATACATACATATATATATATATATATATATATATATATATATACCCAACGCAATACAATAACGGAAACAACAACAATAATAATCTGATAATGCAGGTGTGTTTGTTTGGCGTGTTTGAAGAGTCGAAAGAAGAGAGAAGGAGCGACGTTGAAATAGAGTTCGTGTGCCAAGATGTCACCGTGCTTAGTAATTTATTCTTTATTCTCCTGCTGTGCCTCTGGGGGTTAAACCCCCTGAATGCCCTGCAAATTAGAGCTATATATGCATATATATATCAAATATAAATTAAGTGTCCAGAAGTTGTATAGATCAAATATATACATACAAATAGATTAGGGTGGTAACCAACCAGTTTGCTGGTATTATATAGTGGTTGTGGATAGAAGGGGAAAAAACTTATCAAAGCCAAAAAATAATCAAAATAATCAAAATAATCAAAATAATCAAAATAATCAAGAAGAGGTGAGTGACGCTGGAAGAGAAAAAGGATGAGGAAACTTCCGTTCCGAGTTCTCACATCATTTTCACCTTTTAAATACCAGTCCACTCCTTAGTCTCTGTATTAAACTGAACAGTCTGCTTCTCAAGCTTCCCATTCTTCAACGCCCCATTATGCACTCCCTGCCCATTCGTCGTGGGCGACCCATCGGCCCGCGACAGCCGATTCTCACCCGCAATAACAGTGAAGTTGGCCATCGAGATCTCATAGGGGTTTCTCTTCTTGATGTCGGGGATGGCGAAGAACCGGGCATCCGTGCGTGTATGCGAGAGCGTCATCTCGAAGTAGCCCCGGTAGTACAACTCGGACCACTGCAGCTCCCTGTTCTTCTTGATCAGTGTCTTCGACTGCAAGTTGCCGATACCAACGTGGGCCACGGGCCCGCTGCTGGTCACTGCCGTGCCGGCAAATTCGGCGCCGATGGCTCCCTCACCTGTCACGGGGTCGTATGGATACTCGTCCAGCCAAGTGAGGTCGGATACCCAGTTGGCATGGCTGTCGCCTGCGATGACGATGTTGTTTCCGATGTTGTTCTCGTATAGGGTTCTTAGGGTGCGATTGAGATTGGCCCTGTAGCCGTCCCAGGAATCGACATTCACGCCAAGACCGATTGATCCAAGCTCGTCCACGCGGGAGAAAACTAGAATGAATGATTAGAATCAAGGTTTACTATCTGTCTCTCAACAGTTTTTCACTTGGAAAGGTTGAGAGGAGGGGAGATGTGTATACCAGTTTGGCTGCCAATGACTCTCCAGGTGGCTTGTCTCTTAGCAGAGCTTTTCAAGTTGTCATAAAACCAGTGCTCCTGACGGGGTCCCATCATAGATCGGCCGATGTCGTCCGCAATTTTCTTGATATAACCGTTGTTCAAGTAAAGATCGGTTATGGACCGATCGTAGTGGCGCGTATCAAGCATGATAAGGTCGAGAAGGTTGCCGATCTTGAAGTTTCTCCAGATTCTGAGGTTGTCGTCCATCGCAACTTGCCTATTCAAAGAAAGGAAGAGAATAGAGGTTAAGACATTGAGACAATAAATGCAATAGTTGAATGCGGAATTCTCCCATACCTGATAGGCATCCACTCGAAGTAAGCGCGGACGGCATTCATCTTGCGCTGGTCAACAGATACGCCTCCATCGATAATGAATGACGCTTCGTTATTTTGGAGTAGCGAGGATCCGTCGCGGTAGGAATTATCCGCAACCTCTGATCAAGATATTAGTGGGAGCTGTGGATCTAATGGAGGAGATGGACAAACCGTGATCATCCCACACAGGAATCCATGTAAAGGTACGATGACTCAAAAGCAGATCTTCATCAGTTTTATAAGTTGCATGGCGCTTCCGGTACTCGTAAAGAGTATAGATCATCTTCTTTGGGTGCTGCGTACGGCCGATGCTGGAGCCATCACTACAGAGCGTTGTTAGCATAGAACACTCACACCCAGACAGTGGGTCATAAGAGGTGAACCTACCCTCCCAGCTCGTAAATGTAATCACTATTCAAAAGTTAGTTAAACATCTTTGAAATAGAGGGCTGGAGGTCTACTTTACCCAAGATGGACAACATAGTCAACTGAGTCCTTGCGAGCCGTATTTCCGTACGCATTGAAATATCCGTTGGCTAAAGATCAAAGTTAACGGAGGTTTACAGCTATTTGGTGATACATGATTCCTTACGGAAGTTGCTGCAAGAATACACCGCGAGTGATATATCCGTGACATCATCGTGTTCCGTTGGGGACGTTTTGGCTCTTCCAACAGGGCTAGACTTGTCGGAGCCACAGACGTTGAACTTGTAGTAATACATAGTGAAAGGCTTCAAATGAGATGCCTCGATCTAATTGTTTAATCTGGTCAGCATCGCATCCAGCATATCTAACTAGATGCCATTGGCTAAAGCTTCATTCTTACCTTGACAGTGAAATCAACATCAGAGCTCGTGTAAACGGTACCATGGTCAGCAACCCTTTTGAAGTCCTTGTCCGGGGAGACACAGTACTCCACGCACACGGGCGCCTTAGACACTGGTGCATTGCCCTCGTTATTCCCATAGATAGGGACGGGGTCATATAGCTCGCCGCCGCGTTCAGAGTCTACAGGCTCTTTAACATTGTCCGTCGAAGGGGCGCATCGTGTCCATAAAATGACAGAGTTGGGATAAGGGTCTCCAGAAGCAACGCCGTGCGTGAATTTCAACTGATCCGCTGAATATTCTAGCACCGGATCCGAGCGCTTCAGCACCTTGGGAATTGAGATACCGAGGCCGGGATGGTTGTGAGACGGGCTACGGTAATTCAAGTTCCCGGCATAGCCAGCAAGAGAAGTACTCGCGAGCGCGAGAAGAACAGTAGTGGACTGAAGCATGGCGATGGCGATAGCTCAGCGTGCTGCTGCCCTGTTACTGCCCATTTGGAACAAAAGCATCTAAAAAGCGCGACATCTCGGCTCTTTAATAGTTTATAGCAATACGGTTCGGTTTACATGTGGCATTCTTCCCTGAGCGACTTATCACATATCCGTCCCTATACAACTGGGATCCATAATATGTGATCGGCAAGCAACCCTAGTAGCCCACCAGCGCCTGGCCCCATCGAAGCATGGCTGGTTTCTCGGCGATTTCTTTGGCTGCATTGGCGGCTGCACCCCGCAGTTTAATAATTCTTTCCCCTTGGCAAAAAATAGCGATGTGTTGTTCAACCAGAGGGTTGCGATTTGATGGAAATGCCGGGAGATGCGGATAGATGTCAGTAGATAGGTCATTAACAAGGGTAACTATTGTTAGTTTCCCATGCATCTCCAAGCTAAACAGCACAATTTTGTTGAAGGATGAATTTTGTCCATAGCCGAACAGCTCCGTTAACTTAGCTAGCTAGTTAAGCAGTTGGGATAGGTTCCAGTTCGACTCCATCCGTGGATATTCCCGCTAGATATGCATTGACGACACATGAGTGACATGAGCAATATACGGCCATCGGTTGGCCAGCACAACACCTGAAAGACAGAATTGCGCAGGAATTGCCCTACCCCTGACAATCCTGAGCGTGCCTCCGCAAAGCGCCCGCGAATTCGCCCTAAGTGGGTTGGTTGCTGGCCCACACTTTCTGTAACTACTAGTTAGTTATGCAGAGTGTGTCAACCAACGTTCGACTCCCGAGGTTCGTGGTTCGTCCGGCAGCAGCTGGCACTTTTACAACCTGGTCTCGTATGAGCCTACCCTTACTTACCCCTATGTGCTGCCAGTGGCTATTGATAGCATGGCAGAATTTTACCTCTTCAAAATAGTTAACTCCTGCAAAGGTTTAACAGCAACATTTTTTTATTATTTAAACTGGTTATCCTGGCAATATCTAGTAAAACAGCTTCCCACCTATTGTTGAGATGTCCACAGGCCCCTTTTGTGTGTTTCTAGGGGCAAGCTTCACTGGCATCTCATCCTTGGGCACTGGCATAGCCGCCGTCATGGACATCTTCTTTCGCAGCTCCAACCACCTACCATCCTTGATTGCAGGCTTCAGATCAAAGCGGAGCAACAGAAGAATCACAAATGACAAGACCCCAGCGGTCACAAAATGGCGCCCAGGACAGAGGACTGTCCCGCCGCCAAAGGGGCGGAATGTGAAGGGAGTTTTACGCTTTTCATCAGGACTGACTACAAATCAGCGGTGGTCAAATCTACCCGACGTCGGGCCCCATGCTGAAGTGTCAGTGTTTTGGACTGGAGTGACGGTCATGACAGTGGCGCCTTTCTTCAGGAGGTACTTGTTGTCAGGAATGGTATCCTCCATGACCACCCTCGCCCCGACGCCAATGTGCATATATCACAGAATCTCCTGCCATGTCGAGAAAAGAACAGGGCATGAAGATCTGATCTTAGCCAGGTCGATAGTCTGGACGCCGTTGTCATCAAGTTGCACAAGCTTTTCTGCTTCTGCTCGGCACTCCTCAAGCACAATGGGTTCAGAGAAGACATGGTAGACCATCCAGAAGGCGGTCCCCGTGCTGTTAGTCAGAGGCGCAATCATCTGGCCAATCTCAGTGACTGCGATATCTCTGCCTCATAAGCCATGGCTCGTGTTATGCTCGTAGCAGCACTGGACAAGGAGCGAGCCCTGGAGACGGCTATTTTCAGTGAAATATTTCTCAAAAGCAGGTATTATAAGATGTTCTCAAGCATGTAAGCTTTTTCATGCCAGGAGACTCGGCCATGCTTTGACCATATGAGTCAAGATGCTGGGCTCAAAAGTGCTATCAAAAATAATATTAGCGCATCCTCCAGCGGAGTATTGCCCCGGCGCTGCTCAGGGGCTTGAACATACAACCATGCTTTCTCAAGCGCGGGATCACGAAACGGGTTCTTTGGCCCGTAAGTGGACTCTGTGATGGCCCTGAATATCTCTCCGCGGACCCATGAAAATAACTCAACCGTTAGGCTAAGCTTTTCTATAGAATCTGAGAGGTGTCGAGCTATAGCACAACTGATAGCGTCGAGTCCAGGGTCAGGGGCCAGGGCTGGATGGGTCGACAGCACAAAGGTTGACAGGTAAGAATCATTTTCGAGCATTTTGTCCGAACCGATGATGGCATTGCCCGCTGGACCGACCCCCATGACCGCCTCCGCTGCCTGGGCCTCGACGGGCGCAAACACAACGGTCTTGATCAGCCGCTGTAGTTGCGGGATGAGTGATGGGGAGTTGGCAATATAGATGCGCTGTCCTGGTATGCGTAGGGTATATATTGGGAGATTATATTTGTCTCTCCAGACAGGAAAAACTTTTGTAAGTTTAATAATAGCAGGGTCAAACACTTGAAATCACAATGCAGAAATGTTGCCTGCACAATGAACCAGTGGAGGAAGCTAACCTTAGTTCCACCATAAATTTTTGCATGCCCAGAATGAGCCCAAACAGCGGGCTTACAAATGGTATGTATGGACGTCTCGATCATGGGCGGTTCTTTCGCGTCTTGCGTCAAGTGAAGCAGCGCGGACAGAATAACATAGGCTCCAAGTATGATGCCCAAGGCCAGCACCAGCGGAGAAGTCATATTGAAGGATCAATTCCAACCTCTATCAAAGCTAACATAAAGTAAAGTCATGTTAGAAGTTGGAAATAATCCACGGTGGGGATCTCAACGCATTAAATAACTGGATTTGGAGTTACAGTGAATGCGAGGGTGGATGACAGCTGAACATATCTCTCCGGCTTTGATAAATCCCCGTACTTGGTGTTCTAGGTGTCTAGTAACGGAATTATGGACATATAGTTAGTTATCCATTAGCTCACACTAAGACGCCAATCAAAACATCACCTCATTTTCAGCCCTCACTTAGTTAGTTATCTCGGACAGATTTCTTCTGCTTTCTAAGTTTAGACGCTGCTGCTCTGCCTAAACTAATTTGTCCATGGAGATTCATGAAAACGCCCGGCGAATTTCGATAGGGTATATGGCATACGCCAGGATTACCTAGGTACCATTGCCTCGTCATTCCATTATTTCATTTTTTGCCATAGTTGTCGCCGTAAAATAATAATTCTGGCCAATCATTCAAATAACTACCGAAACGATTGGTCTTTGTTGTGGTTTCAGCACTTCGAAAGGTACTTGTGCCTTGTCAAACCCCCATCCCTCCCCCCTCCCCTCCACACTATCAATTCTACGTACTCTGTACACGTAGAGCTGAGGTCGCATGTTCGCGCCGAGAAGGCTTCGCAACACAGGTTTCGTTTTCATCCATCCCTTCACAACGATCTACTGCGCCGAATTGTGAAGCGGTGCCATTAGAAAGGGGCAGCTTAAGGTTAATCGGTCATGTGATTCCGCTCTCCATCCATGGATCCCTTCCCCTTTCCGCCTTGTGTTTCCTATTAAGTGCGAGTTCAGTGTGCTAGAGTCACTCGTTGATTTTGCAGTTGTTGGTTTGCTATTTATGGATGAGATGCGCCAAATACAATGCATGCTTCTTCAGCCAGACCTTGCAGTTCAGCATGCTCAGGGGCAGTTACCTCTGAACAGTCACAGTAATATATCAGAGGGCTAAATATACCTTTACGCAATCTTCCTGATCCCTCCCTTCGTAGTTTAAGAAGTCACAAGTGTCTGATGTCCATGTCCAGGCCATGAGCTTCATTCTAGGGGATATGCAAAAATAAATATCGAATTGTACCTGTACAGTCTAACTATATATGTGAAAATAAGGAGAAGAGAAAGTAAGCAAAAAAAGTACAACACGAAATCGCTCATGATCAACAGAGGGAGAAGAAGTATACAAACAAAAACTTGACTAACGACGAGTCAATAACTCGAAATAGGAATATAGAAGGAACTATATTGGAAAACTGCCAACTAGTGGATACCCACGCATCATGCATCCAAAGCTTAGCTTATCCGAATCGGATCACATACGGGCAAGCCTTCAGGCTTCCTTGCCGGGAAACTCTGCCTTCCTTGACCACAGTTCTTCGGTTTGGTGCGTGGATCATGCGGTCGCCAGAGTTGCTACGCAAACGTTAGTTTGTCAGATTGGGGGAAAATAAACTCGATTGGAGGGAGGTGGGCTTTTAAGCGGGGGATTTTTTTCATGGGGAATATCGACAACATACATCATCAAGCCCATGTGGGAGATATTTTGATTCTTGCAGCTGCAGTTAGACCCAAAGAAGACAGCATCACCGGCACGGCGCTTGGAGAAGGGGACTTTCCTAGAAAGCGAGAAAAGGAAAATAGTGTTAGCACTTTTGATGACGAAGACGAGAAGCAAATAAATCCTGAAACGGGGGGTGGGGGAGTTTGCATACTTGAATTTGCCCAGCCTTTTGCTAGAAGCACAGTACATAGAATACGTCACACGCAGACCTTCTCTGAAGAGATTTCGTTTCGTAACTTTGCATACAGCATAGGCGACGAGCCCGGAGCAGTCATAGCCTCCCTTGGTAGGGCCCTTGCAGGAGCCACCGCCCCAGACGTACCTCGTTCCCTTCTCCTTCATGGCGACGGCGAGGATCTTCTGCCCGACAGTCTTCTTGGACTTCTTGGGCTTCTTGGGCTTCTTGGACTTCTTAGGCTTCTTAGGCTTCTTGGGCTTCTTGGGCTCCTTGGGCTTGGGCTTGGGCTTCTTGGGTTTATCATTGTCTTCTATGCAGCACCGAACATTCTTCCCAGCGGGGCAAGTCTGAAAAAAGGAAAAAATGGTCAGTCCGCTAGTGTGAAATGTTTTCCATAGCAAAAAAGGCGACAGATTCCCCTTGAATGTAAAAAGAAGGGATATGAGCCGGTTCACGTACATTCCTACTTCCGATATGGTATTTCCCACCCTTGCATTTAGTCCTCTTGATATTTTGGCATTGCCCTGTTTTCCCCCCAACTTCGCACTTCACTTGAACGCAGCACTGCAACAGCAAGTATTAGCATCGGATACATACATCACCACCGAGATGAGACTTCCAGGGTATACATACGCGGGTTTCTCCAGAGTTCCTGCCACAAGCTCCATCGTAGTACACTCCGCCGCACTTGCTTCTGGCCATGCAAACTCCCATGCCGTCCATGGTTTTGCAGCTGGAGCCCACTTTGCGCTCAAATATTTCGAAGGCTGGCGTGGCAGATACCACGCTGCTCAGAAGCAGAGCCAGCGAAAAAGTAGACAGGCGCATTTTGGCGCTTCAGGATTTTGGTGTCTCAATTGGAGAAAAAAGGAAAAAGAAATAAAGAAATAAGTTAAAAAGGATCGAAATCTATTCAAATAACTAAGGGAGAGTGTGTCATACAAAACTCAGAGTGAATGACATAGTTGGTTTGAGGATATTGCCTCTCATTTATACACTTTGAAATATCTACGCTATTATATGTTCTGAGAGCGTAAAGAGTCCCTTCATTGGGATTCGCAACACATGCCGTCCACTTGTTCGGACACGAGATTCGTGTTCATGGACAGGCTTTAAGCGGGAAACAGGAGGTGTTAAGCATGTTGGCGCATACTGAAGCTCGTACTCCTAGTTCAACTCAACCCCGGCCCAGGGCAGCATCAGGGGGGGATGCTTGGGATACGGGACAATTGCTGCCATATTCGCTATACTAGCAGCGCTACGCATTTCCGGCCGGACGAGAAAGCCTATGGTCGTCGCGATTCAGAGAGCGGAATGTCGGTAGTCAAGCACAAGAAAAAACAAGAACAAAAAGGGGGGAATAGGACAAGATTAGGCTGAACTCCTCCCAACACGAATCAGGCGAAGCCAAAAAAAGGCTCGGGAATGCGCATCCAGTCCATCAAGTAATCTGTATGTGGGATCCCATCACCAATGCCTGACATAATTCGATGATTTCGTTGATCTCTTTCTGCAGTTTTTTCCTCACTGCCATAACTTTAAATTTTAAGCTGATGTGACAGACAAACTCGAAGGCTGCTCAGATGGTGGCACTGGGCATGATCGGCCGCTAGAAACTACCCAAAAACAACCACCATCCTCGCCGTTGTTCTTCAAGGGCAATAAAAGGCGTCTTAGCGTCTGCGTGTCATATTTATTGCAAACCCACATCTATTGAAACCCTCAGGAAATCGAAGGATTGATACGGCGGCCGAACTCACGCCTGGCGCGATGAGTGTTGAGCCTCGACTCGCCCAACCAAATCTATCTCTCGATAACTACACCGTACCAACTTTTGACTTCTTCAAGATGGGCGACCCTGTTGAAAAACACAGGTGTCAAAATGATAATCAATCTGATCATGTTGGAACAGGTTATTCAAGTCATGCAAACTGTGCCATGCCAACAGACCCCAGCCTGCTGTGTCCCGTGCGCAGCCCCCGGACTAGCATCCTTTGCCGTTTCATGGTGGTTATCATGGATTGGCGCATCAGGTTCTTCTCCAGGGGGTTTAGTTAACGCTAACTTACATTACACACAGAGTACGACAGACAAGCGACACCGTTTTAACTTTTCCCGGTCTCACGAACGCCGCAATTTTCTCGTGATATATTTGAAACGAACAGGCATCCCAAATGAGAATGAGCATCGTAAACCGGATGCTATATTAAGAACATGCTTGCTCCTGCACTCCCTTTTGCCGCACGCGACAGTCGAGTATTCAACACTACGGATTACTTCAGGGTCTGTACGGACTGTGGCTATGGCTAACCGATAACTAGATATTTTCAGTGGCATAAGAGTCTGGCTTTAGAGCCGCAGGGATCATAAGTGTACATGTACATCTACTGTGAGGAGACCGCGTTTCAAGCCTCTCTAACGTGGAAACACACGAGGAGGAGACCCTTCCCTTCTTTTAGCGAAATGAGGTATCGTGTCGCGTGTATCGAGGCTGAATCACGACGGGGCTTCGGACGAGCAAGCCAAAATAGATTGATTGAGGTCTCGAGACAGCCTTGCTTATACGCGACTTAAATAACATTATGGACAATTGAACAGACCTGGGCAGCCGGTAGGGTCGTCTTCATGCGCCAAATCTTTCTTCTTATCCGACTCCGCCAGAAGGTCCCCAGGAAGAACAACACCTTTGGGATTTGGGAACACCATATAATCCCCGCAAACTTAACCGTCAACCTTCCAAGTGCATTTCTTGGATTGCCAATGATGAGCTTCGATTTCGCGGATGACTTTCTTCTTAAATTGACGCAACAGAATTCCACGTCACTCATTCGCACACATGGCTTCGAACTCTAACAGACCGGGTCATTGAGTACTGCTATATATTATCTAGCTGCGAGCAGCTTCATACTCACTACGCACTACGTCCTCCATGCTAATGAATCAATACTATATTGATCCGTCTACTAATACCCCATGAGCCTATAGTTCAAAAATCACGACTGTTCCTTTTACATTAACCATGAAGACAACGATCGCTTTCCTTGCTGCGTCTGTTGCTGAAGCCTTCATTATTCCAGATCAGCAGCAGTTATCGGCACTTGCCGAGTTACCTCTTCATTCCTATCATGAAAATGCTCCTGAGCCGTCTGACAATATACTGTCGCGGGAGGAGGAAGCTAGTTTCATACCTCACATCGCTGAAATGGCGGCGATGACTGAAGGTCTAGGTTGTCTGATGGCGAACTATCCGCAAGGGGCAGGAATACTACCGCCAGATCAAGACCTTGAGGATATTGAATATGGCGATGATGGAAACGATGGCTGGGACGAGGATTTTTTCATACAGCCACAGTCTGAGACACACGACGAAAGAGGACACCATCCAGGACACAGGCATTTTAATATGACCCTTTACGAAATGATAAATACCAGCACCCACACGAAAACCTTTGCCAGGCTAGTATCCGAGTTCTACGATGTCGCCGATATTCTCAAAAGCACCTCGTCAAAGCATACAGTGTTTGTCCCCACAGATAAAGCCTTCGAAAAGTTGAGATACCATCATCCGAACCTGCCGGACAAAGTTCTAAAGAAGGTGATCATGTATCATATTATGCCACACGAATATTCGAGGCGGGAGCTATTCTTCATGAACACAATCCCCACGATGCTCGAAAATACCGGTCTCGGTCCTTACCCTCAGCGAATCTGCACACAGTTTGGGCCAAAGGGGTTGACCTTGAACTTTTATGCTTCCATTATCAAGGGTAACCTTGTGAGCAACCCCGTTTCCGCTGTTCTTTTCTATTCTATTTTTTCTTTTACTGTTAGGAAAATCGATACTCACTCTTCCGTGTTGCCGTAGTATGGCACGAATGGGGTTGCCCACGGGTTGAACAGCGTTCTACTCCCGCCGTTTACGGCTATAGATGCCCTAAATACCCGCCCTTCCACCTTCAGCACCTTCGAGTTAGGCCTGTATAAAACTGGCCTCTTTGACAATATCGAGGACAAATCTACCCATTCAGGGGCAACATTCTTCGTCCCCACCAATCGCGCATTCAAGAAACTTGGCCATCGCGTCACTTCTGTGCTCTTCAGTCGCAGGGGTGAGAAATATCTGGAAGCTATCTTGAAATATCATATTGTATATAACCATACGCTTTACTCGGATGATTATAACAAACCAAAAAAAGACGAAGGACTCAATCCTGCGTCGGTCCATGTAAGTTCCCACTTTTTCTTCTCCAAATTCATCCCCTCTTCACAGGACACAGGGGGGAAACAACAAACCCCCCAGTAGCTAAAGCTATTTACATAAAAGATCGATTTGCCCACCCTCCTACTAGATCGCCACATTAGCGTAGACATCGCGCGCTTTGGTCGCTTCGTCACACTTAAGCTCAACGGCTTTACCTCCGTCGCGATGCCGGATCTAGTTACGCAAGACGGCGTGATCCACATTCTTAACAAGGTTTTGCTTCCGCCATGCCGTCCAGAGAGCCAAACATGTGAGGACGGTGGTCGAACTATTCAGCATTCGTTTTTGGACGATGATGATGATGATTATGATGATGATTATGATTATGATTATGATTATGATTATGATGATGATGATGATGATGATGATAATGCCTGGGAGAACTTGACAGTGGAAGATTTGATCGAAAGATTGGAGCCGTACGTTGAAAAGTAACGTTGAGAAATGTCATGTTGAGAGGGTTCCGCTTTTTGCGCATAGTTTTTCTTTTCGCATGCGTGCGTATTTGTATAACTCTGCGATACAACCCCAAAATTGAAATATGTGGTGGGACGTGTGAAGGGTTCTTGGTAGGCTTTTCATTTCTCCAAGTGCCCCTTTTCTTATTTCCTGGGCGGCGCCCTCAATTTTATCCGCTCTTTTCTATTCCAGCTGACGGAATTCATGGCATTTGGCTATCTATTGACAAAGCTATTCTTCGGTAAGATTAAGGACTCATAGGTTTTAATGCTCCTGGGAATCTAAAAAGGTAATCTATCTATCTTCTGAACGCGTGACATCCACTTCCTCTCTTGCGTAACCCCAAATGACCACCCAAACTTAAGTATCTAAGATTGGGCAAGGAATAAAATTATGGTGGTGATAAAATTTTTGGCCCAACTTCGATGTTCTTGATTTAAAGATATACAAGATGGATGTTCCCTTTTTCTAGGAACAATTGTCCCAAGGCTTCATCGAGCAATTGATCATGACGTAAACGAACTAGTGGAATCACCAGGAAATGACGAATTCTAAATTTTATCAGCCCTTAATTTAATGATAAGCATAAATCCCTCCGCTTTTCAACAGCAGTCAGCTAAACAAAGGGTTTCAGGCCCGTCTGAACCCGTTGGATCTAGCAGACAAAGATGGATTAAATATCAATTTTCGGGAACCCGAAATGCGGGGAAACAAACCGGGACATTGGCGCTCTGCCCGTAGTTAGTTAAATAACTATTTAAGATTTCGGCTCGCCGAACCAAAAAAATAAAATGGCCCGACTAACTCACATTCCGAAATCGATGAATTGACGCAGAGGACAACAATTGTGTCTTCCTTTCCTTTTACGTTTTCTCCTGATTAATCTTGACATACAACAGGCTGTGTGGTAAATAACGGAGGACTTGGGCAATAAATATATGGCTAACTCAGAGAAACAAACCATCGTGGTGATCGGGTCGGTATACTCTCTTCCAGTAGTATTGAAATCCCGTTGATTCGAAGCAATGGACGTTGTCCAGTACATACAGTACTAACACTGCTCCGTTTCATTTGCCTCCGGGAAAAACAGCGCAGGAATCATCGGCGTGACATCAGCATTGATCCTCCTCGAGACCCTCCCACGCCAACAATACCACATCCTCCTCGCCTCCGAGTACTTCTCCACAGACGACGGACCCAACCCTTCCTACCCAACCACGCTCTCAGGCGCCCATTACCGGCCCATCCCAGCCACAACACCACAGCTGAAACATGAAGCCCGTCTGGCGAAAGCAACCTACAATCGCTTCAAGGCCCTCGCGGCCGCGCACCCGGAGTACGGGGTAGAGTTTATGGAGGGTATCGATTACGTATCTGGGCAGGCTACCCCGACCTATAAAGCGCTGTTGCCCGATTATGTCGAGACGGATGGGTTCCGTGTCTTGGATGCCAGTGAGGTGCCGGAGGGCGTGGAGTTTGGGGCTAGGTATGAGGCGTTTTGTGTTGACCCGGAGGTATATATGATGCACATGCTGCGCCGGTTTAAGATTGGTGGGGGGGAGGTAAGGCGGATGCGGTTGAAGTCTGTCGAAGAGGGGTTCGAGATCAAGGGACGGCATGGAAGGGTGAGGATGGTGGTTAATTGCACCGGGGTTGGGATTGATGATCCGAAATCTTTCATTATTAGAGGTATGTATTGGACTAAAAACGTGTCCCTATATATTTTCTCTCTCGTCCTCCTCCTCCGTCATCTCGCAGCACGCTCGTCTAGCGAGCAAATGGCATTTCACCTTTTATTTATTGAGCCTAAACTAGTCGACGCGATACTCCAGGACAAACATGCCTCGTGTCAAATTACTGCGACAAGACCATAACAAAACAAAACGCCGACGGCACCTGGTCCTTCCTAGTCCCCCGCCCTCTGAACGGCGGCACCATCGTCGGCGGCACAAAACAGCCCAACGACTGGAGCCCGGAACCATCCCCCGCTGTCCGCAACCAATTGCTTCAAAACGCAGCAAACCTGTATCCAGCCATTTTAAACAAAGACGGCCAGTTCGAAGTAGTCCGGGATGTGGTAGGCCGACGGCCGGCACGGGAAGGCGGCATGCGTCTTGAACTGGAGACGCTTCCTGCTGGTAATCGCAAGGTTGTTCATGCGTATGGGCTTGCGGGGAGAGGGGTGGAGTTGAGCTGGGGGGTGGCGGACGAGATTTTGAAGATGGTTCAAGCTGAGTTGGAGGGTGGGGTGCCTCGCAGCAGGCTATGAAGAGTGGCTAGCTGCACACTGACGGGGGGGGGGTGCATTTGATGTCCCAAAAAAAGTTACCAGGATATATGTTGAAATGAGTTTACATAGTAACGCCGGGATGTCCTAGATTAGAGTTTTATGATATGATATCTATATGCCGAGTACCTTTGGTATGAATAGCCTCTGCTGCGATCTTTGAGAACCAGGCCCTGAACCCTTGCGGGACTTGAACTGATATATCCTTCTCAGGTCACGTTATGGTAGGCGGATGTCGGCCTTCTCTTCATTTAGAACTACAGTACCTTGGTAGAACATCCCAAATATGAAAGAGCAAAGATCGATAGGCAATGGGAAAAGAGTTGTCCTTGCCAACCCTCACAGAGTCAGGAAGTGGCATAACCATGGCCCCGATAGACGGTGCTTTGGATTCTGGGTCAACGCAAGCAGCACCGGTCTCGCCCACTACTCAGGCCATGACAATGCCCCGACATCAAACCTCCCGATCTGACCACCATTGTAGAAATCGGACCTGAAGCAGCAAAATTTCTCTCTTTTCGATGTCGGCTGATACGGATGCCAGCAGCTGGGAGGAGGGGAGAGTTTGTGACTCAGGAGCATATCCCGGAAATATTTCAAGTCCACATTTTAGAGTCTGGATAAATCCCGACTTCTCAAAGCTTTTCGATCGCAGATGGGTATCGGGAGAGTGATATTGGTCATGACATCTTAGCCAAAGTCGAGTGGTTGCTGCCACGCATTGCCCGAAGACCTTTAGACGTTGATTGATATGCGAAGGGTCAATTGATAGGCGGTTGCTGTTGGGGGCTTGGTTGACTATTCAGGGAAATTGTGCTCAAGGACGGTCAACTGATACCTACTGGTTGAAATATATATATCCATCTGATATCTATACACTGGCAACTGTACAATGTCGCCTTCTTTCGATGGCGCCACAGAGTCAGCATCCAAGGAGACGCCTGATGTGGCAGCAGACGAAACTCACCAGATCACAGAGGAATTCCTTAAGTGGTATTTTTCATGCCTTCATGCACTGATGTACAGTACATGTACTTTCAAGGCGAATATTTTCCAAATTTATGGGCTTAAAGTAGTTGCAAAGGGATACTTTCGGACATCATTGTTTGGGGCGGCGCGATAAGCATTCATTCTCCACCGCTGTTGAAGAAGCGAAGAAGCGTATTATTCAACAGACAAACACGATCAAAGGCTCAAGGATTTGATGATGGAGTTGATGATGGCTAAGTTACCCACTTTCTGGAATAAGCAAAAGCAAGATGTCAACAAACTCCTGGAGGACACACCTAGGTTTTCACAAGAACCTCTGAGATGCACTGATGATGGATCGACGAGAACCCTACTCTGTATTCTACCTGCTCATCCATCAAAGTAATCCTACAGATAGAGTGGGTACTACACATGTAGTTATTAGTAGATCGTCCGTAGCGTAATGACCCCGAATAGTCCTACCTCTTAGCATTCTTTGCTTGGCCCTTTCGACGTCAAACTCCAAGGCACCAAGACATCACATCGGATGGCACAGTAAAGCCATGACTACTCGTGGGCCATTGCTGTACACACGCTGGCTTAGATTCGTGAGCAGAACTTTCCACCGCTGAGGTGTGCCGGCAAAGCAAGTCCATCGCAAGTTGCAGCTAAAGAAGGCAAGGGAATCAAGGACGAGCTGTTCGAATACACTTCAGGGAGATAGATGTATGTTCAGGGGTACTACCAGAGACTCCTGTTCGGAATTGCACATATATTGATCCAGGCCATGCAGATACAATAAACCTCGTCGCCTTGCCGAACGCCACCTAAATAGTGTTCAATGTTGATGAATTGGAGAGAGCTGCCGCAACTGCTATCGGTAGGCCGGTTTCGGAGATAAATAAGAAGCATCCGAAAACAGGCTCAAGGGGGGTTTCAATCGTTTCGTGTCTTTTGTCTCAATGAAAGATGGCTCATCTCTACTTGCCCGACTTCCATAACAGTCGACGACGCCTTGCAGTAGCTAGTGAGCTCGCAACAGTAGCCTTTGTTGGCGCTTGTTGGCATTCCTGCACCCCCTCGTGTCCTGGGGTATTCGGCGCATGGTAGCTAACTTAGCCCTGTTTAGCCTAAATATCCGAAAAAGATAGTTAGGCTCAAAGTCCTAAACACACGAAATTGTAACGCTGGAAGCCAAGCTCTTTGCCAACAGCCTACCTACGGTAGTATATATAGTTACTGCGTACTTCGCCCGCGACCTACCTCCTAGCACTCCTAATGTACCTACTCGAAAGGACTGTGTATTGGTCCCCACGCGAAGCTTAGATGGTGGTTTAATGAGCGCGCAAGTCTTGACATCCGCAGCCCCTGTGAGTAGGAAGGCCATGGGGAAAAAAAAAATTGATTGTTTGCTGATTCTCACAATAAATAGATAATGATCCGTGCCTACAGGAAACATTGGGTTCCAAAAAAAAAAAAAAAAAAAAAAAAAAAAAAAAAAAGACCCGGAGGAACGCTCCAATTCACTATTGGAATATCTCCTCAGCTTGCACCGTACCCTGTTCTTACATGTCCGAAGCTCAACCTTCCCATTCTCCGCCATCCCAATCTTCAGCCCAACAACATTTTCATCTCTGAAGGTTTTAAGATCACAGGTCTTATTGACTGGCAGCACTCTTTAGTGCTTCCAATATTTCTTGCTGCTGGCATACCACGATCATTTCAAAATTATGGTGATGAGCAGTTCCGCCGCCGTCATGTGCGCTTTTTATATCTGGGTTTCACGCAGAAACTGAATCACGCCCATTCGAAGGCCCTTGAACAGAAATTTGATCTCCTCTGACCTCGGATATTTGACAATACAGACAGTCCGTGAGAAGTCCTCAACACCCACCCCATTGCAAGTGGATATCGCGCAGGCATCGCAGAATTGGTCAAAGATTGCCCACATTCCGTTCAGATGGAAGCTTTCCTGCATGTCCGGTTATAATTAGCCAGCAGGATCCCCAGAAGATGGCAGCACTGAATGATTCACTGAGGGATGTGGACACTGAATTGAAACAGATCAATATGTTCCTTGGTGTTGGGTCTGATGGATGGACATCAAATGAATTGTTTGAGCAAGTGAAAGAGAGATCACGGTCGATCAAGGCGGACGGGCTTGCCGCGCAGTCAATGATGACCCGTGGCTGAGGCGGATGACTGAGCAGCATTGGTCCTTTGATGACTACAACAAAGACGATTAAATGATTCAAGTGGTTTGGTTGATATGAATCAGAGGGAGGATATTTCTATTTATGAAAAGGTATCTTGTAAATTTCTCTTCCATTATTTGTTATTTGTTTATCTTCGCTTGCAAGACCCAGGACAAGACAGATATTTGTATTACGTGATTTCGAGGCCCAACCACTACTGTTTTAAAAAACTCACTTGAGGGGCATCCGCTTGACTACTATACCTCCGACCCTGATGAGTAGCCTGGGTCAATGACACAGGAATATTCCCGTGAAGTTACATTGTTAAAGCACAGAAAGGTTTGGCAGAAAACTGCACAGCTCTATTTCTCCTTTGGCCGACTAACGCTTGTCCGCCCAGGGTTCCTTGCTTTAGCTACTTATTAGTGTTGATCGGCTATTGAGAATCGAGTACCTTTGCCACAATGACCACAGCGTTTTGTTTAGGAACCTCTGCTGTATCACCTCCCAAGTCTTGTTCTGGTGCCTCAACGACAGAAGAAGCTTTTCGTCCTCCTCAGACCATCGGGACCGGTTTGCTTCTTGATCGCTGATCCTCTCCTCACAGCCCGCGACAGCGTGTGGCGGGCCAGACCCTTCTCCAGACCCTCTGGGGCGGGCAGTAAGGGTGCCCATTGTTGAAGGGCGCATAAGGGGCGAGTAGAGTTCAAGTGCAACAGCAGAAGCCAGTGTCATCGCCTCTAGAGGCAGTGAAGTATGACCTACTCGCCCGGGCTCCCTACCGCTCTCTTCACGATCTGTTCGGACCAAAACCAGTATCGTCTCCTTCGCCACTCTTGTCTTCAGCGTCGTTGTCATGTATGCAGGCACGGGCACGTTCTGCAGCAGCCTGTCGTTGGACCTCTGTTGGAGGGCTCACTGCGGACACTGTAGACTGATGCTAGTTACGGCGCGTGGATGGCTGTAGTGACACTCTTCGCTGCTTTGCATGTGGTGCTGACCACTCATTCTCTGCGGCACTGCCATCACGTTTGCGGTCATGTACTGAGGTTGGCCCCTGCTGGATGGAGCCCTGATCATCTGGGACATCAAGGGTTTGCGGATCGCGAGCATGGCGGAGGGTAGAAATCACCACTTCAACCCTGGGGGGGGGGTGCCTTGGCGGTTGTGGGCTAGTTGGTGGTTGCTTCTGGGCAAAATGGGCGGGATTGTCAACAGTGCCGACAGCTGCGGCAAGAGGGCTTCACCGCAGACAAAGGATGCTGTATAAATGGTCTTGACGGGCAAGCATGGAACATGAGCAGGCCATGGATGGGTATAATCCCATCGCCTTCCCTCCTCCGGAACAACGGTGTCCCCGGTCAGCTTGTGAGGGAGTCGCCTTTCAGGATTTGCCGGCGCTTGCAGGGCTCGCAGCGGCGCGCTTAGGTAGGGGTCTGGACGGGAGGGCGGTAGGCATCCGCATCGCTCTCCTGACCATTGTCCGGGTCGTTTGAATCAGCGACGGGACAGGCTTCAGCGGGTAGAGGTGGTGGCTGCAGGATGAAGCAGGTCGGATGGAGTGCTTGAGCTTCATAGTTCGCGGTCCCGCCCGGGTTGCTCTCCGGGTTGTTGCCGGTGTCACTCATCCCCGATCGACTCTCCTCCGAATCCGCAATGGAACAGGTTTCGGTGGGAGAAGACGCTTACGGTTAGTTAGAGCGCTTGTGCCTCTTTGGTAGCAGAGGTCCTGCAGGGCCAGGTTCCTTCATTACTGCCTGTGTGGCTGATACTGACTCACTGCGCTGGGGCTTACGCGCGCGCACCGTGATGTTTCTGGGCTGGGGCGACCCCTGACTGTAAGGGATCTCGTCCGGCGGACATGCATTGCTTTGCTAGACTCCTCCAGAGTCATCACCACTGTGGCTCTTGCCGCGATTTGGTTTCCTTTGGTTCCTTTCAACCCCTGATACCTGTTGGATTACCTGGAGTGTCGAGGCTGCACCGGCGTTGCGCTTTCATACAGTGCGGTGATTTCATCAATTTCTCTGAAATATGAAAATAGATTTTTCAGACAGTTAATCTAGTAGAGTGAAAAGTACTATGTCAATAAAATAAATACAGGTTTTCAACTTTTATTCAATGAGGTGATTTTATCGGTTTTTCTGAAGTGTAATGATAGATATTGGTGTCTGTCTATTCAATGATATATCAACCATGCACATGCCCCTCTGAGTCCAGCGCCAAAGCAGATTTCATGACCTCCCCTCCCTTGAGTATTAGAGGTACTGTGCATGTACATTGCACATACATTTATGTACAGGATAGGATGTATGTCGTCAACCGCTAAACAAGGAGCTCAGCCGGGGAACCGAGCGAAGTACCCCTCCGTACAAAACCGGCAGAGAGATACTTGTGATCATTGGTTGGTTCTCGGCTCGAGACCAACGACCGGCCGGCCGGATATTTACGCCCGTTTATTGTTCGCCAATTGATCCCTCTCCTTTCTTTCAAACGTAACAATCCATCGTTCTTCTGGCTATAAAATACTCTTGCAGAAGCACCTCGCTGGAACTTATTTCCTATTTCCTGAATCAGACACCTAGCTCTCAACCCGCCACTTTGCACACAATAAACAAACCAACCCCGCAATTCTCACCACACCACCCACGGATTATCACAATGGCTCCTCTCAAGGCTGGAGACAGTTTCCCCGCAGACGTCAAGTTTTCGTAAGTAATCCTCCCCTGAAATCCACAAACATCCTCTTAAACGATAGATGCGCTATTCGATAGATACATCCCCTGGAGCGAAGACAAGGAAGATATCACCGCATGTGGTATTCCGCAAACATACGACGCCTCGAAGGAATGGGCCGATAAAAAAGTCGTCCTCTTTGCTGTTCCAGGTATGTCAATTGAATCCCTCATGTTCAAATTCCAGCCGTTCCCATCCTTAAATCCGAAGTCGAACAAAGAGATACGTTTCAGAGCCCCGCACTAATAAGGACTTTAATGATACCTACATTAGGCGCATTCACACCCAGCTGCTCCGAAAACCACCTCCCCGGCTACATCATGAACCAGGAAAGTATGAGAGCCAAGGGCGTCGATGTCATTGCCGTCATTGCGTACAACGACGCGTTCGTGATGAGCGCTTGGGGGAAAGCGAATAAGGTTACTGGGAATGATATTGTACGGCTTACTCCACATTGCACATCTCACCTACACACCTTGTTCCTTTGGTTTCCTTTTCCCTTTTCCAAAGACACCGTGCAAAGATAGTCAGTGACAGAGCAAAATGGCTGATTCAAATTTCCCTTTTTCTAGCTCTTCCTGAGCGATGGCGATGCTGCGTTTTCCAAAAACATTGGCTGGACCATGGGCGAACGGACGGGTCGATATGCTCTTATCATTGACCATGGGAAGGTGCTTTATGCCGAGAACGAGCCTGGGCGGGGTGTCACGGTAAGATTTGCGCCGTGCGAAAGAAATTCATGTGTGTGTTTTGGTAATTTCCGAGAGTACTGACTGGATAATTGTTTGAATTTTAGGTCTCGGGTGCTGAGGCTGTCCTGGCCAAGCTGTAGAATGCCGGAACATGGGTGATTGATGCTAGGTTTAAAATGGTTTACCCTATGTGGCTGAGGGCCTGCATCTTTGTTGATATTGGGGGACTTGATAATTTACCCCATATCTAATTTTGAACGGTTATTTATATAAAAATGCTTTCATTCAAGAGGCCGAACGGTAAGAAAGCATAATAAATATAAATCAATACAATTCAAGCCGTGCAACTTGTGGTACAGTGGCGGGATAATTTGTTTGGACTACAGAACTCACTCTTGCTGTTAATCCCTCTAAATAAATTTTCAGGACAATTGAACTTTTGAAGTAAAAAAACTTCTTAAATAAATAAATAAATGAATAGCAATCCTAATATGAGCATTGTGTGTTTTGGTTTCTCCATACTTTATCAGATCTTCCCTGGTCACCGCTACGCTACCAAGCTTCATCTTCCGCCGCTAAAAAAGCAACCAAGCCAAAAATAATTCAAACAACGATAGAATAGCAAGCAACCTAACAAACCACCACCAAGCAAGCTTCCTCTACTTATAACGCGCGCAGACGCCCCTTCACACCCAATGGGCCCAAAAAAAACCCGTACCACCACCACCACAACAACCACAACAAAAAAGCGTAAAACACCCCCATCTAACTCCACAGCGCGAAAGCGTGCCAGGACCTACGATGCCCGCACCCTCGCGGTCCAGAGCTCCGACGCCGCGCTCTCCAAGACCGGCGAGCTCGATGTGTCCGCTTTCGTAGCAGCGCGGGAATTTGAGATCCGTGCGCTGGAGGCGGGTATCCGCAATTCGAAAGCTGCGTTGGCGTCGCGGGCGTTTCAGCAGGTTCCGCGGAACTTGAGGCGGCGGACGGCGAGTCATAATGTGAAGAGGGTGCCGAGTCGGTTGAGGGCGAGGGCGAGGAGGGAGGTGGGGATTCATATATTTCTCTTTTTTCCTTTTTACTGGTTTTGATTCTGCGGATATTGAATTTGCTTACTTGTTCATATTTGAGCGGGAGGACTTAGATGATTGAGGATAATACGCCCACTGTCACAGCGCGTCGTCGCAAGCCTACGAAGCTCCTACGCTTACGGTTAGAGACTGCTAGACGCCTGCAGAACCTCAATGCCCGCTCCAAGGCTAGACGAGCGTTGAAAAAAGCTGCGGTGTCCGCACAAGCTCCCGCCATTGCGATGGAGGTGGAGGGGGATGCTGGTGCAGAGGGCGCGAAAACTAAGCCCCCCCACGACATCAACATAGCACCCCGAGTACCCAAAATTAAGAAAAACAGACTCTCCCACCCCGAAAGACCGCAGTCGAAGTTCAAAAAGCGCCAGCGGTGCAAAACTTGGTTACCCACGCACATGTTCCATGCGAAGAGAGCGCACATGACGAGTCCCAAGGAGCCGCTGTGGCGGTTTGCGGTGCCATTGAGTCCCACGGAGAAGAGTTATAGACCTACGCATCGGGCTAGTGGAGCGAGAGGTGCGGTTGCGTGGGATATGAGTTATATCTCGACGATTGGGTTGGAGGGGGTCGAGGGAAGCTTGGAAGGGTTGTTCAGGGCGTTGGGTGTTGGTGGGGAGGAGGCGTGGGGGAATAAAGGGAGAAAGTGGAGGGCTGGGACGAGGAGTTTGGAAGTTTGGCTGTTTGAGAGGGACGGGGAGGGAGGGGGAGGAGGAGGGAAAAGACCAATTGCGCCTGTTACGCTCATTTGGTGTGTGGAGAAGACGGATGGGGATGGTAATATCGAGATGGTTGATGCCGGGAGGAAGGCGAAGAAGCCTAGGCGGAAGATGTTTTTAAGAGTTCACCCATCAGCCTTCTTGCAGGTGTGGGAGGAGCTGTTGAAAGCCGCAAAACTGCAAAGCCAGCAGGTTATGGTTGAGGATCTTAGATTTGATATTGGAAGTATTGAGATTACTGGACCTGGTGCTACGGAGACTTTGCTCGCTGCTCTCCAGCCCATACCTCTATCTGACGGGAAGAAATGGCCCGAGGGCTCACCTGAAGCGACATGGGCTTCCCTTGCGGGGCTCACGAATGCAGCATCGCTTCCGCAGAATGCTCTCTTGGCTTTCAATATATCCGACCCTCGTCTACGACACCCCCCTCTAACCGTTAAACCCCCCACTTCAGAGTCCTATCTGAGTGAACTCGCAGTTCTCCTCTCGACATGGAATCCTGACTCTACACAACTTAAACCGGACATATTTTCCCGCCCCGCACGATTAACAGCCTCCCGCCTTCTACCTAGCCAAAAGGCCATTAACCGTCGGAAATCCCTGGCTAATCCAGGCGAGTATCCCTCACCTAAACCCTCAGATCCGGATATCCCTGTTCTAGTCATCGCATCACGGCCGAAATCTATATCCAAGGGAGGAAACTCCCAGGGTACCTACACGGTTCTTTTGCCATGGAAATGTGTTGTCCCAGTCTGGTATTCGATCATGTACTACCCTCTGTCTTCTGGCGGGAATCCTCGCTTCGGTGGCCTGCTGGAACAACAGCAACTTGCATTTGAATGTGGGGAGCCTTGGTTTCCAGGCGACTACCCAGGGACCAACGCTGGATGGGCGTGGGAGATGCGCGAGAGGGAGATTCGACGGGGGGAATGGGAGCGTAAACCGAAGCAGAAACGTGTTGCTTACGATAGTATTGATCTGGGAGGGGGGAAGAAGGGGGAGATCGGACAGGGTTGGTCCTGTGACTGGGAACGACTTGTTCGGCCTATTACCCCTAAATCGGAGGAAGTAAAGGCAAAAACTGAGGCTACCGCTACCGTCAGTGAAACGGAGGAGCAAACCCAGGAGGCAGAAAAGCAGGAAACAGGCGTTTGTGACGGAGAGGCGAAAGGTAAACAGCGGAAGCATAAATCCACTTCATCATCCACCGCTTGTACATATGTACATACCAAACCGCCTCCTCCGCCTCTACACATCCACCAGCTCCCACACCCTACCGCCTCTACCATCCTCAGGATAAAAACAACCAAAAAGCCCACGGCCAAACTCCCCACTCCCTTCCAATCCCTCCTCACCCACCCCGCCCTCGCCACTGTGAGCCTCACCCTCCTCAACCGCGGCACCCCAACCCCGCGAGCCCGCCTCTACCGTCTCCCAACCACAAACCCCTCCCTACGCAACGAATGGCTAGCCCTCCTCGGCCCCTCGGCACCAACACCCAGCAGCCAGAAACAAAGCAAGAAACAGAAGCAGAAGCCGCAGGCAGCGGCAGCGCTGGCACAAGACAGCAGCAGACAACTCCCCACCAATCTCTCCGCCGATCCTGAGCCGGCAGCCCACCTGCCCATGCCGGGTGAGGAGGATTTGATTGGCTTTGTGACGACGGGGAATTATAATTTAGCGGCGGGGAGGGGGACGGGAGTCGCGTCTATTTTGGTTGAGAGGGTGGGGGTGTATGATGGTTCTGACGTTGAGAAACTAGGCGGCTCTTCTTCTGAGGAGAGTGGTGGTAGTGGTGATGGTGATGGGATTGCGCGAGCTAAGGGGAATGGGAAGGGTGGTGGTTTTTCCCAGGAGTATTTGGCTCGGGTGTGTATTATCAGGTCTGCGGGGGAGAGGGTTGGGAGATTAGGTGTGTGGGAGGTTGTGTGAGCTGACTGACCTACAGGAGCTATGTTTGTAAGGCTGATTTACTATGGAATGAATTAGGGCATCTAAAGGAGGCAGCTACTTACTGCTAGATTGCAAAATGGGACCACTTACATACAAAACCTATTCGGTTCTCACATGATGAATACGGTTTATAATTTTCACTCCATGAAGAGACTGCAAAAGCACACGAAATATGTAATTTTTCTAACCCTCCCTTGCTGAACACGAAACAAAACATGGAGCGGAAAAAAGCAGCAATCAAAACATTATGTATGTATACATTTGAGAGTGAAAAAAAAATAACCATCTTCCCATCTATAGAAAAATGCCCCCACCCGTACCAACATAATCACCACCACGGTTAGTTATCAATGATAACTACCAACATCCAGCCACAAAATACCACCTACCTACCCAACAATTTTCTCCACCCACAGCCTCTCCAACCGCCCAACCTCCCTCTTAAACCCCTCAACCTCCCTCCAGCAATCCAACGGCCTCTTCTCATTGCCCCTCAAACACCTCACAACTGCATCCCGCGCCTTCTCCACCCCCTCATCCAGGTCCCGCACTTTCCGCCTCTCCGCCAACTTGGCGCTCAGCGCCGAGATCTCCTGCTGCACCTGCGCGCTGCTCAGCTCGTGTATCGGTGTGCCGTTGGCGGTGGTAGCTGTGGATTGTGCGGAGGATTGCGGGGAGAGCTCAGCGGCGGGGCCGGGGCCGGCGAAGGGAACGCGCGGGGCGTCGAGAGACAGAGAGGGTTCCTGGGAGCTGGAGGTTTCGACGGCGGATTGCTTTTGGGATGCAGGGGTGGATTGGTCTGCGATGCGCTTTTCGAGGTCGGCGAGGGTTTGTGTTTCGCGGGCGCGGATGCGTTCGAGTTCTGCGGCGATGCGGTTCTGGATGTGGAGTTCTATTGTTTGGGCACGGGAGGAGTCGGTCTATAGGGTTATTGCTTTGAATTAGTATTGGTTGTCCAGACGTTTGGACTTTTGCAGGTATTCAGGGAAGCGGAGTGAGATCTCCCGGGTAGAGGGGGAAATAGATTGTTATCAAAGCCATGCATTTGTACATACCTCTGAGCTCGCTTGCAAGGACTCGACGAATTCTTGTGAAAATTGAACTGGGGTTTCACTATAAATTCATCAATTCCGACCGGGTTAGCTAGTTGACCTGTTTCGTTCGTGATCAAAATAGACGGAGACAATGGAAAAACGTCATCCAAAGAAATATCAAGCTCCGGATTGATAACCCAGCAACATGAAAACCGAAGATTCAACTTCGCAAGTGCCGTCGTCATATCATGACCAGCTGCGGAAAACAATCTCCTCCTCCTCCTTCGTTATCATATCGACAATTTCTCTCTATCCCTTTTCCCCGCAAAGGAATCAAATACCCTCCCCAGCCCAATCCAATCCAATTGAATTTCCTTACGACCACAATCCCCACCAAAATAGTAATACCCATAATCAATAAATCTCATAGCCAACACACCACCGCAAGAATAACTGTAGTTAGAAAACGCAGATGCGAACGTTCCCCCCCCCCCCCCCCCAACTCTCCCAAAAAAAGAAAAAGCCCCCAGCTCACCTCGAGAACACATGTCTAGTCCCACCCCCCGTCGCTGTCACAGGTTTCGATCCGCCCGCTCCCATCTTGTCCTATTCGATATCTCCAACGGTATATACCGGTATAAATGTGTGCCGTGTTTATGTATTCTATATGTCGCCGGGAATGGACAACCCGCGTCTCGGTTTCGGCCGTGGATGGTTCTGTGCCGTCTATATATACTTTTTGTGTAGCGAACCGGGTGGTATGGGGAACGGTTGACTGGACAAAGAGATGATTTGGTCAATTGGCTTCTGGTAGCAAGAAGAAAAAGAAAAAGAAATCCGTCTATTTGGATTCAATTGGAGGCGGGAAAGAAAGGAGGAAAGTTGGATGTTCTCGGAGGTTTTGCGCGATTGCCCGGGCGAGATGGGAAGTCATGTGATCCCTGTGGATAAGTCATGTGACGCTGTGGCCCTGGGCGGAGTTGGTGACAAGGGGGGGTATAAAGACAGATGTGGAAATGCAATTCATGGATAAATTTTAAAGGATAAGATAGTAAAGTAATTAATGCAATTATAGTAGTATTGGCTATATACATAACCTTTTTGAAGTAACTAACCTTCACAAACCCTCGACACATCCCATACTAATACCCAGACATATACGGAGTAAACGGAAATAAATACATAGCCATACTCGCATACAAAAGTTTGGGTAATGCCATCCTCATACGTCTTCAACGCCTGGAAAGATGTTATTATTTCAGTGGTCGTTACCTGGGTTTGACACTGGCTCATCACAATGTACAGTATACGGCGAAGACTAAGCTTCCCTCGTTCTCCCGCTCGTTAACCCTTCTGCAGTCAAGCCATATATATATGCAGAATAGAATAAGACGGATGGATAGGAGACAGGTTGGCAGGATCAAGTCCAGGTAACTAGGTTAGTGAAATATGGAGATGCCCTCTCATAGCGTAAGGAGAAATACATACATCCATGCATAGATTCAAATATATAGTAAAAGGACAAAAATAACACCATGCTTAAGGATCTTCACGGATCTACAGTCTGTACATGTAAATATATCAAAACATCTAACTCGCTTTCAACACAAAAACCAACAAAAGCCCCACTTCAATATAAATACTCTAGATTTTCCCTCTAAGCCCTCTTCGCCGCTTCCCTTGCCACAACCGCCCCAAGCGCCGCGCCAACCCCACTCCCGTCCTTCGCAACACCCAACGTAATCCTCTTCTCCCCTTCCTCCCCAATCTCCGGAATCTCCCTAAACGCCTGGCGCATATACTCCTCAAAGCCAGGATAATGCTCCACAACACTCCCATCAACACCAATATCCGCCACGCCCCCATTTCGCAGCTTGCCCGTGGAGATAATCACCGCCGCCAGCGCGACGGCGCTCAGCCGCGCTGCCCGCTTGCCAATAGCGTGCACCAGGATCTTCACGGCCCGGCAATCCTGCGTGCTGGCGTTGTCGATGTCGAGTTCCCCTTTCAGCTGCGCGCGCGTTGCGTCTAGGGTGGGCTGGTGGTCTGCCTTGACGGTGCTGAGGAAGCTGGTGTCGATGCCCCAGGCGTGGTAGAGGCCGGAGTCCGGCGGGATGGTAATGGCGGTGCCGGCCTCGTTGGTGCGGAAGAGGTTGACGGCCGGATCCTTGCTCATGGCCAGCAGGGCGCGGCGCAGAATCTCGCCGAGGAACATGCCCGAGATGCGCTTTTCGAACATCTGGATGCCCGGGTTGACGCTGTCGGCGTCCAGGGCTGCGTCGAAGCGGGTGTTGGGGAGCACGGAGAGGTGGTTGTCGAAGCTGCCCCATTCGATGTTGATGACCATCTCGCCGGTGGTTTTGTCGTATTTCGTTCCCGGCAGGTTTATTTTGTCCATCTTCTTGACGCGCGCGAGCTTCTCGACGTAGGCGCCGTTGGTGCCCGTGCCGAAGATGGCGCCTATCAACGCCTTGTTGCCCTGGCCGGAGCAGTAGGAGCGCGCCATCAGCGTGCCTACGGTGTCGTTTACGAGCGCCGCGACGCGCACGGGGAGGTCGCGCTGGTCGATGGCGTCCTGTAGCAGTTTGCAGACGTCCTGTCCGATGACTTCGTCGATGTCAAACCCTTTCGTCCAGCGGATTAGGCAGCCCTTGTTGATCCCGTGTTGGTCGACAGGGAAGCTGAACGTGAAGCCCATGTCGAAGATTTGGTCCTCAGCATACGTTTCGGTGACTTGGCCGGCCTGTCTCTTCTTCTCGACGTGTGCTGCGAAGTGGTCTGATAGATGTGTCTTGAGGAACTCTTCGACCTGCAGCGCGAGGAATGCAAACAGCTCCTTCCCATGCTGGGTCACCATGAGCTCTTGAGGGATCGCGATTTTGGATTGTGATATAGAGAAGGTTGAGTCGCCGTGTAGACGTACGGAACAGACGCGGAAGTTAGTCCCTCCTAGATCCACGGCTAGATAGACGCCCTACACATTACAAATATAATAAAACAGCCCCCAGATTAGCATGGTCCATACATACATAACACACATAGACGAAGGATTGTAGACAAGCAAACACTGAAGTGTGTTAAGATGGAAAAAAGCACCCACCTTCTCCGTCCCATCCGGCACCGAAGTTACATACGACGGGATCTGGCGCAAAGTAGCTCCATCCTTCTCCAGGCCTTCGTCCATCTGCCGCATAAACTCCTTAACCCCGCGATTGACTTCTTCCGTGGGATATTCAAACAGGGCGGCGATGCGGTGGGCCTCGTCTATGACGGGCGAGGAGGTCGAGGATGAGGAGGCCATGGTGCGTGTGTGCAGGTTCAGCCCAATGGAGGCAAGTTATGGAGAATTGAACCTTCGGAGGGCTGCGGGATGGCTGCGTTGGAAGCGTATACCGCTGCTATCCTATCCTCTTTGCGGTAGATGTATCGGGGGGGCGGATGCGGTATGTGTCTGATCAGTGCAGGCGGACTGCGGAAAAATAGCCACGCGGGAAAGATAGAGGAATAGATAGTGTCATTGAATTGAATAAAAGAAGAAGAAGAAGAAGAAGAAAAAAAAAAAAAAAAAAAAAGGGGGGGGGGGGGGGGGGTTGAGGGTAGTAAGAAGTCCGGTCAAGGCGTGAAGTGTAACCTAGATCTTGTTCTTGTTCTTGTTCTTGTTCTTGTTCCTCCCGTTCCTCCCTCTCTTCCTTTGGTCTTGTTTCTCTGCAACCAACTAGTTAACTCTATATCAAAGCTTATTCGGATGACGTCGGCGGGGCAGAATGGTTATAGAAATAACATAAAATAACCCTTTAGCATCCAAATAGACACTCAAAATATACAAAAAAGTTAGTTATGTTGATCCTATAATATATATTATCAGGGAAACTTCAAAAGTAAAACTCGAAATAAAAGGTAAGAAGAAAACCGAGGGGGGGGGGAGGTTTTCTTTTGATTTGTGTAAATATACCAAGGAGGGGAAGATATAATATAAAATCTCCGCCCCCAAGGACGAAAGATAACTAACTAAATAGTAAGTTGACTTGTCAGTTAGTTACAGCTACAAGTTACATGTCAGCGACACAACTTGGATGCTACTAGGCTAGGGCTAAACAGAGGGAGGAAAAAGGGTCCATTTGACCTGCTTGAGCCCTTTGCATCTGATCTAAGCTCTAATGCGAAAACTAGCGTCTCAAGATGGGTTTAAGGGGATGAAAAGAGTGTAGCTAGAGTAGAAATAGCCGACGACGGGCAAGTTTCAGCTGTGATAGATGGGTTATATCCATGTCTCTTTTTTATTATTGATTTGTCTGCTTTTTCTTCACTGTTTTTGCTGTTAATGACTCTGGAACATATATCTATGTCCAGTACAGTACATACTTGTTGTGGTTGATTGAATTCAAGTTGCTAAGATAGTAGTATTCCCGAATCCCGAGCCGGTTTTCAATATATAACTAGTTACTCCACCGGTTGCCGAATATACATATGAACAAAACAGAAAAGCAGGGTATATCTGGTCCTGTACATTCTGAAATATCGACAAATAGTTCATAATATAGCATATTATAACCACACCCCCCCCCATCCAACCTAAAGGCCATTAAGGTATTGTACACAAAAAGCAAAACTCACTCCCCACCACCCTCAATCTCTCTCCCCTCCCGCCCATAACCATACAACCCCCCATCCAAAATCCACCTCTCATTATCCTCATCATCATCCTGGACCCGCCGCCACGTCTGCCTCTGCCGGCGCTCTCCCCTACTCGAGCTCTGATCTCCATCAACCCCCTTCCCCTTCCACACAGGCCTCACCAACCCCCCACCAGCAAGCAGCGGATTATCCCCGAAACCACCCTTGCCCTCTCCTTTTTCCTCCTCCTCCTCCTCCACCACCTCCTCCTCCTCCTCTTCTTCTTCTTCTCCCTCCGCCTGCTCCTCCACTCTCTCCTCCACCCTCCTCAACACCCCCCTCTGAAGCCCCCTCTTCCCCCTCCCCCCGCCCTCAAAACTCAAACTAACAACAACAGAACCCCCGCGCCTCTCCCACTCCTCCTTCCCCCGCTCCTCCATCTCCCTCAACACCTTCTGTTGCCGCTTAAGCGCCAGCGCCCGCTGTCCCGCGCTCATCCACAGCGTACTCGCCGCATGTACGTCCGGCGTCTCGAACTCAGCCACCTCGTCGACGACTTTGGTCCGCCGCGCGTTCTGAGCTTGGAAGCGGAGGAGTTTGTCGCGGTGCGCTTTTGCCGCGGCGAGGTCGCGGTGTGTGGTTGTGTCGCTACTCCTGCTACTGTTACTACTAGTGGCGGTGGTGGTAGGACCATCCGTAGCTCCACCGCCGCCACCACCGGCACCGTGGCTGCTGCTACTGCTGCTACTGCTGCCAACAGGCGTCTCGTCATACAACTCCCCCCGCCGGGCAGCACCCTTCCCATTATTATGCGCCCGCATCTTCTCACTGCCCCTCTCCGCGCGCAGCTCACGGATCATCTCCTGCACCTGCCCGGCCGAGAGGAGCGGCTGCTGACAGAAGGAGCAGGGTTGGAGGCCCTCTAGGGCGCAGATTATCTTGCCGCAGTTGAGGCAGTTGGGGGCTGGGGTGAAGAGGGGGTGGAGGGTTGCTTGGCAGTTGCATTTTTTGCGGGGTCGGGGGGAGGAGGAGGAGGAGGTGGGGAGGGAGGGGTTTGTGGTTAGTTCGAGCTGGGCGATGGCGGCGGTTAGGTCGGCTATGTTTGATGTTGTCGTTGTTGCCGTCGTTGATATTGTAGATGTAGACGACGTAGATGTAGACGGACGGTTATGCGACGGAGACGAGGACGATTGACCCTGCTGCTGCTGCTGCTGCTGCTGCTGCTGCTGTCTCCGCGCACCACCCGACACCCTCGCCGCCTTCGAGCGCACATTCGGAAGATATTCTGATATCAACGGCCCAGAAGCCGAGGGCGGCTGTTTCCTCCCTTCCCGCTGCGCTCCTCCCCTCCCCTCCCCCATCCCCATCTCCATCTCCCCAATCTTCCCCGCCTTCCCACCGCTCCTCCTCCACCTCTCCCCAAACGCAACAATAAACTCCAACGCCCGCGCCGAATCGCCCAGGATATTCCGCAGATGCTCCGCGCCCTGCTCCGCGCCCAGCGAGAAGGTATATTCGAGCAATTGGGTGAGGGAGTCTTCGTCGAGGCCCGGGAGGAGGGCGGAGAGGCGGGGCAGGGCCCAGGATTTTAAGGGGGGGTTGAGGGGCATGGTCTGTTTTATTATTTATTATTTATTATTTATTATTTATTTTCGGTCGTCCTTGGGGTTCTGGGTTTGTGTGGAGGTGTTGTGGAGTGAGCAGATTTTGGTTTGGGGATGAATTGATATGGATGGGGGCCGGGCCTGCAACTTTAACAGTAAAGTTAAGATGCCTGGAATCAAGTCCCTACGCTGTAGTTATGCGATGGCCGCGAAATATATGGCTAGCTTTGCGAATTAAGCGCCCCTAGCGCCCGGATCGCTTAACTATCAATGATTGGCCGCAGAATCAAGGCAAATCTCACTCTACAAAGACTAACCAGTGGAAGATCAGGCAGGGATGCTACTGTAGTTAGAAAAGAGACCATCAAAAAACAATTATATGATTCTCTTTGACATAAAACAATCAACTCATTTTATGGTGGTGAGAATCGAGAAGTAGAAAAAAAGAGTAATAAAATAAACTAAGAAAAAGTCTTTGTTAACACATAAAATGAAAGGGAAATACAGGGGAAAATAGAAAGGGAAAAATTAAAGAAATTTTTTTTTCTTCAAAATAGGCTTTCTTTCGCGTTCTTTACCCGTAGCCGTAACTAGCGAGGACTCCTCCACACTACACTTCCTCAACACTCCCTCATACTCCCCGTTTCGCCCCGCAAAGAGAAAAATTGCACGTAAAATGGAGGTAATGTAAAATAAATAAAAAAAAAAAAAAAAAAATAAAAGAAAAATAGACACCAACAATCCCAAACCCCAAAAGCCGTTAAGTAGAAGGGAAGCGAAAAAAAAAAAAAAAAAAAAGGGTTAAGTGGAGGGGATTCTCGGATTTTTTATAACTACTAAAAGTTAAACACCCGCACCCCCACCACCGCCTTGGGCCCTAGCCAG